>NC_141693.1:944826135-945185603 GCF_964263255.1 Lissotriton vulgaris | reverse complement strand
CAGCAGTCACAAATCTCCCCTAAGCCTTTTCACCAACAAACAAATCAGCAGACAATGGCACCATTGTACTTTTCACTCATCTTCAGGGGAAGTAGCGGTTGATGAGCTGTTGACGCAGGTCGACACATTCCTCATCTCCACTTTCCTCGTCACTGGACATGTGTGGGTTTGTAGGTGGGGGGCTAGGCTGCTCATCATCGTCCAGGAGCAGGGGATCTCTTTGCACAAGGCCAGGTTGTGGAGCATGTAGCATGCAACTACGATCTGACACACATTTTTGGGAGAGTACAGAAGTGCACCTCCAGCCTTGTCCAGGCAGCGAAACCGTAACTTACGGAGACCAAAACTACGTTCCACCACACAACGTGTCCTCCCATGGGATCATTGTAGCTGATTTCACCCGGGGTCCGGGGATTCCTCAGTGGGCTCAGAAACCAAGGCCGGTAGGGATATGCAGAGTCACCTAGGTGTAACATAACTGTGGCAGAGGACAGCATGTCACACGTATAGCACGCTACTTTTCTCTGCATACTCACCCACAATCCACACACGCTCTGGATGCAGTTGCCATCAGCTGTGGTACAATGCTGGTATGCATGATGTAGGAGTCATGGGCTGATCCTGGATATTTGGCACAAACTGGTGAGATATTCAGATGCGCCTGGCATACTACTTTCACATTGATGGAATAGAAATGCTTCCTATTCCTGTAGATATGCTCACGTGCCTGTTGTGGAACCAGGCCAACATGTGTGCAGTCAATGACACCAACAACAATAGGAATGTGGGCAAGGTCATAAAAATCCCCCTTCAATGTAGCCAATCCATGCCTCCTGGGGAAATAGATGTATCTGTCCTTGTAGGTCATTAAAGCGGATAGGACATCACTTAGCACCATGCTGAACATTGTTTACAGCATCCAACCTGCGCTGGACACAGTTTACTGGAATGAACCTGTGGCAAAAAAATGCAGGGCCACCATCACCTTACATGTTGGTGTCAAAGCAGTTGGATAGGTTCTGCGAGGCATCAGATGGGGCTCCAACAGAGCACATAGGTCTTGAAGGGTAGGTCGATCCAGAGGGAATTTACGTATGATGTCCTCATACTCAATGTCTGCCATCACTGTGAATGGATGATGCACATTTGGTTGCCTCCTAGGTAACCCTAGGCATAGTTTGCGTAGTAGCGCTACGCGTAGCTATGTGGAGTGCACTCCGCCCTACGCGAGCTACGCGTACTGCGTAGTGCGGTAGGAAAAATGCTGTTCGCACTGATTACAGTTCCGGATGCTAGTCCACACTGTGCAATCATTGCAAACAGCATCTTGCACAGTGCAAGCGGTAATTTTCTGCCGCTCTAGTAGATTTGTACTCGAGATTCAGCTTTCCCAATGTGGACTGGTAGTTTTTCATCACTAGCGGTCGCGAGCATACGTGACCACTCACAATGAGAAACCTGACCTCCCTGCTCTGAGAATCTCGCCAGGAGGTATAATTTCTATGTTCGCAATCGGTAACTTAATGTTTCCTAATCGCGAATGAGGAAAAAGTCTCACCAGGATATTGATTTTGTTCGCTCGCTGTCGCCAACTTGACATTGAGGACCGCGAGCAAACAAAAAATGCCCACTGCACGTTTTTGCACAGTGCTACGCGCAATTCGCGCAGTGCGTAGTAGTACAAACTAGGCACGCTCCACGAGCGTAGCTTAGTCCTACGCCCAGGGTTACTCCTAGGTGAGCTGAAAGGGGATACATGTCAATTCAATTCCCCTAAGAGTTATGTCCAACATCTTAAGTTTTGACTGACACAGCACCAACAATGACTGGCATCAAACTTCAGCTTACAGCACAACTTACATGTAGGAACTTCTTGATCTAAATTAGTAGTACACTTGTACATTAGTCACACAGTGAGTACCCCCAAAACAGATACAGACTATGTGAATGCCAAAAGGTATATTTCAAAATCTTGTGTCACCAGCCCTCAGAGTAATTGACACAGCACATGTGTGAGACAGCAACACTGCTAGCTTTTACACAGCTGCTGTACCTGCCACATCTTCTTGTGTAAGTCAGACAGGGCACACATTAACAACACAATGAGCACAGTGTGTGCATAACAATCTAGTATGTACAGGTGCTCAGAAATGTACACAGTGAAATTAGCACATCATGTAATCAGGCCTTCATTACTGTGTGTTGCTTACACATCTCACACATTGAAATGTGTACATATTTGAGAGTCCATCACACCCCAGATCTGTGTCTGTGCACACCAATATCATAAGTGACATGTGAGGAAGTACATGCCAATGCATGTAATTAATTTCTGTACACTGACATGGAATGTTAGTCATCATTGGGCTAAATGTTACATGATTCATGTGTCTATTGCACAATGTTGAGAACTGGCCATTGCCACTGTCACAGCATTATGTGTCCATAGGTGCCATAAGCATGCACTGTCACCCCAATCACGGCCATAGGCACCAATGCCAAGCGGACAAATTGCGGCAGCGACTGGCTGGCCCATGCGGTGTGTCACCGCCAATGCACAAGCCCTTGTACCCAATTGGAACCGCAATCGCAGTTGTGAAATACACATTGTAAAATGGCAGTTGGCATGCCATGCCACCAGAATCACGGCTATAGACACCAATGTCAAGCGGCCAAATTGCAGTAGCGACTTTATGGACCCTGCGGTGTGTCACCACCAATGAATGCCCATGCCCTGGCAGCCAATGGGAACTGCATGCGCAGTTGTGAAATACACATTGTGAGGGAGAGGAACATGGCGGCTGGTTGACGCCGGCTGCGGGAGCTCTGTTCCGAGTGGGAGAGCCTTGTTATGTCCCAGTCCTTCCGATGCTGGATTGTTCCTGAAAAAACGGTGAGAGTGTTGAAGTGATGCGGAATCCTCACACGTAGCACATTTTTACTCGTATTTCTCCTTTTTTCCTACTTTTTTGTCATTACACGCATTTTCAATCAGCTTGTTGCTTGAGCTCCGGGCAGTAGGACCTCAGGGTGCGCTGAATGGGTGCGGAGACGGTGGAGACGGCGGTGGAGGCGGGGGCTGGAGTGAGCAACGCTGGAGAAGCCTGCTGTGGACGCCGGGCTAGACTGTGGTGCCGGATTAGGGCTGTGGCCACCAGAAGCAAATTTCGTTTGTCTAATTGTGCAGGAGCCACCCCAATACGGTCAGTGATGGAGGGGGTTGAAGGGAGGGGCAGCACGCTCCAGTCTACTGCCGGTGTAGCCAGAGCTGTTTTTTTTTAAGCTGTATGCATCGCCGGTCCAGTGGAGGTCCGAGGTTCCCTTGCTGCTAGTTCGTGAAGAGATGGACATTGTTTCAGAAGGGAGTCCCTGTGCAGTGCCCGAAGAGTGTCCTGTGGGCCAGAAAAAGCTGCGGGGGGAGAAGGAGGTTGGAGAGGGTAGAGTGAGTAGAGAAGGGGGGGCTCTGAAAATTTTACCCGAGGTATCTGTGCAGCCCGCCCCGCCAGTGATAAAGAACAGATATCAGTTACGCTCTCAGCTTGATAGAGAGCTACTGCTACCTCATATTTGCTGTACAGAAGGAGTGGTCCCTCTTACTCCATGACAGAAAAAGAAAGAAAGGAGAGAAAAAAGTAAGACAGGGTAGGCCAAGAAACGTAAAAACTGTCCCCCCTCACTAAAACCAACCCCCCTCACTGAAATCCTTTTTCAAAATAATGGAGCAGGTGACCGCCTCTAAGGGCCAATGGGTCCCTTCCATTACCAGCGCAGACAATGCTAGTTCTTTAAAAATAATCAAGCAGGCAGCTCCCCCCCCCTACCCTGTATCCTCTTATTGCGGTCGAAAATAGGTATTCTCCATGCACCAGCCTGGAAACAAAATTAGATGATATTTGTAACCGGACGGAGGCGTTGGAAGGGGAGGTTGCCACCCTTTCTAAAGTGACCCAAGCTCATTCGAAAGATATAGCTGAACTAAAAGCACAGAATAGATCTCTGCAAATGGATATGAAGTGATTGGAGATTCATGCCAGAAGAAATAATCTTACATTTCTCAAGATACCTGAGGGGGCAGAAAATGGGGATGTTAGGTCTCTGATATGCAAACTCCTCAGAGAAGGGGTGTTTAAAGACAAACCGGACATTGACCTCGAGAGCAAAATACAGACGGCACATAGGGACCCCTTTAGGCAGCACCCTGATAGAAAAGCCCCAAGGAAGATTTTAGTTAACTTCCACACATACGCAGGCAAGGAGCTGATATTAGGTAGGGCACTCATGGATTTGTCTCTACAGAAAAATTCAATAAAATACCTTATTCGTTCGGATATAGGCAAAGTTACAGCGCAAAGGCAGTGGGAGCTGGGGTCACGTATGTCAGACTTAAGGAGCCTGGGTGCACAGGTTCAGATGAAATTCCCTGCTGCATTGAAGGTGGTGTGGAGGAACAAAACTTATAATTTTACCTCTCCACAAGACGTTGACACATTCCTAATTAATATGAAAGAAATCCAACGTTAGAATGATCTCCTTTCCCCTCCCCTAAATGCTTATGGTCTATGCCCGAGAGGTTAGACACATTAATAGAATCTCCTCACATACAGTTCTTATGATACAAAAAAACCCACATAAAATACAAAAAGAAAGGGGCGATGGGGGGGCTAGAGCGATATAAGATATAAAGTATATGGGGGAATAAACAAATTGCAAAACAAATATATATATATATATATATATATATATATATAAATAATGATTTCACTTTACACTAAGGAAGGGCACAGTTTTCTTTTTAGTTTTTTATTTATACAGGTAGATCCTAAGTTGGAACGGAGGGTTCCCAATAGGCGATAAGATCGCCAAAGGACACAAGGGGGGGATCCTCAAGGGAGGTGGGTGGATGGGATTAGAAAAGGGGGGATGGGATTAGAAAAGGGGGGATGGGATTAGAAAAGGGGGGATGGGATTAGAAAAGGGAAAAATCATTCCTCATATAGCCATAAAAATAAAGATAAGGTGCAACTCCTGGGTGAGAAAAGAATGGAAGCAGTACCTAGTCTTCTCCAGATATTTTTTTAGATGACCAGCACATTTAATAGTATAAAATTTGTTAGCTGGAATGTAAATGGGTTAAGGGACAGCAGGAAACTGTTGAAAGTCTGTGAATTCCTGAATAAATCAGGGGCCCATATTTGCTTACTCGAGGAAACTCACTTGGAGGCGCAAGAGTGTAGGGCAGCATTTGGTAAGCATAGGTGGGTCCAGGACCTTCTCTGCTCTAATCAGAGTGGAAACACTAGAGGAGTGGCAATTGTAATCCGTGCCAATGCCGGGATTAAAGTAGAGAAATTTGAGACTGATCATTCGGGTAGATGGCTGATTGCATTATTAGCAGTGGAGAGTTCAGGATTAGCATGCGCAGTCTATTACAGGCCTATTTATGTGAAAAGACAAGGGTTGAGGCAAAACAAATTGCACCTGCTTTCACCTGTGGCTTGTAATTAGAAGTGATGGTGCTTATGAATCCAAGGAACACAACCCTGTTTGTTCCTTCAAGGGCAAAGCCCAAAAATTGCAATGTATGATAAGAAATCAGCACCCATCCAAAAAGTATTGTCTTTATAGTTTCAAATGTCCACGGTACATATAAAAGTGCACAATCTTGTGAAAAAAAGGTCAAAATTCTTGCAGATTTTCTTATTCAAATTCTTTATTGTAGTGTTTCAACACAAGAAAAATCCAAGAACACAAATGGATTTCCTTCTTAGCCAGCCAACGCGTTTCGTCTCTGACAATGAGACTTCTTCAGGGCTAAGGGTAAAACATACCATAATTAGACACTATACAACATTTACATATACAATTGAGTTGAGGTTATAAAGAATCTACAAAAACACCCAAAACTGTGTTGTATCAATTCAGTTTACCCAAGTTGGCTAATGAATTGATTTAAAAAAAATTGCAGAAAAAGAAGGAAGATTGATTGAACAAACAGAACAGAAGAAAGCACTGTTCTTTAAGAGGACCCCACTTATTCAACTATGGTGCTCACAAGAGTCTTCTATTTGTATGTAGGGCTCATAAAAATTAATAAAGTTGCATTACAAAATCATGATCACATAGAAAAAAGAACAATTATTATCAATAAGCATGAACCAGTAGCATACCTTCAATGTAAATTGGTAATCATAAATCAGTACATCATGGTAGATTTCCTCAAAAACAGCATATTATGGTAATTTCTAAAGAGATGCAGAACAGAAACAAATCCACTTTAAATTATATAACAAAAAGGAAAATTCAAACAAGAGCATGGTATCATTCAAGTAGCAGTATTGTCCCGAAAAAGACTATCTATACATTTCCTATTACAAAAATTTGAAGTGTCTGGTTATTTATGAGCATAAGGTGTCTACCTGGATCCAAGGCATACTCATTTAAGTTATTGACTAGTTCTCCTTAACTCCTTCCATGCTCATGACGAGCTCAGCTCGTCATGAGGCACGGGTGAGCTGTGCTGATGATGAGCTGAGCTCGTCATGAACAATGGATCTCAATAATATTCAGCACAGGGGAAAAATAACCACAGCAGCGATGTGGTCAAACGGTACATTGTTGTCCAAGTAACCGCCTAGTCCTGTGACAGAAAATCTATTGATGATCATATATGAAACCCAGGTTAATTTAGAGACAATATGAGACACTGTGATGTTCCTTATGGCTATAGTACTGTTATACCAAAGTATCATCTTTTGCACTAGATTAGATTCTGCATGATATATTACAACAGACTTTTTGATTACCTCTTTGTCCTGATGAGAAGTGTTCAAGAAGACAGAACCCATACACAGTCAGGATTCCCTGTCTATTAGATAGTTGTATTTCTCACACTGAAAATACATGCCATATTAGCATTAGTATCATGACTTTACTCATTGAACTGAGATGGTGAGTTTTTTTTAATCATGTAGTCAATAGACACCTCAGAAATTAAAAAACTACCTGTTTTTGCTGTGCTTAATCTTGATAGTCTAAACATGGTTCATAGAGAAAAGAAAAAACAGAAAGAAAAAACTGTATTTTAGTCACTGTGAATATATGTAGTATATCAGTTATTAACAATTATAATTTAGGCTGTCTCTGAAAGCTCACAAAATCACAGGTTCAAGTCTTCAACAGGTAGTCTTAACATCTTGCCTTCGCAATAGTAGTTTCACAAATTGATTAAACTTGAACCCAGTATCTTTCAGGAAATTCTCTAACAACAAAAATAACCTTCAATGCATAGTATATAACATACATTCTATTAAGTACCAACATTGGCCATGATTTTATCATTCACCATCAGTTACATGAAGTATGTCAATCTATAATTACCTCTAAGACAGTGATACTATAGAGATTAGGGAAAAATTAGGAAAGCTACTATCTGGTCCATTAACTAAAATAAAATAGAACAAATATGTGAGCCCTTAAGATAGCAAAGAGTTACAAGTTAAAGGTAAATACTAAACAAAGATTAGCCAAAAAAGTTTTTAAGCAAAAGTTGACTTGAATAAAGTTGACCAACCTAGTTGACAAACTTATTAAAATAAATAACCTAACTATCTACACTCACCTTAAAAAAGGTATGGTAACCAGCGGTAGTTCCACATCAACGGTAGGACAGCAACTGAATGAGCTGTCCAAACCTCTGTCTTATATACCCTGGGCTCAGGTATAATAGGTTACACCTGAGTTTAATTAGAGTCTTATTAGGCGCCAAAGAGGGACCGCAGTGGATAATTTAAGCGGCGGCCATCTAGTAGTGTGGAAAATGTACCAATACATATATCTATACAGGGTTCCATTCTTGTTTGTTTGGGGATTTAGGCTCAAAATTTAAGATAAAACAGAGCCCAAAATCCAAATATAATACACCGAAAAGGAACGTAAATTGATTAGCCTCGTAAGATTATCCCGAGTAATTCCGCGATATTCAGCGTCTTCGAGCCTACCGGCGGTGGCCATATTGTAGTGTGAGGGTATACTGTTATAAATCTGAACACAGTTGTGTTATAGAGTAAATTCATGGGCTCCAAATACAGAGATTCTAAAAGAGGCCCAAAAATACATCGACATTAAATGATGTAAAAAAATAATAAATTAGTAATTCCGAACGTCAAAGTATTTAGTTATCTTCGAGAATTGTTTAATTATACGTGAATACCATTTGCGAGAGAAATACATAAAAGTAAAATACAAGACACGATCGGTAGCATGATATGAAGTCCAGTTCAAAATGCTTTACACTGTTACGGGCCTAATCAAGATTCTCCAGGGGCCTTGCTGAGCTTAAAAGCTAGTCTCTCTGCTCTGGCGATACCAATCATTATAGGGGGGGATTTTAACCTGATCTTCGATGAAACTTTGGATCGCACTTCTAGGGCTAAATATATCCCCCCGCGTAAATCACAAATTGAGCTTAAAAATATTATCAAAGATTTCAACCTACTAGATATCTGGAGGGTGAAAAACGGTAATAAAAGCGACTTTTCCTTCTATAGCCGCAGATATGGGCACCACTCTAGAATTGATTTCTTTCTAGTAGATCAGGACCTTTTTCCTACAGTCGAAACCATATTATACATTCCAGCTTTGCTTTCTGACCATTCTGTGGTGGAAGTAACAATCTAACTCAAACAGGGGAAACAACAAAGAAGGTGGACTTTGGATAGGTGTATACTCTTAAAAGAGGAGGTAAAAGATGACTTGGAGATTCAGGTAGAGGAATATTTTAGGCTAAACTGTGGTACTGCGACTGATCAAGTTGTATGGGAGGCCCTTAAGGCCTTTATGAGAGGATCCCTGAGCACACTAATGATCTGGAGAAATAAAGCTAAAAGGAGGGTGGAAGAAGAATGTCTCTTCAAGATCAAACAAAAAGAGCAGTAGCTCCAGAGGGCATCCCTAGATCAGCAGAATAACCTACTATATATACAAAGCGAGTTAGATTCCCTACGGGAGGAATATCAGGCTAACTTAGACAAAACACTTAAAGATAGATGGGATACAAGTAAACTGCAAAATTTTTCCTATGGGAAAAAGTGTGGCCGACTTCTTGCCTGGAAGGCCAGGACACATAGGGTCAGAAATCAGATCAAGAGTCTATTCGTGCACAGTGCTGGGGTCATTACTTATGACGATGATCTGATATGTGAGGGGGCCAAATCATTTATGCAAAATCTTTATTTTGAAGAGAACCGTTTCTCATCTCAAAGAGCAGAAGATTGGTTAAATCAGTTTGGGTTGCCTCAGCTAGCGGAGACAGATAGAGCTTTCCTGTGCGTGGGTGAAGTCCGAAATCAGATCAAAAAAATGACCGAGGGTAAGGCAGCAGGCCCAGATGGGCTTCCAGTAGAGATGTATCTGATAGGATTGGATAAAGTGGTTTCTGTTCTAACAACCTTGTTCAACAAAATATACCTTTTAGGTGAGACTACTCCAAAAACATGGTCAGAAGCCACAGTCACTCAGATCCTGAAACCTAATAAAGACCCTTTAAAAATTGAGTCTTACAGGCCAATCTTGCTGCTAAACTCTGACTATAAAATCTTTGCAGGGGTTTTGGCAGCGAGAATGGCAAGAGTCATTAAAACCATAGTACATCAGGATCAGAGAGGCTTTATCCCTGGTAGGCAGTTAAACAAGCTAACTTTTCAAGCCATTGCTGCAATAGATGTTGCAACAGATAAGAAGCTCCCATTGACCCTTGTAGCTATCGACGCCGCTAAGGCTTTTGACCAAGTGAATTTGTCGTATCTATGGTCTGCTGTATCCGGCTTCGGATTTCCTGAGAATTTTTTATCATCAATTAGATCTCTCTATTCTAGCCCCCGAGCAAAAATCTTAGTAAATGGAGTCCTCAAGGATTGGATCACAATTTCACGTGGAACCAGGCAAGGGTGCCCCCTGTCACCCCTTTTGTTCAATTTGTATATTGAACCATTTGTCTGCCAGTTAAGGTATGACCCTATGATTAAACCTTTTAAAATTGCAGATTTAGCATTAAAATTTGCCCTATATACAGACGATCTGCTTATGTTCACCTCCAATCCAGACAAAGCTATTCCCAGACTATTCGATCAGGCAGAGTCCTTTGGGGAAATCTCGGGGTATATAAAATAAATAAAGATAAAACCGAGATTATGCAATGGAACCGGGAGGTGGTGACCCCAGGTGCTAAGTCGCGAATAAGATATCTGGGTATACATCTGGCCCAAGATATCTCTGAGATATCTAATCTTAATCTAACTAGAGTTTATAAGGACGTTTGTGGTCTTCTGCAACGGTGGTCAGGCCTCCCTTTAAACATCTTTGGGAGGATGAACTTAATTAAAATGATTATTTTACCAAAAATAACCTTTATTTTCAATTCAATTCCACTAATCTTTAAGGCATCAGACATCGCCAAATTCCTTTATCTGGAACACCAAGACATCAGGAATCTCCTGGAAAAAAACTAAGGAGAAGCTTAAAAACAGGAGGGTTAGCTCTGCCAGACTTACTCATTTATTGTCATTCCTTTCATTTAAAAAATTTCAGATTGTTGGCCGATAAGGCGGACGCATCTTCCTTAGGTCTTCTGTTTCAGGCCCTACTGCACTGCATACCGCAAGGGCAAGAATATTTCCTTTTCAAATATGGTGATCCAAAGTTTTACAAAAAGGTAAGGCTGAAGATCCTGAGTGCTGCCTTGAAAAACTGGCTATATATTAGAAAAAGGCTTCAAATTCCATACTACGCACCCCAGGCCCCGATCTGGGACTCCCCAGGCACGCCGGACTGCCTCAATGATCAGTTATCTCGCCCCCTTAAATTGGCAGGATTAATGTGCTGGCGTGATTTGCATAAAGATTCACAGCTTATGGACTGGGACTCCCTTTCTAGTATGACTGGCGGGACTCTTACAAGGTTCAAATATTATCAGCTGTCAGGATGGTGGGCAACTATATCCTGGGATTTTGATACATCTAATTCAAAGTCTGACTCAGTATCAAGGAAGGGCGGATGGAAGAGGGAGGTGTCTTTTTGGTACTGGGCCATGATCGAGGCAGAGGGAGTGACAGAACTCGAACTCCAAAAACTGTGGGGTAATGTTACCAGTCTAAATTCCAACAACATAAAGGACTTGTGTGAGGACTCCTTCACTATGCTGCAGGCAGTGGTCAAATCAGCCCCACTTAAAAGAAACCATCTCTATACTATGTACAGAGTCTATATATTACCGAACAAATTAGCCAAGTTCACCGGCTTAAAGCACCACTGCCCTAGGAGTAAACAACCGGCAGCCGACGACTTCCATAAGTTTGTGGATTGTCCGATGATAATAAGCTATTGGACCAAAGTACAGAAATTCCTGGCTGATGTATTTCATACACAACTGGTGGTTTCCCCGGGGATTATTCTGTTTGGGCTGGATACAGACTATCATCCTAATGACATGCCATCCAAATTTATATTTTATGTTATCATCTTGGCAAGACGAGAAATATGTAGGTCTTGGAAAGATGTAAATGCCCCTACTTTTACAGAGTGTCTGAAACATATAATTTTTACAAGAGAATCCGATATGACATGCGACAGCACAAGCTATGGTAAAGTTTGGGCGGCTCTCGTGGCTTGGCGGAATAGATGACGGTATTCCAATGATTTCCCTTGGGCACTGTTGGTTCTTCTTCTTCAACGTAACACAGGGTCACCAAGGTAGTGTGAAATGGAGTGGATCAAGAAAACAGTAGCCGATGGAGGGTCATACTCTTCTCTCTCTCCACGGGTCTTAAACATCAGGGCCGGAACAGGTTGATCAGGGGAGAGAGGTCGGGATTTCCCATCTAGAACGCCCATTATGGTATATGAGGAATACAAAAAAAATAATAAAAATTAAATACACATTGTAAAATGGTGGTTGATCAGCTCCGCCACCAGAATCAAGGCCATAGGCACCAATGTCAAGTGGCCAAATCGATGTAGTGACCGCCTGGCCCCTGCGGTGTGTCACCGCCTAAGCCCATGCCCTTGCAGCCAATGGGAACTGCAATCGCATTCGTGAAATACACATTGAGAAATGGCAGTTGGCATGCTCCGCCACCAGAAGCACAGCCATAGGCACCAATGTCAAGTGGCCAAATTGCGGTAGCGACCGCCTGACCCCTGCGGTGTGTCACCGCCAATGCCCATTCCCTTTTAGCCAATGGGAACCGCAATCGCGGTAGACAAAATAGCACTTTTGAAAATCGTGGTAGGCGTGCTCTGCTACAGAGAGCCAGTCAGTGGATGCAATTGTAAGATGCAAAATCGCGGAAGCGACCGCCTGGACCCTGCGTTGTGTCACCGCCAATGAACATGCCCTTACAGCCAATGGGAACCACAATCGCAGTAGTTAAATGCTATTTTGAAACTCGCAGTAGGGGTGCTCTGCTACCGCGGGCTGGTCATTGGTCAAATTTGAAAAAAGCTGACCTGGAAACCCAATTGTAGCAGCTTATTACCATTGAGCCTACCCCAGGGGGCTATATATGTGTGGGAGAGAGCCGTACATTTCCACTGCTTCCAGACACTGCTGACTGACACTCATCACCACCAACTGCTGCTGTTCCTGGCTCATGGACCCAAGGATGGCAAGGATTGAGAACATTAGGGCCCATCCCTTCACCACAGAGGAGCTGGAGGTCCTGGTGAACGAGGTGCTTGCACAATATGGGACACTATTGTTGCTCCTGATGTCATGGTAAGTTTTTCAGATTGAAAGTAGAGCAGTGCAGGGAGTGCACACATGAACTTGATCTGCTGCAGTACATGCCTGAGAGTGTGGGTTTGCGTGATACACTGCCTAGCATGCTGACTTCAGGGAAATGGGGTTTGTTGCCGATTATACACACTTTCCGGGCTGCATATCAGGTTGGCAGGGACATGCAGTGTTTTTCCAGCTACACAGTGACACTGCAAGTTGGGAAAGTGGGAGTCAGGACAGAAATTGCCTGTGCTAATGGATGTTTGAGTCCATGAGGTTTCCACAGGCTCATTTGTGACATTAAAAAGACTGTGCATCCAGAGGGTACTGATGGAAGTGGGATTGACTTTATATTGCACCAATGGATATGTAAGCATTATCCACAAGAGTGAAATGCCTGAGGGTGACACTCTTGGTGGAAATTCACCTATGACACAGCAGATTGTTGTACTTCTGAAACATCCCCCTTCCATTCACTTGATTATGTGTACTGACTCGCATGTGTAGGCACTGTTTGCCCTCTCATATTGTACATGCATATGACAGTTCTGATGGCCCACGTTAGACCATAGTGTGAGCCCCCTGGCCTGCACAGTTACTGCCCAATTTGACAGGGACCCATCACTGAATGGACAGAGTGAGACATATGGGTTGTCTGCTACCCTATTCATCAATGAGCTATCTTAGGCCTGTGGATTGCACAAGACAGACCTTGTGAGAAGGGTGTGAGATTGTAAGATCATGTCCCTAAATGTGAGCTCGATGACACCGTGAGCAATTCACAGGGCAAGGACGTCAAGGGTGTACAGTGCTTTCTGTGCTGGCATTCTGCATGTGTATGAGATGGCCACATACTGTGTTGATCCTCATACCTGCATGCATTTAAGTATGATTATCTCATGCTAAAATACTACATGTCATGCTGTATTATTCTGCTAAACATATCTGAATAGCTGGGCTGAGTGTGTGCATGCTCCTGTACTGAGACACAGTGATACATAACCCAATTTCACTGAAATTTCCTCCTCTTGTCTCCCGTGCCTGCAGCTCAAAGTCCACCGGTGTAAGGCCGTATGGAGGGCCATTGCACGCAAGGTGCAGGCCCTGGGGGTCTCCAACCGATGGCACACACACTGTCACAAGAGGTGGGATGACATCTGCCGGCTGACCAAAAACGAGGCAGAGATGACGCTGGGGCTGATTCCTTGGACTGGCAGGTTGGCATGCAAGAGCATGACACCACTGATGGCCCACATCTTGGCAGTGACACAGGCAGCCACAGCTGGATGGACGTTTGAAGGCCCATCAGCAGCAAGTTGGGGGTGAGTATTCTGGGAAGGCTGACTTTGGGTGTGAGTGACTTCAGGTAAAGCAGCTTGTTTTACCAGTCTATAATCTCATGAATTACCAAATGAAAGGAGAACCACACCAGGTATATATATGTATAAAATATATGTCTTTATTCTAAACAATTCCCTTTAGTCTCTTTATGAGCCTAGAGGAAGCACATACGGTAAACTTAATAGCACACAGTAAATTAGCACAATATACGTTGAGCCCTAGGGGCGTACCAAATCATATATTAGGAAAGGGGTATAAAAACCCTGACTTGCATAGATACAAGGCCTAGAGCCTGTAGAACCATTGGGGCCACCCAAGGTAGTGACACATGTGACCCACGGGGATGCGTGCAGTGTGTGAACACAGCCACGAATCACCATTAACTTCCATGGGGAAAGTCGCGGTTGGAATTTTAAAGATAAAGGACACTTAGAAGAGGACTTGGAGCAAACCCCTTTAGAACTAGGGGGTTCTAGAGCCAACGCCCATGAGATCACTGGAGTACTTGAGTTACCTCACCCAGGGAAGCCAGGTGCATAGGTGTCTTTTGGTGTCAGGTTTCGTCATCGTTTTCAATGGCGATCTGCTGCAAAGTGCTGCTGGCGTCCAAGTGGAAAGTGTCCGGTGTGACCCAAGCCTGGATCGAAGATTAGAAGAACCTGAAATCAGAGGAGACAGAGTCTGGGTCACTTGCCAGTGACCTGGGGCATGATAGTCGAATGCCTACCAATGTGGAGTGATTTCAGGTAAAGAAGGTGAAGCTTGACTCTTCAGCCACGAGAACCAGGGAGGGTTGACGACAACTAGGATCTGGATTTGAGCTGTCCCACAAAAGATGTCAAGTGCTGCTGTGTTGGTGCCCAGATTGGACCCAACAACTTTTGGCAACAGCAACCCATGCAGGAATCAAAGAAATGCTTTGGTGCAGACCAGCAAGGTCTTGGGGACTCACCATGCATTGGAGAGTCAGGGCACATCTGGAGCAACCAGGGAAGCCAAAAGAAAAGTAGTTACCTTCAAGGGGACCCACCAGTCAACGGACCAGGAATTACAAAGGAGCCTTAAGCAGAAATGCAAGAAGTAGGCTCAAGGAACACTCATAGAGTGTAGGCCCACAATCTTCGGTGCAGATAGTGCTCGGGGCTTGAGCTACTAGTAACCCAAAGCACAACTTCAGGAAAGCTAGGTAAGTCAATGCACTAGCAAATGGGCACGGTGTCCAGGGGTTCTGGTTCCACGTCACTCGTGGTGGCTGCAGGTCTCAACTTTGCTGGGGACCTGGGTCAACCTTCGAGGAAACTGGTAATCCTCTTTCTGGACTGCAAGTACTTTGGAGTCTGCAGGAGCTTCAAAGATGCATACAGGAGAAATGCTTTGTTGGTGCCTGCTTGAGAAGGAGAGTCACTCCTTGACTCCAAGGGAGATTCTTCCATCCTCTAGTCTTTAGTAGAGCATCGAAGTTCCAGGATTCAGTTTCAGAGTTTTGTCCAGGTGTAATCTAAAGTTCTGTTGCCAGGGGCCCTTACTTATACTGAAGAAAGGGGTGGGACATACTCTGGGGCCCCGCCTATGGGAGGGTTTGGGAAGAGGGGTGGCTATACCCATTTCCTTTGTCCAGTTTCACACCATAGTAGGGGCTGGTAGCCCTTGCAACCGGTTTGAACTGGGCTATCCATAGGGACTACAAATGTACCCCCAGTGCAGACTTTCTGGCGCTCTCAGAGTGCACACACCCAGCCCCAATACTCTAAAGCCTGTCTGGGAGGTGGTTACACCTCCCTGGGACAGGAAACCTATTGTCCAGGCCTCCCCTGCAGGAGTTTTGTCCAGCAGCAGGAGGTCATACTCGTGTCTGTGGCTGCAGCATCCATTTTGGGATGCAAGGGCTCATTTAAACTATTACCAAGCAAACCAGTGTGTACATGTCTCTCCCTATAGAAGGGTGGAATTCTACCCCCGCCGCCAGGACTGGTGGAGGTTAGGATTCCAAAGTGTTTGACACCAAACACAACATGTTTCCATGCAGCCATTCCAAAGTTAGCATTTACTGTGAGGTTACAATGCTCTGCAGAGGGGTCCTGCTCATACATGGGCATCTACTCACACAAAACCAAGAACTCTGCCTTAAGGATTGATAAGGCCTGCCATAGGAGTGACTGGTGGGTTTATATGTGTCAGTGATTAAAGTTAGATATAGGTAACCTATATCTTAGTAAGGGGTGCATGCACCACCTTACCCAGGCTGTAGTACCAGTCCTGTGGTGTCATTTTGGAAGGTTTTCCAGGGATGGCATAATACATGCTGCATCCCCTGGTAGGCCTCTGGGGTACCTAGGCCCTTAGTACCTAGTGTACCATATACTAGGGAATAACAAGGGTATCCCAGTAACCAAACTGGAGTGCACCTATAGTACATACAATCAATTTAGAGAGGAATCAGCAAGGTTGGGTACCGGGATAGCAGGGTCCCATCCAGATTAAAGTCGAAAAACAGTGAAACACCGGAAAAAAGTGGGGGTTACCATAGTAAGCAGATCCCACTCTTCTGCACAACCCCCGCCCCCAAACGCAGGGACATTTAACTAACTTTGACCAGTTGAGTCTTTATGTTCTAAATGGAAATATCTGGAGAGTCCATTTGCATTGACATGGTTACTCCCAGGTCTATGTTCCACTGTATAGTCCATCCCCTTTAGGGGAATGGACCACCTCAAAAGTTTGGGGGTTTCTCCCTTCAACTGTTTTAGCCAAAAGAGGGGCTTATGTTCAGTCTGAACAGTGAAGTAAGTGCCAAACAAGTATGGCCTCAGCTTCTTCAGAGCCCAAACCACAGCAAAGGCTTCCCTCTCAATAGCTGATCAACGTTTCTCTCTAGGGGTCAGACTTCTGCTAATAAAAGCTACTGGCTGGTCCTGACCTTCATCATTCAATTGTGGCAGAACAGCTCTACCCCATCTCAGATGCATCTGTTTGGACATTCAATTCTTTGGAGTAGTTAGAACTTTGCAGAATTGGTGCAGTGCACTTGGCCCGCTTCAGGTCATCAAATAACTTTTGACAGCTAACTGTCCACTGAACCTTCTTTGGCATTGTCTTGGAAGTTAAGTCATTCAGGGGTGTCACAATGGATCCATACCTCTTGACAAATCTTCTGTAGTACCCAGTCAGGCCCAAGAAAGCTCTGACCTGAGTCTAGGTAGTTGGAGCAACCCACTCCATGATTGTCTGGATTTTGCTCTCCAATGGTTGAAACTGGGGTCCTCCTAAAAGGTAGCTCAGGTGTACAACCTGACTCTGCCCTATCTGGCACTTAGTAGCCTTGATAGTTAGGTCTGCAGGGCCTCCAAAACATTTCTCATGTGGGCCAGGTGATCCTCCCAGGTGGAGGAAAAGACAGCAATATCATCTAGATATGCTGCATGTTAGAAATGGGATCTCTGGTTGGCTAAGGCTTGCACCAAAGCCAGGCAGAGACCACCACTCTAGTCAGGGCAAGAGAGTTACATGCCAAAGATAACCACTGCTCACCCCCTTGGTAGCTTGGCACAAGCAGTCAGGCTTATCCCGAAGGCGTCGCGTTTACTGTGTTCCAAACGCGATGAAACACGTGTCGGCTGGCTTTTGGAATGATTAAGAATCTGCACAAAAATCTCTAAAGTCTAAAGAATCAACGGATATTGATGTCTTTGTTTTCTTACTTTTTCTCTGCTCATGCTCACAATGCATTTGTTATGATTACTGCTCATGTGTGCATAGGCAATTCTTGTTATTAGTTATTTGTGTGTCCTTGTGACACACTTTTGAGCGGTTTTAGGGTTTTCCGCTTGCCAGTTACACCATATAGAAACTTTGAAATGTATATACACTTCTGCGTATACTATAGGCTGAGCGCCTGGTATTTCTCTGAGAACCAATTGACCCTTTGTAGCTGAGCACAACTGCGATATCAGAGGGGCAGCCGCTGCACATCTTCATTTACTATTTCTAGCCGCGATCTGGTATAGAAATTCTCATTCACCCTAGGAATGTACAGAACAAAGACAGCAGAGGAACTTTTTGACAATTTAGCTAAGGGCATGGCAACACACATAGCTTTTACCAGTGGTCTACCACCACGTAACGAAGGATTAAGAGATACGTTCTAAAAACTTGAGAGGCTTAAGAAACAAGAAAATGCACGATGGTGGAACGGAACCACCTTAAAACTGTATATAAAGCAGAAACGTATCCCGAGGGGCCAAAGAGCTCAAAGCTTCCCGACATATGATGATCTAGATGCTGATCTCATAGGGAAGTGGGAAGATTCTCTTATCACCAATTCTATGACCCTTATGGATATACTCATTGAGTGTGCCGATCGCAAAACTGTTAAACTTCAGACTGAGATTTATTTATTAGAACAAGAAATAAAAGATCTCACTCTCCCTGAGGCCATGGTTAAAAACGATACGATTTTGGATGAGATCCTGCTCAAACATCAGGCGGACATCAAGAATAGGAAGGCTCGACAGCTCAGGAGGGATGAGCTTGATTACCAAGAGGGTAGGATTTTTACATATGCTCAAAAATATGATGCATTAATACCCAACACCACACGCAATAACATGGATCTGACACGATCCACTGAAGTCAGTTCCATATTGTCTAGTAATACGTCATTGAGTGTGAACAGCACCAATGGGTCTGGTATCGACAACTCTGATAATCTAGCCCAGGGCAATTCGGCTTTTTTACTCGAGGTACAGCGCATAAGAAGAGGCAACAGGGCACACAGCCAAAGGGAAAATTAGATCCAAAACCCGCAGTGGCAGGCGGATCAAACCCGGAAGATTACCGGAGAAAACTGAGGTCAGGAGTGAACAAGAACTGACTCCACCAGGGACAGAAGTCCAGGTGATTAACCTCTCATCTTTAGTCCTGACTGAGGATATGACCTAGTTACTCAGTAGGGGCCTTAACTTTAATCCGCACACCACAGGTGATATATGTCAGTCTAAGATGGATCTTTTTAGATTTGTCAGACTTCTTAAATTGAAAAAACTTTACGCGCTCAAAGAAAGTACTAATACATCCCGAAAAACATCCCTGTTCTGACTAATTCTAATGCTTTATCAATAAAAGATGTACAAGCAACACACTTACTTTTGTTAATAACTGATTTGGAGGATGCACCATATGATATGGACAGACTTCTTGATGAATTGAATATAGAAGCCGATCTTAGCATTGCCAGCGGACTTAAATCCAATTCGAAATAGATCCCTACCCTCCCCGGTGCCAATGCGATTGATGACTTCTACAAACATGTACTACATGATTTGAATGAATTGAATACCACCCACACCAGACGTGCCTTTAAGTACAAGGATAACTTGACACATGGGGAACGAACGGCACTCGTGACTTTGTCTAACAATCCAGACATTATCATAGGAGAGGCGGACAAAGGGGGGAATGTCGTGGTGATGAACCTGGTTGATTACCATGCGAAGATCTCCAATCAGCTGAAAGATCTCAACTGTTATCAGAGACTTACATACAACTCTATGGGACCACTTACCATTAACATTAATGACAAATTATTAACTTGGAAACAGTGTGGTCTCTTAAATCGCGATGAGTACCTTTACCTAAAAGTCTTTAGGCCGACTTATCCTTGGCTCTACACCTTGCCCAAGGTGCATAAATATCTCCCGTTTCCACCAGGCAGGCCCATTGTATCCGGTATTGGAGGGCCTACGGAGAGGTTGGCGAAATATGTAGACCTCTTCCTGGGGCCTTTAGGTACGGAATTTACCATCCTACATACAGGATACTAAGCATATTCTGAGTACTTTGGCAGAAGTAAATTGGCAACCGGGCACTATCTTGGCCACGCTAGATGTAACATCATTGTACACTAGTATCAATCCTTTATTTGGTGTACAGGCAGTAGGCAAGATGCTTTATAACAGACCAGCCACAATGTGGCAACACACTGTCATGCATACGACTATGATGGAATTGATTCTTGAGAATAATTTTTTCATGTTTGACCGAGTATGGTACCGCCAAAAGAGGGGGGATGCCATGGGTTCGGAATTGTCGCCCTCATTTGCCAACCTATTTATGGGGGCGTTGGAGGCAGACCTGATTTGGGGACCCAAGGGCGCTCAATATATCGACTCCATTATATTTTGGAGTCCTATATTGACGACTGCATCCTGCTCTGGTCGGGTACGGAAGAATCACTATTGGCCTTTTTTGAATATCTGAATGGTAACAATTGGGAGATTAATTTCACTATGGCACAGCGCACTGCTAAGATTGAATTTTTAGATGTGGAATTTTATGTCGTCAATGATACACTTCAAAGCAGGCTTTTTAGGAAAACCACGGCTTGTAATGTGGTTCTACATGCTTCTAGCGCTCATCCACAACATCAAATATGCTCCATACCTTATGGGGAATTTTTGAGGGCGAGACGCAATTGTAGTGAGGATGTGGAATTTAACAAATGTGCAGACGACATGACAGGTCATTTTCTAAGGAGAGGGTACTCTGATACTACAGTTCACAAGTCACGGAAAAAGGCTAACAAGGTTAAACGTTCAGATACACTGAATTTAAACACAGTGGTAAAAACTAGAGAAAAACATGTTCGTCTTGTTACTAGTTTCAATGCATTACATCACACAATACGGAAGAGTCTCACTAGACATTGGAATATCTTGAAAACGGATAAATCTATCCAAGATTTCATATCTGACTCACCACAGATTACATTTAGGAGGGGGAAAACGTTAAAAAACAGGTTAAGCCCTACGATTCCTAGGAGCACCAAGGTTAATATCTGTGTGACACAACTGAGAACCGTTTTTTTCAAATGTGGTTTCTGCTCAATATGTAGGTGGGCGAAACATGGCATTAAGAACTTCACAGGTATAAATGGAGAACTATTTGAAATTAGACAAAATGTCAACTGCAACACTAAATTTGTGATCTACATTATTGAATGCCCATGTGGAAAATATTATGTGGGCAGTACCATTAGGGCACTGAAGGAGAGAATTATAGAACACATTAGGGCCATTCAAAAACAAGACCCCAGGTATCCAGTGGCATTGCACATGGCTTCATGTCATGCAAAGGAAGGTGACACAAAGGTACGTTTCTTTGGCATTGAAACAATAGCCAATAGTGTGAGAGGAGGCAACAGGGAATTGAACCTGTGACGCCGGGAAGCCTTGTGGATCCTAAATTTGCGTACTGTGGGTCAGGGCCTAAACTATGATCAGGAACTGCAATATTTCTTAGGGGCTTTGAATATTGCTGAGGATATATGTTTTCCAATTGTGAATAACACTTTAGTTAAGATAAACCTGCATCTTGAGAGATTCTCTGTGACGGAGAAATAGAACCATCTCTTTGTTTACCATCATCGGACATGTTTTTCCCTAAATATTAGACTATTTGAGTGAGGCTATTTGGACAAGGTACATACACGATGCACTATATTTTTAAGAAACTATATAATCAGTTCTTAATGCATACTGAACAGTGTTCTCTGGGGTTGTGTACTAATGAAACATATCTATTGCTTTGAAATGTGATACAATCTTATATGATATGTGGAACCAATTCACTACCAATGGGTTTTATTGCATTGAACACTTATCAAGAGCATGATGTTTTCAAATGCAGAAAGAAAAAGGAGGAATATCAAGTTGATTTCGAACCATCTGTGGATAGTACCTTATGTTGGGGATACTTAGCACTCAAGATCAGGAGAAAGCAACAATTAGCGATAATATGTTAATTCAAGAAATCCTTTTGCTGAGAATTATGTAATCAATGGATATACTTGTTATGGAGCTAGGAAATATATACATGAAGTAACTACACAATATGTTTTAATGAGAATAGGACTAGAAGATGTATTTTCATTTTAAGAATGAGATACAATTGTATATTTAAAATTATGGATCATGACTACAAATAAGATATTATATTTTTATATGTGTACATGTTTTGTAAATAGGACATTTAATCACAAATGGAGAATAAGACTAAGGTATGACTTGTCACATGACGGGGCGGTGATTCGCACCGAGGTGACGGTCAGCAATGGAAGAAGGACTAGGGCATGGGACGCCACATTACCGGGCGATGATTTGCACTGGGGTGATTTTTCATAAACATTGCTTTTCTCAAGTTGGCGGAGGAGTATATTAAGAATCTATATGGCACGAATTACTGGCCACTTTGCAGAACCGAATGCGAGTCACCGTTGATAGGTGGTTACTTTATACATGGCCGCCTTACAATCCTGATCCTCCATTTCCGGGTTTGCACGTTCTAGGCTGGAGGCCTGGGACGTGGTTTTCACTCTGCCAGGTAACATTTAAATCCCGATCTTCCAGTCACATGTCACAACATACAGTTGGCAGTGAACCGGGAACCCCACACGGAACGGACTGATCTTCACTACTGTGAGTAATAATTTCCAGGGTTTTTCGGTGTGTTTTGGGATAAGATCGATTCAGGACGTGATTTTAATTTATGCTTACGGTTTGTTTCGCTACTAGATTTAGATGTTCACAATACGTTTGTTATGATTACTGCTCATGTGTGCATAGGCAATTCTTGTTATTATCCCGAAGGCAATGTGTAAAGCGTTTGAGCACCACCCACACAGCAGCAACACACTAGGCACACACAAAAGTAAATCAGCACAAGGTTATATAAAAAAATAGCCTTTGCATTGTCATAAACACATTAGATCATAATCACACAATGTACACTGTGCCAACTGGCACTTATGCAGTCTTTACAGGGGACAATATACACATGACAGGGTTAATTGGGCCACTGTCAGAACCATCACAAATTGAAAATAGTATATGTATAACATATAATAGACATAGACCACAACCAATAATTACTGGTAAACACTGTACTCAGTGTTATATCCTGCAACATAAAACATATTATGCAATCAGCATCATATAAGGCGCAAACCACATTATGCGCAAACCTCATGAGCCTAAACATAATAGACAATAACCTCACAATCATGAATCCCGCTAGGGGCAGAAATCACAGCAGACAGTAACCTCATCACATAAACTATAGTAGAGGTATAAATCAGGGTGCATCAATAACATTATAAATAAACCAAGAAGGCGCCATATTAGAGCTCTGCGCCCTACTACATAAAGCTGACCCCCAGGCAAATTGGCCTCTTCCAGGGCGCCAATGCCCTACGTCCAGCAAAGTTAGGGCTGGCTGCAAAGGCAGCAAAGCAAAGTGCGCAGATGCACAGTCTAAATGTGGCACCTGTTCATTACTTGCTGGGCAGCTGTGGGGGCAAAAATGTGGGCACTAGCAAAATGGTGTTGGGCTCCGGGAACAACATAGCCCACAAGTCCCACTCAGGGACTGCTAAAAAAAATGGCCCCCTCCTTGTAGCTGCCCACTGCCAGGCAGGACAGCTGTGAAATGTCAGAAACCGGTCCTAGGAAGCTTGTTTCCGGTCCAGGGAAGGCATGGCTTGGCAGTTTGAGCTGGACTGTTCCCATGAGGCACAGGGTCAGACTGATTTGCATATGGCCATGTCTGAACTGGGTTGGCAGAGTGGGCTAAAGAATGGTGATGGATTAAACCCAGATCTGTTGACTGGGTGTGAGTGTTTGATTGGTTCAGATGCTCCGTCCATCACCACCCCCTTTTGTACCGCTTTGTGCGCCATAAGTTGGCAGGGTATGCTCAGACATGAGTCCCTTGCTCACTTTGCCACTGGATTCAAGCAAGACTGGCTGAAAATGGCTGTATTGCCAGAAACCGGTCCTAGGAAGCTTGAATCTGGTCAAGGGAAGGCATGGCTTGGCAGTTCGGGCTGTACTGTGCCCATGAGGCACAGGGTCAGACTGATTTGCATAAAGCCATGTCTGAACTGGGGTGGCAGAGTGGGATAAAGAACGGTCATGGATTAAACCCAGATCTGTTGACTGGGTGTGAGTGTTTCATTGGTTCAGATGCTCCTTCCATCACCACCCCCTTTTGTACCGCTTTGTTCGCCATAAGTTGACAGGGTATGCTCAGACGCGAGTCACTTGCTAACTTTGACACTGGATTCAAGCAAGCCTGGCTGAAGACGGCTGTAATGCCAGAAACCGGTCCTAGGAAGCTTGAATCCGGTCCAGGGAAGGCATGGCTTGGCAGTTCAGGCTGGACTGTTCCCATGAGGCACAGGGTCAGACTGATTTGCATATGGCCATATCTGAACTGGGGTGGCAGAGTGGGCTAAAGAACAGTGATGAATTAAACCCAGATCTGTTGACTGGGTGTGAGTGTTTGATTGGTTCAGATTCTCCGTCCATCACCACCCCCTTTTGTGAAATCAGCATGGGCACTCACGGTGCCCCACTCACTACCACTGTGTGGGGGCACCGGCAATGTGCCCCGACACACCCCGACCTGTACACAACTGAGCCCCACTCACTGGGATCTCTGTGAGTGGCTCCTGCAGGCTCTGGGTACCGGAAATGCACTTTGAAAGGGGACCCACTCAACGAACTCTGGCCTGGTTCCTCCGGTTCAACTGCGGTGGGAGTAGACACCGATAATGTGCCTCAGGCCCCTCCGCCTCAATCACCTGAATGCTGCGAGACACGGGTCTCTCCCTGAGACCTGAGGGCTCCGCCGACAACTCCCTTCACCGGATTAGCTTTCCCTTCTCCCGGGAACTCTGTGTCGAGCCTGCGAGGCTCTGGACTTCCGGTTTGTTGTCTCTTGGCCCCTCCCACAACCAGACACGGCCTCCTGGCTTCCGGGTCGCTCCCGGAGCGGCGGCTTTCCAAGGAAATTCAAAGTGCGGGGTGGGCACCCTTGGAGCACACCATGCAGGGTGTTCACCAGTTCTAAAGGTACCGATGCGGGGTGGGGTCCCGCTCATTTTTTCAGCGAATTTTAAAATGCGGGGTAGGCTCCCGAAAAGCGTTTTTAAAATGCGCGGTGGGCTCCCACAAAGCCCACATTGTGGGGTGGGCACCCACTAGCACCTGGCAAAAACACGGGGTGGGCACCCGCTAGAACATGGCAAAAACGCAGGGTGGGCACCCGCTCCCCATGCTGTACAGGGGAAGATCCAGGTCATAGCCCAGGACTGCAAATCGTCAACAGAAGCGATACACGAGGCGCCAAGGCATGGGCAAAGATCAGGGGGTACAAGGCTGGGCTCAGGCAGGGCAGCACACAGTGCCCTCCAGCAGGAAGGCAGTCCCTTGTGGTGGTTCCTCCTGGAGCCAGGCAGAGGCAGCCCCCAGTGTCAGAACAAGCACAGGAACAACACAACATTTTCATGGGGTCACAGCCCCATCTTTTATAGGTCATTTTCCTTTGTGACACAGCACAAGGCTTGGGAAACCAGATGCAACTGGTTTTGGAGCATTCTGTTTACCAGGCTCCTCTTCCCTATTGTTAGGTGGGGGCTCGTCATCAGACACACCACAGAGGGGCGGACCCAGCATTGTGGAGGGAAGGCACAGCCCTATTCAGGTCCCAGGTGCAACTCCTCCCTCCCATCTGCATGCAAATCTCTCTATTCATCACTGGGCTGACTCACCCTGTCTCCTGAAGCCACCCACAGCAGTCAGCTCCTGTCAATCACAAGCCAGACATGCAATTCACATCAGGCAGGCAGACACATAGCACACAGAAATGCCAACTTCTAAAAGTGGCATTTCTCCACCAGTCACCACAAATCTGCGCACACCATTTTAAAGCATTTATTCTCACAAGTTTATGCATACTAAACTCAACCCTGACTCCTCTCCTACCAGGAATTACCAGGGACACTTATATCCCCCAAGCATTCCTATGGGAGGGCTGGCCAATCTCACCATATGCACTCAGAGCGCGCACACACTTTACACTGGGCCACAGTGCTAAAGTCTGCAGAGGTCAAAAACTGCCAATATCAGGTCACAGAAAAGGCAAAAAGTTAAGGAGGGGAACCAGCCAAAAAGGCCACGTCCAACCTCACTATAGTCTTCCAGGCCTGTTAGGACTTTGTTCACCAACCTTTGAAAAGTAGCAGGTGCAGTTTTCAAACCAAAGGGCATTACCACAAATTGATAGTGCCCACTAGGGGTAGAAAATTCTGTATTGGCTTTTGCATCATCAGCTAACTTGATCTGCCAGTAGCCAGCTGTAAGATCAAATGTGCTCAGAAATGTGGCTGCGGCCAACATATCTATAAGCTCATCTGCTCTCCGGATTCGATGGGCATCAGTCCTAGTGACTGCACTGAGACCCCTGTAGTCTACACAAAACCTCATCTCTCTCTTACCACCCGGTGGGGTTTAAGTACCAAGACCACTGGACTAGCCCAAGGGCTATCTGAGTGTTCAACAAAACCTAAATCCAACATCTTCTGGACTTCAGTCCTGAACCAATCCCTAACATGGTCAGGTTGCCTGTAAATCTTATTTTTAACAGGCCGACTGTCCCCAGTGTCCACTTCATGAGTGCACCAGGTAGTCTGACTTGGAGTCAGTGAGAACATGTTCCTATACTGATTGAGCACCTGTCTACAATCAGCTTGTTGCTGAGCAGTCAGGCTGCCTGCCAAGGCTACACCATCAACTGACCCATCATCAGGGTTCTGTAAGAGTAGGTCAGGGAGTGGATCACTCTCTTCCTCCTGTCCCTCATCAGTAGCCATGAGCAAGCCCATGTCTGCCCTGTCAACATAAGGTTTCAGTCTGTTGAAATGAAGCACCCTATGGGGGCTCCTGGGAGACCCAAGGTCCACCAGATAGGTAACCTCTCCCTTTTGTTAAAAAATGGCACGGGGGCCACTTCACTTGTCTTAGAGAGCTGCTGGGGCCACAGGCTCCAACACCCACACTTTCTGTCCTGTCTGGTAAACAGTCAGTACATCCTTTTGGTCATGCCAGGCCTTTTTGTAATTCCTGGCTATCCTCAAGGTTTTTGGTTGCCTTTCTCATGTATTCAGCCATCCAGGAGCGGAGACCAAGTACATAGTCTATTATGTCCTGTTTAGGGGATGTGAGAGGTAACTCCCATCCCTCCTTCACCAGACACAAAGGACCTCTGACAGGATGCCCAAACAGAAGTTCAAAAGATCTGTAACCAACCCCCTTCTGAGGAACCTCCCTGTATGCAAATAAAAGGCAGGGTAGTAGGATGTCCGTTCTCTGCCTAAGATTTTCTGGGGGACCCTTGATCATACCCTTTAAGGTTTTGTTGAACCTTTCAACTAAAGCATTGCATTGTGGGTGATAGGGTGTGGTGATATTGTAATTCACTCCACACTCCTTCCACATTGCAGTCAAGTAGCTCGACATAAAGTTTGCACCTCTGTCAGATACTACCTCCTTAGGGAAACCCACTCCTAAAAGGGCTCTTGCCACCACAGGTGCTCTAGTGGTCCTAAAGGGAATTGCTTCTGCGTACCTAGTGGCATGGTCCACCACCACTAGGATAAACCTGTGCCCAGATGCTGTCTGAGGGTCCGTTAGACCAACTATTTCAATCCCAATCCTCTCAAAAGAACCCCCCACCACAGTTAGTGGTATCAGGGGGGGCTTTGTTGTACCACTTGCCTTACCACCAGCTTGACAGGTGACACAGGAGCGACAAAACTCCTTAGTGTCTTCAGACATGTGGGTCCAATGAAAGTGAGGAACAATTCTGTCCCAAGTCTTGTTTTGCCCCAGGTGTCCTGCTAGGGGAATATCATGGGCTAGTGTCAGTAGGAAACCCCTGAACTTCAAAGGTATAACCAACCTTCTGGCTGCACCAGGCTTGAGGTCTCTACTCTCTGAGTACAGGAATCCATCATTCCAATAAATCTTATGGGTGCCACTAGCATTCCCAGCAGCCTCAGCAGCAGCCTGCTGTTTGAGGGGTTCAAGAGAAGGACAGCACCACTGCTCCTGACTCAGATCTGCCCTGGAAGGGCCCCCTGTCTCCTAAAACTCAACCTGTCAGGCTCAAGCTCATCTGGGACAGTTCTTTCTTCAGGAACACAATCATCTCCCTCAAGAGACTGATCTTCACTCTGAGTCAGGGGGGGAGGCACTATCTTAACACTTCTGCTCCCTTTCTTGAAAGGCACCTAGTCCATTCTTCCAGGATCCAGGGCCTGTTCAGTTTTAGACATTTTGGCCTGTGACCTAGTCACAGTAAACCCATGTGCAGAGATTCATAACATTTCTGCATGGGTCCTGAGCTCCACTTCAGACCATGCTGAAGTCTCTAAATCATTGCCACACAAGCATTCAACAGGGAGGTCTGCACTTACCACAACTTTCTTGAGGCCAGTTATCCCACCCCATGAGAAATTAACAACTGCCAGGGCATGGTTGGTCCTGACATTGCTAGCATTGGTCACTTGGTAAAGTTCACCAATTACGATCTGCGCAGGGTCCACAAGGTCTTGTGTCACCATTGTGACACTTGCCTCTGTATCCCTGTATGTCAAAGCCTCTTTTCCATTAATTAAAGGCTGCTTTCTGTATTTGCCCAAGTTACAGGGACTCACAAAGGAGGACATATCCATGCCTCCATCACAAATCAGGACAGCCTGAGTTGGAACTCTGACAAGGTCAGAGTTCCTCAGAAACCAGGGTTAACCCTACAACAACCTTATTTTTAGTACCACCACTTGGAGCTGAACTAGGGGCAACAGTTGCCTTAGGGGCAATGGCGGCTGCAGATGAGTCTTTTGACCTGTTACAGTCACAAGTCCAATGGCTGTTGTTTTAACAAACTTTACACCATGGTTTCTTTTGGCCTTTTGGGGGCCTTGTGAACACTTCTGGTCCTTACCCTTCTCCCCTCCCTTATTAGATCTTGCTTCTTCTAGTAACCACCTTGGTTCTGTACCTTCTGCTTCACCCTGGTTCTGACCCATTTGTCTGCCTTCTTTCCCAATCCTTGGGGAGAGGTCAGATCAGAGTCTACCAGGTGCTGATCTGTTCCCTCATAATCAAGTTGTACAATCCTGTATAATCACACACCTTACTGAAAAGTAACCAGCCCTCTAGAGCCTTAGTAGCACAATCAACAAAGTTAACCCAGTCCTGAGTCTGAGCCTTTTGGGTATCTCTAAACGTTATCCTTTATTTTTCAGGCCAAACCCTTCAATTAGAGCACTATTCAGGACTGTATAATCATCAGCATCCTCTTCTCTAACAGTGAGGAGCTTGTCTCTATCCTTGTCTGCAAAGGAGAGCCACAAGATAGCTGCCCACTGCTCCTGGGGGACCCTCTGAACTTTACAGGCCCTTTCCAGTGCAGTTATTTGCTTGTGGATGTCATCCCCACTCTGGTAGGGAAGGACAATCTTGTTTAAATTCCTATGGTCATGAGATCTTTCTCTACCACTAGGGAAGTTGCTGCCAGCATGGGACTCTAGTTCCATCTTTTTTCTAGCTCTTTCAAGCTCTAGGGACTCCCTTTCTAAGGCTACCTGCTGTCTTCTAAATCTCAGCTGGGCTTCCTGATACTTCAGTTGCCTGTCTCTCTTCTCCTGGGAGGATTCCCTCCTATGAGAAGAGACAGAGGTCCCGACAGATATGCCAGAATGGCCTTCTAGGCACACCTTCAGCTCTTCCTGGGGGGACAAATATGGGGCCACCTTGGCCTTCTTCCTCCTCTCCAGTAGGAGCTGGATCATCCAGGTCAAGGTCATTATCACCTTTCTGGTCAGCATCAGAGTTTGATTCCTGGTGGTTTTGTACCACTGGGCTCTTCCTCTGCTGCTGCCCCATCCCCACTGCCTGACCCCTCAGGCTCTGAAGCCATCTGAAGATCATCTAACGGTAGTACCTCACTGAGGCATTGGGTATTAACACATTTGTCTGTCTTCAATTTCTTCACAGTACACAGAGCCCTCAATTCTAAGAATGGGAATGTGTCATACTTGGATGCCTGTAATATACTGAAATCTGGCAGGGACCCACTGGTTCCTGGCCTTGAAGACATTACTGGTGAGGTATGGTGTATGCACCTACCTACTCTAGTCGTAGCCTACTAAACTCTCTTGAGTGGTAGAAAGAGTGTACTAAGCTCTTGTCACCCAACTCTAAGTTCAGCAAAAGTATTTAAGCTTGTATTATAGGTACCTCTGGTACCTTTAGTGGTTTTCAGTTAGTCAAACACTTGAGATTATCTGGTAAAAGCTGGAATCCCACACGCTGCACACCAATGTGAGAAGTTAGCCTGAAATATGCTGTCCACTATTCTAGTGGGCACCTTGCACCAGTCCAAATGACCCCTTATTGATGGTAGGTTAAGACAACCTTTATAGAAATTGTTAGAACCGGCTGTCTCTAGTTGGCAGAGGTATACACTTCTGACAAATAGGGACACACCTTTTCTAGTCAGGGCAAGGGGATCACACCCTTTGATAACCCCTGCTCACCCCCTTGGTAGCTTGGCAGAGCAGAACAGGCTTAGCGTTAAGCATTTATGACCACATACAGTAATAAAGTGAATACACTACAAATGGACACGACACAGTAGTATTATAAAAATAAGGATTTTTATATAAGGCTTAGCACAAGACCAAATAACGACAAAAATATACACAATCTTAATAAATACTTTTGGAAGGGAAAATAAAGGTTCAAATGCGGATGCTTCTTTAGGACAAAGTCTTTTCATATCAAAGCAATTCTTCTTCTTGGAAACACAGTTCTTAGCAACAAGGTAACCCACACGGGAGCTACACGACGTCGAGGTAAAGTTAATCCAAAGGTTCGGCGTCGACAGCGAGGAGCGCTACGTCGAGCCCGGAGTCACACGGACCCCCAACAGCACAGTACCTTGGAAAATGAAGCACACGATGATCAGCGGCGTCGAGCAATCCGGCGTCGCGTCTTCGGTGTCGATCAGGCCTCAGCAGTCGTTGATGTCGATGATTCTGTTGCAAGTGTGAGCAGCACTCACGGCGTCGAGAGGGCACGAGGGCGATGCGATCAGCAGCGGTGCAGACACGAGGTCCCTTGAAGCTGGAGCCGAACTCACTACTCACTGGCGTTGCTGCTGGCGTTGATCGGGCCGGCGGCCGGCGTCGAGGAAGCGGGACACTGAAGCCGTACTCGCTATGTCGAGCTGGATTCAGTGACGTCCGTCGGCGTCGAGATTGCTGGTTCTTTCAGAGGTGCTGGATTCACAGGTTCCAGCAAATAGCACTTTAAGCAGATGAAGTCCTTTAGCCCTGTGACTTCAGCAGGAGACTGGCACTCTTCCAGTCCTTGGAGATTTTCTTAGCAAGCGTGAGAGTACACACACAGTTCCTCTCTCCTGGTTCCTTGACAAAAATAAAGAAGCACTGCAGGATTCCCCCCAGCAAACAGCACACTGGCAGAAGGGGTAGGCAAGTCCTTAGATCAGCAGGCCTCTTGTCCTTGGTTACAGGGTTCCTTGTCAGAAGTGATCTGATTTCTTAGTTCAGGGGTCCTACCCTTATACCCCTTTTCGGCTTTGATCCCTTTGTCCATGCAGGGGACTTTCCCAACATCCTGGGTCTGTTGTGGGTGGAGCCAGGCAGAAGCACCTGGCTTATTCACTGAGCAGGGCTGGGTCCTCAGACGCCCAGCAGGAGGTGGAGCCAGCATTGTCACTGGCAGGAGCAGAGCTATCGGCCTCCTGGCAGGAGGTGGGGCCAGGATCGTCCATGGCGGCACAGAGCCATCAGTCGCTTGGTAGGAGGTGGAACCAGCATTGTATCAGGCAGGGCAGGCTATCAGCAACTACTCTCCCCCTACTCTCAACGCAAATGTCCCACTCATCCCACACTGACTCACTCAGACCTCTGGTGCCACCCAGCTCCTGTCACACACACGCAAGACCAGCAGAAACCAGAAATGGTTAGACAAGAAAATAGACACTTTCTAAAAGTGCTATTTTCAAACCCAGAGTTCAAAAACCATCCACACCAACGAATGCGTAATTAAACCCCGAGTTCAGGGATACCAAACTCGACATTGCACCATGCTCCCCGAGCCAACTAGGATCATAGCATTAATAATCCCGGCGGCCCATTCTAACTAATGGAGAGCAGGCTACCTGGCAATAGTGAAGAACGAAGATGGCTGTTGTATACTATCAGGACATGCCAACTTGGTCAGGCGTGTCCTACCTTATACTTACAACGCACCCTGCCCGTGGGCCTACCATAGGGGTGACTAACATGAAGTTAAGGGAAGGTTTGAGGGACTGGCAAGTAGGTATACTTGCGCAGCCCGCGTGACAGTACCAGACTGCACGTGGGTCTCGCAATGACCGACCCGTAGTCATTCGTTTACGAGGCCGCTCTTGTGGGTGGCACAACACGTGCTGCAAGCCCACAAGCGGCATTTGGATTTACAAGCCCCGGCACTCCTGGTGCACTAGACTAGGGACTGACAGTAAACCAAATGAGCCAAACATGGATACAATCGATACATCAATTTAACATCGGGAGCACAGGCGCTGTGGCACTGATCAGCAGTGGCACGGCGCCCAAAGCATTATCCAGCAAAACATCGTAAAACAGTGGAGGCAAACAGAAAAAATGGAGGAGAGACTCAAGCCAATGATGTCAGGTCTAACAGAAATCTATCCTAGTTGTAGCTGTGAAGAGCAGCCTTTAGGCTAAGTCTTGGAGGAATGTAAATCAGCTTGTTTTACCAGTCTATAATCATGTTAATGACCAAATGAAAGGAGAACCACACCAGGTATATCTATAAAATATATGTATTTATTCTAAACACATTCCTCGAGTCTCTTTATGAGGCTAGAGGCAAAACTACGTACGGTAAACTTAATAGCACACAGTAAATGAGCACAATATACTTTGAGCCCTAGGGGCGTACCAAACCATATATTAGGAAAGTGGTATAAGAACCACGACTTGCATACAAACTAGGCCTAGAGCCTGTGGAAACACTGGGGCCACCAGGAACACCCAAGGTAGTGACACAGGGACCCATGGGGAACGCGTACAGTGTATGAACACAGCCGCAAATCACCATTAACTTCTAGGGGGAAAGTCGCCGTTGGAATTTTTAAGATAAAGGACACTTAGAAGAGGACTTGGAGCAAACCCCTTTAGAACTAGGAGGTTCTAGAGCCAACACACATGGGAGCACCGGAGTACTCGAGTTGTCCCACCCAGGGAAGCCGGGTGCATAGGTGTCTTTTGGTTTTGTGTTTCGTCAGCGTTTTCAATGGCGATCTCCTGCAAAGTGCTGCTGGCGTCCAAGTGGAAAGTGTGCGGTGTGAACCAAGCCTGGATTCAAGATGAGAATAACCTAAAAGCAGAGGGGACAGAGTCTGGGTCACTTGCCAGTGACCAGGGGCACAATAATCGAATGCCCACCAATGTCGGGTGATTTCAGGTGAGGAAGGTGAAGCTTGACTATTCGGCCACAAGGACCAGGAAGTGTCGATGACAACAAGAATCTGGATTTAAGTTGTCCCACAAAGGATGTCGAGTGCTGCAGCGTTGGTGCCTGGATTGGACCCAACAATCCTTGGCAACAGCAACCCACGCAGGAATCAAAGAAATGCTTCGGTGCAGACCACCAAGCTCTTGGGGTCTCACCATGCAGAGGAGCATCAGGGCACATCTGAAGCAACCAGGAAAACCCAAGGAAAAGTAGAGTTACCTTTGAGGGGACCCACCAGTTGACGGACCGGGGATCACAATGGAGACTCAAGCAGAAATGCAATAAGTAGGCTCACGGAACACTCATGGAGTGTAGGCCCACAATCTTTGGTGCAGATGGTGCTCGGGGCTTGGGCTACAAGTAATCCAAAGTACAATTTCAGGAAATCTCGGGAAGTCAATGCACTAGAAAATGTGCACGGTGTCCAGTGGTTCTGGTTCCACATCACTCATGAGGGTTGAGGGTCTTAGCTTTGCTAGGGACTCAGGTCGGCCTTCAAGAAGTCTGGAAGTCCTCCTCCTGGGCGGCAAGTACTTCAGAGTCTGGCGGGAGCTTCAAAGATGCAGACTGGCAAATGCTTTGTTGGTGCCTACTTAAGCAGGGGAGTCACTCCTTGACCCCAAGGGAGATTCTTCCATCATCTAGTCTATAGTAGAGAGTCAAAGTTCCAGGATTCAGTTTCAGAGTTAAGTCCAGGTGTAATCTAAAGAACTATTGCCAGGAGTCCCTTACTTATACTGAAGAAAGAGGTGGAACATACTCTGGGGACTCACCTATGGGAGGGTTTGGAAAGAGGGGTGGCTACACCCATTTCCTTTGCCACTTTCACACCAGAGCAGGGGCTTGTAGCCGCTGCAACTTGTTTGAATTGGGCTATGCACAGGGACACCAAATGTGCCCCCAGTGCAGACTTTCTGGCACTCTCAGCATGCACCCACAGAGCCCCAATACACTAAAGCCTGTCTGGGAGGTGGTTACACCTCCCTGGGATAGGAAACCTATTGTCCAGTCCTCTCCTGCTAGAGTTTCGTCCGACAGCAGGAGGTCAGATGCGTGTCTGTGGCTGCAGCATCCATTTTGTGCTGCTAGGGCTCGTTTAAACTATTGCCGGGCAGACCAGTGTGAACAAGTCTCTCCCTTTAGAAGGGTGGAATTCTACCCTGCCGCCAGGACTGTCGGGAGGTAGGATTCCAAAGTGTTTAACACCAAACACAACATGTTTCCATGCAGCCATTCCAAAGTTTGCATTTATCGTGAGGTTATAATGCACTTATGAGTATATGATCTGGCTGCATCACAGATAAGCATGGGCGGAAAATCCGTTCCGCTCGCGAATTTTGCGGATTTTCGGTAAATTCGCAATCCGCGAACGCTCGCGAATTTACCAAAAATCCGCAAATTCGCACGCAGCAGATTTTTTTTTTCTTGGTGATACAATTTTGCGGCGTGCGGTGTAAGTTCGCAATTGCGAACATGTAGGTGCAACAATCTCGCACTCGCGAAATTACAAAAATTGCAATTATGCACAAGAAATCCACTAGCAAGCAGCATAGACCTTCTGAAAATGATGATTTTTATCAGAATAACTCCTCAGGTTGCCATTTGCCTGCACTTTTTTGGATTTGAGGCCTTTTGACTTTCTTTGGATCACTTTTGGATTAGAAATCAACTTTCACAAGTAAGCTTGTTTGGGGCATTACAGTTGCTGTAATGCTGTTCTGCAAAAAAACGAGTTTTGCAAAAGTGAAAGCATTCAGCAGGTTCAAAAGTTTAAACTCATCATTAGTAACCATTCCCTGTTGTGCTTCCTGACTGGGGCCCCTCCAGAGTTCAGTTGCTAGTTGCAACAATTGTATGACCCTGCTCTGACCCTCACAGCAGGCTCATAGAATAGCTACAAGTAGGCCACAAAGGTCCTGGAAAAAAAATTGCACTGCAACAGAAAGCAAATTACAGATAAGGAAGCAGGTGCCAGACTGGAATTTTAAAACAGTGACACATTAATAAATCAACCCCAAATTAATTCATGTCAGTTGAAGCAGGGCAGGTCTGCTTGCTTTTCCCCCCCATAATCTACAGTGATGATGAACCAGAGGGTGGCATTGATGTACCAGAGGGTGGCATGGGTGAAACAGAGGGTGACAGGGGTGAAACAGAGGGTGCTGGGAACCTGTGATGATGAACAAGACGTAGAAACAACATAATCGCGACCGTTGCGAGCCGACATGTAAGTTCGCAATTGCGAACTGGTACAAAACCCTCGCGAACTGGCAGAAATCCTTGCAAACACAAAAAAAATAAATCCGCAAATTCGTGAGAATTCGCGGATTTTGCGGATTGCGAGTTTGCAAATTTGCAAAATTCACGAACGCCAGATTCGCAAAATTCGCTCATGCTTAATCACAGAACAGCTTCAGAGAATAGATTCCAAAAGCTGCAGAGGGGTCCTTCTCATGCATGGGCACCATCTCAAACAAAACCAAGCACTCTGCCTTCACGATTGATAAGGCCTTCCATAGGAGTAACTGATAGGTTTATATGTGTCAATGATTAAAGGTAGATAGTTAACCTATATCTTAGTAAGGTGTGCATGCACCTCCTTACCCAGGCTGCAGTGGCAGTCCTGTGGAGTCATTTTGGAAGGCTTCCCAGGGTATCATCATTTTGTTTTGTCCTTTGCTTGCATATGATATTTGTGTGTATGGCACTAAACTGAAACTACGTCTCTTGCAGCATCTACCGAGGGCACAGAAGGACAGGGGACGGACATCAATGGCGAGGCATCTTGCACTACTGCTACACATGAGCTCACTGACAGTGCTGTGACCAGAGCCTCGGAGGGGGACAGGAGTGCCCATGAGGAATCACGCCCAGAAACACCAACCATAATGTCATCTGATGCCATTGGTGACTCCTCAATGTTGGCAGGGATAGAGAATGGGAAATTTGCCTCATCTTCCACCTCACATCGTCCAGTACCCACCCTCCCAGCTACTTCCACTAGTGCTGCACATGCTCGTACCAGCAAGAATGGAAGAGTGTCCTTATCCAAGGCAGCACTGCCCCAGCCACTGTCTCTCCTGCTTCCCTCAGTGTTGAGGATGTGGACCTTTTTCGCCAGCTGTGTGTGAGTCAGACAACTCTCCTGAATGCCTTCCAAGACCATGATAAGAAGTTGGCACATGTAGTTGCCTTCTTGGAGGGCTTTCATTCAGATGTGGGTGGGCCACACAGGACTGTACAGTCTTTGTCCTCCACAGTGACAGCAGCCATTCAGCTGTCACAGGCTCAGGGTCCAGCTCCAGCCCCTTAGGCAAGCCCCCTGCCAGTGGATACATCTAGCGAGAGTGACCACACACCACAGGCTCCAGGTACACCACATGCAGCACACTGCTAAGGGTTTGCAGAAAAAGCTCTCTAAGGCAGATTCACCCACAATCTCAACTCCCACCCACACGCCAGTGAAGCTGGGACAGGAGGGCACTGTAGGAGTTTCACTTGGTCAACAGGGGATAGACGGAGAAAGGCAAGACCAGGCCAAACATACGGCCAGATCCAGCAGATCCCCAGAGGGAGGCTCACCACCTGCACCTGGTGCACCTTTGGTAGAGAGTGTGTCTGTTGTGCCCACCCCACTTCCCACTCCTCCTAAAACATGTATTCCCTAACGAATCCCCAAGAAGTGGAAAGGCAGCCCTCCACATTCTCCCTCACACACTGTGTCTCATGGCAGCATGTCTAAGCCTCCATGTGTCACCATACTACCCGGTCCAAGCAGCCCTCTGGCTTCCAAAGCCAATGATGCCTCTACCTCAGCTGGTCCTCTATCGCCCAGGTCCAGTCGTCTAACTGGGCCGGACAATCAGCCAGCCCCCAGATTGACTGACAGCCAAGTCTGAGGCAAAGTTCCCCTCCCACACCTATCTCTCCCACAGCAGTGCCTGGACTGCCCATTGTTATCCTCCTAGCTGTGTTGCTGACCATGCAGTGTATGGTGTCACCCATTCCCTATGCAGGTTATCATGCACACATGTACCTCCTTTGCACTATGGACTGGCCACTGGCCTTGCTGTTTATAATTTGGATGCCCATTCCCTATGCAGGCTCTCATGCACCCATGTACCTCTTTTGAACTATGGACTGGCCAATGGCCTTGCTGTTTGTAATTTTGTTGCCCATTCCCTGTGCTGGTTCTCAGGCACACATGTACCTACTTTGAACAATGGACTGGCCACTGGCCTTGCTGTTTGTAATTTGGGTGCCCATTCCCTGTGCAGGTTCTCATGCATAGATGTACCTCCTTTGAACTAAGGACTGGACACTGGTCTTGCTGTTTGTAATTTGGATGCCCATTCCCATTGCAGGTTCTCATGCACACATGTACCTCCTTTGCACTATCGACTGGCCACTGGCCTTGCTGTTTGTAATTTGGATGCCCATTTCTTGTGCAGGTTCTCATGCACACACGTACCTCCTTTGCACTATGGACTGGCCACTGGCCTTGCTGTTTATTTTTTGGATGCCCATTCCTTGTGCAGGTTCTGATGCACACATGTACCTCCTTTGCACTATGACTGGCCACTGGCCTTGCTGCTTGTTATTTGGATGCCCATTCATTGTGCAGGTTCTCATGCACACATGCACCTCCTTTGAACTATGGACTGGCCACTGGCCTTGCTCTTGTCTACTTTTGATGCCTATCTGGGTAATATGTAATAAAGACAGTTACTCCTGTTGTCTGCTTTGTCAGTGGCCTTGCTAAATAAAAAAGTTGTAAGTACGTGTATGGTTTCATGTGACACATGCTCTGCATGCCACTTTAACATTGCCAATTGCTTCTTTAACTTTTTCAGGGTTTGCCAGTGGTGAGAGGCACTTTAGTTCTTCTTCATTCTGAGGCTTGAGGGTGCAATGATGGGTGTTTGTGATGATATACTATTATCATACACATCATATGGTCATGTTGGCTAAATTGTACAGATGTCATGTAATGATGCAATACCAGAACAGAGGTGAATTCAATCCACTGGATTACTTGTGGGGTGGCCAGGGTCTATCATATCTGTGTGATCGTTCTTGATGTGTGAACAGCAGTGTTGATATATGGTCATCTTGTGATGGCCTGTCTTCCTAGTCACATGGGTACATTTGAATGTGTGCTCTTGTGTGGTCTTAAAGTGTGAAGAGGGTGACTTTGTCAGTAGTGTTGATGTATGTGTGAGCCCCTGCAATGCCAACTGCACACATGTATGACCCAGAAGCTGAGTGCCTGTTTGTTCGAATTGTCAGTCATGTACTTCAGATTGTGGGCACATGTAGGAGTTGAAGGTTGTGCACTGTGCAGGGTGTTGGTGTGTCCTTGCACTCCAGGGGGACACCTGCTTGTTGTTGCTGCCAGTTGCGAGTATGGAGTGTGTGACTGCTTAGTTTGTGTTGTGTTCTGTTGATCAGTTATGTGTCTTGTTACTGTTTGTGCTCACTGTGCATACCTGCTCAACCACACCAACATTATTTGTGAGTTTTCTCATGCATTGCTGTCATTACTGTCACTGTCATTTTTGGCTCCAGTATGGTATGTGGGATGTGGAGTGATACCATCCCCAATCTGTGCTTGTGATGCCTACCCATTGTGAGTGACTCCTCTATGTGTTGGTGTACAGTACATTCCTGACCTGTCAACTACTGACGTATACACCACTTCAATCTCATGTCACCTACCCCTTGGGTTGCCAGTGTGTGAGCCTCTCCCACCACTTCATTTGTTACACTATGCTTTGTGGTGCGGATATATGCACAGGACAACTGTTCCACTCAGGACAGTTTCCCAATTAGTTATGTGTGATTTGCTTCTACTAGTTTGCAGTTATGGTTCTTCTTGTGCAGTGCAAATGTTTGTGCTGCACAGTCCTCTGGCCATGTTGTTTTCATCTGGGTGTCCCTGAGTTGTGCATCTGTGGGTGTTGGGTAAGCTGTATGTGTGCTTGCTGAGGTACTGCTACCCTTCCTGAGTGTGATGTTGTCTGTGTGCTGTGCTGATTTGTGTAGTGGATGTGCATGTTGTGGCACTGAGATGTGTGTGCTACTGATTTGATTGGTGTGCACACAATGCTTGGCCTGCATGCAGTGCTGTCAGTGCATGTCACCTTGTACTTGCATGGTGTTCATCCCCTTGATTTCCAGCTGAGTTTGCTATGTGATGGATTGGCATGTGCATCTGCTGTGTTTTTGTTGTGGATGTATGCAGTGTTTGGCCTGTGTTGGCTCCTTCTGCTGACAGATGCTGTGTGTGTGTGATGTTTTATTTGCATGACATTGTGTGTGAGTAGTTTGTGAATTGTTATGCATTCTGATGTGTGTTGCAAGTGTAGTGTAAATTACTTGTGTGTCTTTCACATGCAGCAAGCTGTATTCTTGTTACTGGACTTGTTTTGAGTGCAGAATAGTGGTATGTCCTCCAATATTTGACCTGTCACTTGTCTGTATTGTGAATATGCATGCTTGTGGTACACCATGACACCTTGTTGACTTGATGGGTGTTGTAGTGTCTCTATCGGTGTTAGCTTATTGTCCCATTGATCCCAGTTTGTGTTCATGATTGTTTTGGAGTATTGCAATTCTTGTTTGTGTTGGGGTATGGTGTTTGTGCATTGGTCCTGAGTGACAATGGTGTGTACTCCTGTTCTGTCTGGGGTAGCATTGCCTTGCCAATGTTTGGGTGGCCATATGTGGGCTTGTTGGACTTCTGTGTATGTTGTTTGTGAGCTTTGTGTTTTGCAATTGTTTTGTGCCAGCAATGGTTCAGGCATCCCTGAGTGTGTATGTGATGTTTATGGATACACCCCAGGGAATGTGATTGTTTGTCAGTGAACTCACAGAACATCATTTGCACCATTATGTGTGTTTAACACTGATGTTGAGTACTGCAGTTGTGAGGTGGATAGAGGTGGGGTATGTGTGAAGGTCCTCAGGGAAAAAAAACTTGCGACCCGCAGAGCCGAACGCGCCTGGCGGCGTACCTACTGCCCTCTCCTCAAGGCTAGTTACTGCTTGTCACTAAAAGATTACAAACATGACATATTAAAAGCCAAAACGGAGTATTTCTCTGGCAGAATCTTGGCAGCAGAAAACCAACCCAAGGAGATATTCAACACCATTCATGAGTTGGCTGCTTCTGACATGGCGATTTCTAAAATCCCCCCGTCCCAAACACTTTGTAATTTCCTTAACTCTTTTTTCTTTGAGAAGATTGCCCTTATTAGGGCCAATATTCCCCCCCTCCCACGGTACTCTCTGCTGTTCCCCCACCCCCCCCTGCCCCCTCATTCACTCAGTTTCCCCTCCTCACTCGAGACTCTTTGTTTCCTCTTTTAGCCCGGATCAAATCAGGCTCCCCTCGGGATATTGGTCCTGCTTTTGTTCTAAAAGAGCTCTTTTCTAACTGCTATTCTCCACCACTAACCTTTATTAATCACTCTCTTAACTCTGGTATTGTCCCCCTTGCCCACAAGTCAGCAGTCATCATCCCTATCTTGAAAAAGCCTGGCACCGATCCTTCCGTGCCCGCCAATTACCGCCCTATCTCCCTCCTTCCTTACCTCGCAAAGGTCTCAGAGGCTCATATCACCAGGTCCCTGAGTTCCTTTGTGGAATCCACAGGCTGCCTTGCCGCCCGCCAGGCGGGCTTCCGCCCGCTGCACTCTACCGAGAAGGTAGTTGTGTCGGTGATGGATCAACTAAGAGAGGGTATTGATACTGGCCGGCCACAGGCTCTGGTCCTGTTAGATCTGTCCGCCGCGTTCGACACGGTGGACCATGACATCTTGTTGACCCGTGTCGAAGCGGCAGGCATTGGGGGCACGGCCTATGCTTGGCTCCGTTCATTTTTGACGGACAGAGAACAGGCTGTCCATCTTGCCAATTTCACTGCTCCCCTTAGGAGGGTGACTTGTGGAGTCCCCCAAGGCTCTTCCTTGTCCCCTTTGCTTTTCAATTTATACATCTCACCCCTTATTTTTACTTTACAGCAGATGGAGGTCTCGGTGTTTAATTACGCCGACGACCTCCAACTTGTTTTCAATCTTTCCTCCTCCCCTTCCTCAGCTTCTAACTTCCAGAAGGTTATGCTTTTTATCCAAGGGTGGATGAACTGCAACCACCTCAAATTGAACCCGGACAAGACCGAATTGGTCCTGACGGGGGGTGGTTGCAGTCCCTGGTCCCCTTCTTTCTGGCCCTCTGCCCTTGGCCCTTCCCCCCTTCCTGTTTCCAAGGTTAAAACCTTGGGTATTTTCATCAATCCCATGCTTACCCTTCATACGCAGACCAATGCAGTTGTGTCTGCTTGTTTCTTCTCCCTTCGGATTATCCGAAGGGTTGCCCGCTTTTTCTCAACTGCTGCACTCAAGCTCATTCTCATGGCCATGGTGCTTTCGCGCCTTGACTATGGGAACGTCATTTACAACGGTGCGCCGGCCTACTTGCTCCGTCGGCACCAACAGATTCAAAATCAGGCGGCCCGCCTGATTTACGGACTCCCCAGGTTCAATCATACGACCCCCCTGCTGCAGTCTCTCCACTGGCTTCCAGTGAGGGAGAGGGCCCTTTTCAAGCTTGGATGTATCACCTACCAGGCCAGATCAGGAACCGCCCCCGTTTTCCTGTGTGAAGCCGTTTCCCCCTACCTACCTTCCCGAGAACTCCGTTCTACTCATTTGGCCCTTCTGTCAGTTCCTCGTTTTAGAAAACAGAAGTCCGGTGGGGCCAGATTTGCAGTGCTGGCTCCTTCCTTCTGGAACTCACTTCCATTTACCCTTAGGTCGTCATCTTCCTACTTGGAATTTCGCAAGCATCTTAAGACCTTCTTGTTCTCCAGATCTGTAGCGGTATAGCCCTGTTCCCCGCATCCACTGGTCTTCTGCTATTTAGCGCCATGAAACCGATTCTGATATAAGAGCGCTCTATAAATATTTTAAAATTCAAAATTCAAATTCAAGGTCCAACTTGGGTTTGACAGTCAGGGAGTGTGACAATTAGCGATGTGTGTTGTGCTGATGACACACATGTCAAGTAAGTTGACAGAGAAGTGTGGGTGAGCCCTGTTTGACTTCAGAAACTTCCTATAATTCATGTACCTTTGCATGGCTTGCCTTGATGTCTCCCTAAGTTGTTGTATTGAGGTCACTTTGGTTTAATTTTACTCACTGCACCACCCATGTCTGATTTGATGGCCTAAGGGTGGTGTGATATGTTCCTCCTCTTGCATGTGATGTACACATGTTTTTTGGATTGCTCCATGGTTTTCAAGCACTGTCCACTTCAATTTTGGCTAGCCCATTTATTGTCCTCCATTGCTGCTGACATTTGGTATGTGTATGCAGTTGTGTTTTAGTGTGGGGTGTGTCTGAGTGACTTGACAGGCAGGGTGGACAGTTCAGTGGATGTTTATATGCAGTGTGAGTCTTCATTTTGTGATTAGACTTAGTTTGCTTGACATGAGTTGAAAGGTAGATGTGTGGAGGAAGGATGCCCTGCCCTAGAGCTTCTGTGCAGGGTGTTCCTCTTCATGCCCACCTTCTAAGACAGGCTCCCAAGTTGTCTGGTGTGTGAGGTGCAGGTTCTGGCTAAACCTGGAAGATATATTGTGCAGGGGGGCACAGGAGGTGCACACAGCATGTCTCCAAATGGGTGTGGGGAGCATAGCGTGTGAAGTTAAGAGGTGGGGCCCTGTAAATCTTTGCGGACTGCCCATGCCTGGCACCGGCCCTGCCGACTATATTGTGCGCAGGTTTTTCCGCGCCTGCACTGCTGCAGTGATGTGACCGGGACATTGCAGTGATTTTGCAGTTGATGGGTGACCCGGATACGGAGGGGTGATTTTCTTAAAGGTAGGACATGTATTGGGTGTACTTGGGGATGTTTTCCTGTCCCCACCAGAGAGTCTGAGGTGGACAGGAACCGTATGTCATCACAGGAGTTGTGTGTTGTGATTGTGTGCAGAGTTGTGTATTTGCATACCTGTGGCGTTGTCCCCCACTGTGCATTACTTGCTGGTAGGGGAAGAGGTACAGCAGTGGAAAGGCTTGTAGAGCTGGATCCATTGCGGTCGGGACCGGTTGGAGGGAACTGGGAGTCTGGTTTTGTACTGAGTTGTCGTGCTTCTGCAGTCTCTGGCTGGATGGTTTCTCCGCTACGGTGTGATGGGTTGTTTGGGGTCTCCTGATTTGTACACTGGACGGGACGTCATTCCGCACGGCGGTGTGTCTCTATTGGCTCCCACCGCTACCATGGTGGGCGCATATTTATGGCGGTTCACATTACACCTCGGTGGATGGGAAATGGGCTCAATTTTCCCATTGTAATATGGCGGCCACAAAGATGGCTGCTGGTGTGCAGAAAGACACATTTTCAGCCAGCAACGTGTCTCTGCACAACCACGTTAATGAGCCCCTAAGTGAAGGGTTATTCTCCTTGCTTTATCTCAAGCAATTTTGCTGTAATTTTCCATAATTATGCTATGCCCACATCTACAAAAAAAGCTACATTTGTGTTGTATTCAAACTGCTCCACAAGCCCCTAAAATAATTAAAAGTTTCTCTATTGCAGCAGCAGTGAGAATTTGAAAAATACACTGTAAAGTACATTAATGGCCTATCATAGACTAGGACTCAAACACCAAAAGACCACAGTATAATCACAACCCTAGACAAATACACAAGGAAAACAAGGATATATGTATATTGCTACCCAATAGGTGGTTTTAAATCAGACCACATTTCCATTTAAAATTTACTTGTTTTGGTTTGCTAATAACTTTGGCGCCATTTAACAACTCTTCACAAAACTTTCTAAAAAAAGGTCTTATTTCCCATTCCTCCTTCCTGGATATCTTTGGGGTGATCTGTCAAGTGGGGACAAAGTAAAAGGGTGTCCCAAAACACGAATTTATGATTCAGAAAATAACAGCTGAACAGAATTACAAACATTTGGCAAAAAGCTATGGGGCAGATTTATGAAAACTGGCGCATCCCCAGGGATGCGCAAGTTATTTTGCGCCACTGCTCCGCCACCCATGGTGCGCCGCATTTACAATGTGGCGCACCATGGGGCAAAAACGGCACAGATGCGTGACGCATCTGTGCCGTAAAGGTGGCGCATTGCTGGAGTTGCGTCGCAAGCGTGACGCAGCTCCAGCAAGGCTCAGGGGTGCCCCATCTTTACAATGCTGCGTCAAGACCTACGCCTGCTTCAAGCAGGCACAGGGTTTTGACGCAGCATTGGCCTGAAAGTGACTGAGTGCAATCTTATAGATTTCACTCAGCCACTTTTGGGAGGCGCACCTGCCCTGGAACGCCCACCCTGCGCCGGAACGCCGACAAGTGGCGCAGGGCTTTACAATGTGACGCATCTGCCTAGATGCGTCACGTTGTAAATGGGTCGGAGGGATGCGCCACGTTTACGCCGCAGTTGCGTGACGCAAACGTGGTGCATTCCCAACATAAATATGCCCCTTAATATTTACCCAAAAAGCATCATGTTTGTGACTTAGTGTAAATCAGATCATTAGTTCTTGAGAAATTAAGATTCAAAATGTATGTATATATATATCAGGCCACAGAGCATCCCCAGACCTGACAGATCAAAGTTTAGGGCCAATATTCATGAAGCTTTTGCATTGTCTTTGAGTCACGAAAGGCGACACAAGAACCACATAATGGATTCATTAATATTTACGAAGCCACACAAGGCCTTATTTGCGTGGCCTTTAATGGCTTTGTAAAGAATTGTAATGCAAGGCAACATGAGGTGTTATATGGGTGGAGCAAGGGCATTCACAGGCACCCAGCCATGGGGTTTCAGCACATTACCAGATTTAAAGCAACTTATTAACAAGGGAACGTGACAAAAAAGGCAATGCCTTCCCAAGTGGGGTCTAACAAGGAGAATCTTTTCTTTTTCTTGTTATTTCCTCTTTCCATTCTGCAGAGGAAAATGTCTCTACAGTTTGTTTTTGAGCAGAAAGGTGTATTGTAATGATGACACCCTTGCACTATGGTGCCAGAGTGCCTGTGTTGGCACTAGGCTGCACTGGCTCCTGTGTAAATGTCGAGCATTTCCACTCTCTCCCTTTCACACAATGCAGTGCAGCAATATTAATGATAAGGATACCCGGAACCCTCTGGCCTAGTAGAGGTGTCCCAGACACACATTTTCGCTGAATCGTAGATCTGCAGTAAAATGTAAAATAAACCATGGATTCCTGGCTGGTGTCCCCCACCCCGACCCATGAGAAGGCCCTCAGGACCCCATCCCCCTGGACTAAAGTCATTTTAGGAGGAGGGGCCTGAGGCCTCCCTCCACAAGACATAAGAAGGCCCTTGGGAACCCATCACTTGAGACAGTGCCATTTTATTAGAGGGACCTTAGACTTCCCTGCCTGAGAAATTCGATGATATAATTCTATTGGGTAGGGAGTGTAGTGTCCCCCTCCATCAGACATAGATTGCCCTGGAATTGCTTCTACCTGGTGGGAGAGAAAGAAAAGCTGGTACCAGCAAGGCAGGAGCAAAAGAAAAGCTGCTCCTAGCCGAGTAGAAGAAAACAGTGAAGCAGGGGCGGCTCTAGGCTCATGGTGGCCCTGGGCAGGAAGCGTATTTAGGGGGCCCTGGAAGAGGGGGTGGGGGGGGTGGCGGGGGGCGGAGCGCGGAGGCCATTGAAGAGGGGGGGTCAGGGTGTTTGGAAGTGGAAGCCGCCAAATCCCTGCCAGGGGCCACCACGCAAATATGTATCCATCCTCAGAGGATTAATATATTAAGGATATATATTGGTGTGGTGGCCCCTGGGGTTTGGTGGCCCTGTGCAGGTGCACAGCTTGCACATGCCTAAGGCCGCCCCTGAGTGAAGCGGACTCCCACAGCGCCCTCAATAGGTTCTGACTGGGGGGACTGCAAAGCCACAGGGATCATGTACCTTCCCCCTTGTGCACAAATGGCAGTAAAGATGGTGGGTACCTCAGGTATGACCAGGGAAGACATTAAAAAAAAGGAAAAATGCCTGCCCCCCCTTTATCCTGGATGAGTGCTGGCAGAGGAGGCGGGGGCTCTGTGGTCCCCAACATTGCTCACAGTTGTTAGGTGCCCTGGTGGGAGCTGGGGTACCCACAACCTTCACATCAATCACTCACCTGGTAGCTGAAGGCTTTCCTATATTCTGCACACTATTGAGAAAGGTTTTCTCAAAACTATTCCATTTACTTACAAAGAGAAAACTATTTAAAGGGAATATTGCCTCAACAGACTATTCATTGTATGTGGTTTACACAAACTATGTAGTTTTTGCTGTGCATCTAGACACGTGGTATATCCAATTCACATTCCATGTAGGTGCTGTGAAGTGATTCACCTTCCCTTGATGACTGCCTATTAATGTAGGAAATGCATGCCAGGCATGAAGCATGTGAAACTATGAATACAGCTGTTGGAAAGATTTCAACTCAGTATCTACGTGGCACAGCACAAATCGTATATTTGACTTGTGCTTGAATTACGCATTTACTTTATCACTTCCAGTCAAAAAGAGTATTCTTCAAATGCAATTTGATCCAACGACAAACAACTAAAGACATGGGGAGAAGTCTTTCTAGAACTGTGAAATGTAATATTGACTATCCAAAGCACCCCCTCTAGTGAGCATTAATACATTTTCACTACACCACAGCTTGTGATGAAACAGTTAGCTCAATGTCCACATGCTCTTCTATTAGAGTTGTATCATGTTCTGTCCTCTGCTCAGGAATTCTGGGTACGTGAACAAACAGAATATCGAGTTTTTCATTTCGAAGTACCATAATATCGAGCTGTAAATATTGAGGTACAAAAATATTGACAGCAAGAATATCGTGGACCAGAATATCAACAGTAAGGTAAGAAATATCGGTTTTTGTAATATCGAAGACAGTAATATCCCTACTGTTGCACTCCCTGGAGTGGGAATAGTAATTTTATCCCCTCCGCTATCCAATATTTTCCATACGATTGCAGTTAATGTAGTGTAAAATGTAATTTTAAAAAAATTCAAATATTTAAATGTATTATATATATATAATATATTTAATTTGTATTTATATTTTAATGGTATATGAACATATATATATATATATAGGTATGTATTTTTAATTTGAAATATATTTCTAACATTTTACAATTAATTATAATATTTGTGTTAATATTAATATTTTATATATATGTATGTTTATGTTTTTTTACATTATATTTATGATTTCTAATTTTGAACATTTTATAATAATTATACCTATATTTTTTAATTATATGTATTATTTCCTTTATTTTATAATATTTTTACACATTTAAAAAAAAACTTGTTAACAACGATATTTTTTACAACAATACTTTTTTTTCAATACATTTTTGTACTTACCATGATGTAGATAGGATGTCGATATTCTTGACTTCGATATTTACGTGTTGATATTTTGGGACCTCGATATTGTCATCGTCGATATTCTGTCAGTGATCCCTGGGTACATTGAGAATGGAGAGTATTTGGATTCAGCTATAAATACTAGCTAACCAACTTAATACAGCACCATTAGCCACAGCGACAACCTTCCCAACATGAACAGATATACCTCCCCTACTACTGGTGACACAAATCAACTTAAGAAACCATATTCGGGGAACAAGGGTATCTTCAATTTTTTAGGACTAAGATGTACACAACAAAACTAAATCCTGCCCAAACCAGTTAAATTAGAGGACTCATCCTGAACAGCAGCACAGGTAGAGAGGGAGATGTGGGGTTCAGACTACCAACAAAGCCTTTCTCAATCCAAAGTAAGTTCAGGCTATCCACCATTGACAAACGACCTTTAAGATTGTTGAGTTCACTGGAGGTAAAACAAGGGCAAGACATTAAAAACAAACAGCAGTATAACACAGATTGTCTAAGCCAAGCTGAAGACGATTAAGTCAAAAAATGGGACACTAAGCTATTCACTCCACAAAGGGCTATACTGCGAAACTGCAAATAGCACACTGCCGCAAGGCTGATTAATAACAGTGGTATAATCTAAGAGTTCATACTATCGCTGTATACACCAGTGAAATATGTCTGCCAAATCCTAGAAAGACTAATTGTGTATATAAAACCAATGCGATGCAGAATCTTATTTAAATACCAATCTTGCAGCTAAATCTAATCTTTTGAAGACAATTTGATTCTTAATTATGCGTGATTTACTGTATTATTTTGATCTCTGTAATGCAAGATGAAAGCCTCGAGGAAAGCAAGTCTGAAATGTGTACGGTGTGGCCAAAACAGTCTTTGCACTCTCGGTAGTGCTCATAACTATTGCAACATAGCACTGGCTTCACCTTTGGTTATCAGTATAACTTTCAAGATGCAAAGTTAACTAACAAATACCCTTCTTCCCTAATACCTAAACATCACATGGAAATGTTGAAAATAATATTGAAAACTTCCCCTAAGTTCTCGTAGATGGTGAGTGGGCATATGTCTAAAGTGTCACACAAGAAGATACATTTAAGAAGGCATTGAATTGGGCATTCTTTTACCAATGAATACATTGCTTTCATCAGAACAGTAAAAACCTCTTAAACAGGGATCTGTTTAAATGCAAAACATCTGATAAGGATGACAAGAGTATGTTAGCGCCGAATGAAGTGGCAGTTCTGGTCCTTAAAGAAAATCAATGATGTAGATGTGGGAAATACAGTTGGAATTACCCTCACCATTTGCTTGTTATAAAATGCCATGTAGTGCAAACAAAATCAACAAATCCATAGTCCTTATCAAGGTTTCTGTTAGACAGGAGTGTGTTTGTTCAATAAATTGAGGTTGAGAGGGCAAATTTGTTAGCTGGTTGTGTATATTGTGGAGAGGTAAGTAATAGTGATGATGTATGTTTAAGGGTAATGTTACATTTCTTCTTCAATCTTTTGGAAGGGTAGGACAATATATCACCCATGGTATTTGGCTTCAATTTCACTGGAGTAAAAGGTCATCTGGTGATAGTAAAAAGCATTGGCCCAGGGGTTAGTGACCACATTTGAGAAATACACCTTGAACCTTGATTTGGATTTTATGAAGCAATTAAATGACTGGGATGCTGATACTAGAGCCAAGCCACATTCTATACAACCCCACAATCTGAGTACTTCCAGAAGCATTATAAAACGTAACTATTTTCTTCCATAATGTTTGGTAGGTAGAGTGAGAGAGGGGACAGGTTGAAAATGCATCAGCACAGCAGTCAGGTAACTTGGTGGCACCATTAAGGGGCAGTCTCCAATGTCAGAATGTTCTGTGGCTAAAGGTAGGTCTATGTATGTGTAATTCCTATGAGAAATGCTTAGGATGAGTGGACGCTACACTGTACTTACTTACCTCTGTGGATTATTCCACAGAGGATGTGAATGTTACATGGAGTAAATTACGTTTATCTGTCATTGCTTCCTGATTGGATGCTATCTCCTTGCACACTTGCTTGTTTCACCTGATATTATTTATTCCCAGCTTCTGTTGAGAGTTGTTGTCTTTAAAGGTTTGCCCATTTCATTACTTTTAGGGCCGATTCCAATCTCATTGGGAAAGCTCTCCATCTGAGTTGGATCTTGAGGGTTTTCTGACGGAGCCGTGCCCCTGGAGTCCGACGAGTGAGTACGATGTAGCCATATGCTCATGGACTCGGGTCGCCCAGACTGGTCGTACGACGTGTACACGGGATGCTATTGACTGAATGGGGATATTGCAAACAAAGGCGCCCCTGTAGTGTGTACACGTTGGTACCTTCTGTACTGTACATGCATGTGTACGGGGGACCCTTGGGTTTCCCCCTGTGACTGATTTGTAGGGCTATGGGTGCAGGGGGCCCTGCACAGCCCCCTCAAAGACAGCTTCCCGCACATGAGTCGGAGGTTTAAGTTCGATCCGGCTGTCCGACTTGTGCATGGTGCTAAAAATCAGTATGAGCAGCATGGCTTAACAGACTCCAACGCTGGCAGAACTCCGGGGATTGTGGCAGAGTTTTTCTGTCACTTCGCAGAGTTCCATGGAGTAAACCTCTGCAAACTCCACCCAGGCTTAATAAACATCATGAAGTGGCTCCACAAACAATCTGTTGCAGATTTAATCGCAGCAAAGCACTCGTCCAGAGTCTTCAGTAATTTTCAAGGATTTTTAGAGTAAAAAAAACAGGAAGTAAGGTACATAAGTAATGAGGGCTCAGGGTGGCAGCACCAACTGACAAGATGGTGTTCCAGACCTTCACCAAAACATTCCAATAGAAATAATACATGGAAAACGTGCACAAGCAGAAAAGAGGATTCTGTAAATACCCTGTAGAACAAGAGTACAAAAAATATAAAATCCTAAGTAGTAAAACCCAAACACCACATATCTCCCTCTTTAAGAGAGAAGAAAGAACAGAGAAAAAAAATAATCTTTGAATCTACTGGGAATCCTCTTAACCTTTGAACTTTTTCTGATAGTTGGATAGTTTTGAAAATTTCTTTGTACATCAATACCAACATCATTTCTTTTGGTAATAGCCAAATGGCCAACATTCCACCACAGACAATTGTCAAGTTTGACAGCTTGACCTCTAATGTTAACAATGCATGCAGAACATCTAAACTTTGACTTCCCCTTTTGTACCAATAAGGGATCTTTAACACATACATAGTCCCCAATGGAAAATTTGACCTCCCATTTAGTGACAGGAAGTTAGGATCTTTCACACCTGCGGAGATTAGCCTCATCACTCAACATTTTTGCTTTAACAGTTTCTTTCGTTACATTACATTCTTCGTTAAAAACTTCCTTTTTCCAAAATGGATTGAGAGTGGAAACAACTTTCCTTTCTCTCATTAACTCAAAAGGACAGAACCTGAATTGGAATGAGGAGTAGTTCTGTATGCTCACACAACATCCCTGACAGCCGTCTCACAATCCACTCTCACCTTAATCACACTTTGTATACATATGACTAACACTCTGTTGAATCTCTCAACTTTTCCATTAGCTTGGGGAAATATAGAGGAGTGCGAAGATGTTTGACAACCATCTTTGCTAAAAATTCCTGCATGCAAACTGAAGCAAACTGCACTCCATTATCGGTTAACAATTCTTCAGGGACACCTTCTCTACTGAAGACATCTTGGAGAAAACGAACAACAGATTTAGTGTTAGGTTCAGAAACACCCCTAACTTCACCCACCTGGATAGATGATCAATCAAAACAATGAAATATTTCATGCAATTAGGCAGAACATGAAATGGTACTTGAAAATCCAGGGCAACTCTTTGCTAAACTTTACTTGGGGAGATAAGAGGTTTGGAACAAGGAGAGGAAGTAGATAAGTGTTTATCACTGTACAAACATTGGGTACATTCATTCACAAACATTTCAACTTCGCAATCAACAGACAGCCACCAAAAATCATTGTGAATTCTGTGGTACTGAAAATTCTGGACTCTGCCAACTGTGGTACCGAAGCTCTACACTCGTGTCATAAAATACCATCGTATCACGACGATTTTGGTACTAGCAGACCGGAAATGGCTTAAATACTATACATAAGTATTTTCGTCATGTTCGAGTGACGAAATCACCCTGAAATCGTAGTTTTCGTCTTGAACCCTCGGGTTCCATTTTGTGAGCGGCATCCATTTTGTGATTGCCCTTTACATAGCCAACTAACTAAGGCCGAATTCGATCCAAAAGGGAACGTACATCTCTGCTGACTCCTCTGTGACCTGGGCGAGCTGACTCCACTGCCTCAAGCCAAATCTGTTTGGGCAGTTCCTCTCCCAGTGGCCGAACGAGATTAGTATCAAGGCACAACATGTCGTAAACCATTCATCGCACGCAAACTATGCCTAATCTCACACACACCTGTCCCTGTTTCTTCTTTATGACCTGTTTTACGAGGAGGAGGTGCCCGTTTTTATTAGGGGTCCGTCAATATCTCATGAAAGTTCTGGGCCTTGCCGGGTAATCTATCATGGACTGGACAAACTGAAATGTGGCTTGTCATCATGACTCTGCTTTTTCTTTGTAGTAAAAATATTTGTATGGTCAACTGTAAAATCAGGAATGTTTGCCGGAAGCTTATTATTTTGTATAAAAAGAGAAGACTGGCTTTGTAAATTCGAGCAGTCTCCTGAGAACATACATGCTGTTGTACTTCTAGGATACCTGTTACTGGTTGCAGCCAATAAATACGATCTTTGACTTCACCTAGAAGACTCTGTGTTTCTGTAGTCTGAAAAAGGAAGGACTCGAGGTCTTTGGGTGTTCTCCCTGGCACCGCCAGGTCCATAAAAACCCGGTACCTTAGTTGGCGCCCAACGTGGGGCGGTATCAGCGGTACCGGTCCAAGCCAGAGGTTCGTGAGGAGCTTCGTGTGAAAATTCCGGAGGACGGCCAGCCACTTCAGCGGCCCCTGTATGTCGACGTGGTCCGAAGGTCTTTGCTGCGAAGTTCCCCGCGTCCTGACGGCTACGAAGGACTGCTGCCCTGACTATCGCCCTGTTTTGGACCTTGATGATTGGTAGAGCAAAACGATAGATGAGTCTTCTGGTGACGTCATCGATCATCGATACCTCAGTTAAGTATCAGTGGAGCGTCTCCCAGTCCTTAGTTTGGTTCTTAGTTTGGTATCCCTTTGGGATCGCTTTGATTTGGAACTTGCAAGTGCCAAAGCCAAAGGACTCATGTATTCACAAGACTATCGTATTCGATAATCCTTTGAAGTTTGAAGCTAGACTAGAGAGCGAAGATGCCTGGTCTTAGCAGACTTGGGAATTTGTTTTGTCTTGGTTGTAGTAGGGATTCCCGGTTGGAGGACTCGTGTCCGGTTCCTCCGGTTGGAACTCCAACATATTAGCTCTATGTGAAGCATGGCGTAGGCCCTATCACATATAACGAGGTATGGATCCGATACACCAGAAAGGATGGTGTTTTAAAATAGCCCCAATATGGTAGCTTTGACACAGAAATTTTGGATAATCTAGAGGTTAAACTTTTTAAGAAGAAAGCACGGCCGGCGATGTTTGACTCTTTTCGACTATGGCGCAAGGAAGCCAAACAGAAAAAAAAGAAATTACCAAAGATAATAAACGAGGTATATCAATGGTGCAAGCTGCTGTTGCATTTAGGGATAATGAAGAAGAGCAAGAAAGTGAACAAATGCAACGAGTGAAGAAATTAGCGGTAAATAGATGCTACCCAGCCTTGCCAACTAAAGAACAGGAAGCAAGGAACGATCCTGAGAAAGATCCGTTAATGTCACATTTCTTGAGTTCACCACCCCCTTATGCACAGAATGCTACGGCACCTCCGCCACCAGTTGTGCAACCTCCGAATGTTGTGCCTCCTGTGATTCCTCCACAACCAGCTCCTCTTCCGTTGGTTGCCGTTCCTTTGGCGCAGCCTCCTCAGGGGCCGCCAACTTTGCCTTTGCCTGCTACTTCCACGTCTGTTCCTAATACTCTTCCTGCTACGACTCTGGACTCTTCTCCGTCTTCCCTTATTCTTTCTTCTTCTCCTTCTACCAGACAGCGAATGACCGCTGCCTTTTCTGGTTTCTTTTCTCCTTGGTTGGGACAATTGGGTATGTCCCCTGTTACAGAGCGTAGACAGTCACGCAGCCAACTGCCTGACTCTAGAGAGAAAGAGATATTGGATTGTTTGGCGCATAAATGGGTTACAGACCCGATACAATATGATTTAGAGTCTATTATGGATGTCTTCCATCAGTGGGAAGCATCAAAGCAGAGATACGTCTTTGAGAAAATGTGTGTTTTCCTTTGTGAGGAATTGGAGGAAGAAAATTCGGAACGCAATATGTCTGAGTTGTATCGTGTGCGGTTCGAGTTTGCGAAGGGCACAATTGTGGGTTCTGATGTTGAAAAGGCAGTTGCGACATTGTTGTCGTTTAGGAGTGAGAGTGTTTCCGAGTCGTTGTTTGACTCTGAGGTTAAGAAGAAGGCAAGACAATACCCCATGAGAGAGGTCCCCCAGTTTGGAGGGAAGGGGACGCAAATGCTGTTCCAGCCATTTTGCCACATTTTCAGCGTGTGTGGGTTCATGTCCCATGGAAGACCCGGAAGCTGAGGTCAGACCCGGGACCAGGGTTCAATTCCCGACGCGGCAGGGTCTTGAGCTCAAATGTCCACGGACTCGATAATTCTCGCTTCGGGGCCTGCTCTAATCATGGGTTCTCACTCTGCAACTCTGGGCATTAAGCTTGCTTAATCTCCACAACGGCCCCCCTGCGGCGGGATGCCTGGCTTTCACCTTGGGGATGCCCTGTAGGGGCTATTTTACAGGGAAAAAAGCCAGGACGGGTTCCCAAGGCAAGCGCCGGGAAACCTCCGGGTAGCTGTGCGCTCAATAAATGCAATAATAATAATAATAATAATAATGGAAGCGAGCTGAAGTTTTGGCTCTTAAGCAGACATTGCCTGATCCCCGTAAAAATCCTGCAGGATATTACAAAGAATTATTACAGACTGCAGGCTCCTGTATCATGAATCTAGCCGATGTAGACATGTTGTTTGGAAATGTTGGTTCACAGCCTTTATGGGGAAAGATTTGTCATGCGGATCATGATCAAGAGTTAGGCGACACATGGGTAAATATTGCCGCTGCTGATGCTGGACAAGTTGGTGGGGCTAAACCCGAGCCGTTAGTAGCAGAACTTCCTGGTAGGATTATTACGTATATGAAGACTTTAATGCCCGAATTGCGTCTTAATTGGGACAAGTTGTCTGCATGCAAACAAAAGAAAGATGAGACTGTGTCTGACTTCTTCACGAGGTTCGAGGAGACTTTTGTAGATCATAGTGGTCAGGATATGTCTACGGAGGGTGGCCAGAGATTGTTTGTTGACAAATTTGTACATAATTTGCTTCCTGAATGATGTAATAAGTTGAAGGATTCTGAGAGTGCTTGGGCTGTTTCCACGTCAGCACAGATTTTAGCTACAGCCCAGTACTATGAAAATATGCGCAAAGATGAGTTAGAGAAAGCGGATAAAAAGCCTAAGGAATTGAAAACTAAAGTCCTTCTAAAGCAAGCTTATCCACCTCATAATATTAGTCAGCGCGACTATCAGCAACCCCAGCAATATTCGAGGAACTCGCAAAGAAACGAGTCTTCTCAGCAACGTTTACCGTATGGTCCCAATCAGTGTGCGTATTGCAAAGAAGAGGGTCACTTCAAGAGTAGTTGTCCGGTTTTGTTACAACGTACAAATGGTACTTCTGGTGCAAGAGGTCGAGGTGTTCAACAAGCTCCTAGAGGTAGGGGACGGGGAAATGTCCCCCAGAACGCTCGTTCTTTCCCGCCTCAGAATTCTATGAATAGTTTCGACCAGCAGAATAACGCGTTTGCTAGGATGGCTCAGTACTATGCTGATGACTACTATGCAGAAGATGAGAATATGGAAGGTAATGATTGCTAGGACAGCCATGGACAAAGAGAGGGAGTTGTTTCAGTTCCAGTAGATCAGAGTGGGCCTTATGTTGAAGTAATTACATCAGGTGTGTCAGAGCCTTTTCTGTTGGATACTGGTGCTACAAAGAGTTCTATTATGCACTCAAAACTCCCTGGCGCACCTTTGTCTGGCGAAATGAATGTTTCAGTAGGTTTTTCTGGCGCCCCGGTTAGGAACCCGATTTCTAGTCCTATGTCCCTTTCTGTTGGACCTTGTAAATTCGAAGCACCCCTCATTCTTACAACAGGTTGGGGTGAAAACTTGTTGGGATTAGATCTGTTGAAAAGACTATATGCAACTTTGTACTGTTCTCCTTCGGGAGTACAACTCACACTGGGTAAGAAAGTGGTTTCTCCAATGTATTTGCCGAAGGATAAACTTCCGACAAAATTGTGTTCTCTCCCGGATATTCTTTGGGCTACTGGACCCAATGATGTGGGTCTCTTGGAAATAGCGCCATATGTTGTAACACTGAAAGCCAATGTTAGAAGGCCGCGCATTCCCCAGTACAAGATCTCTAGTGAAGGTGAAAAGGCGTTGTTAGCGATTATTTATGATTTGATTGAGAAGGATGTAATTGAAAAGACAAGAGGCAACGTTTGTAATAGTCCTGTACTGCCTATTTTGAAGCGTACTGATCCTTCCCAGCCACCTGTTTACAGGTTTGTGATTGATCTCAGGGAGGTCAATAAAATAGTTGTGCCACAGTTTCCCGTTGTCCCTGATATCACTGCCCTATTGACTATGATTCCAGCTTCAGCCACTTGGTTCTCAGTAATTGACTTGAAGAATGCTTTCTTCAGCATCCCGATTGCCGAGGAGAGCAGAGATATTTTTGGCTTCAGTTTAGGAGGCCGAAGCTTCCGCTTCAAACGAGCTCCTCAGGGCTACTGTGAAAGTCCATCAATATACAGTCAAGCTTTAAAAACTCAGCTTGACACGATTGTTTTACCTGACGGCGCTACCCTTATTCAATACGTCGACGATTTGCTAATAGCTGCAGATACTGAGGATATTTGTAAAGAAGCCACATTGTCGTTGTTGCGTCATTTGTGTGATCTGCGCCACAAAGTCTCTCTTTCAAAATTGCAATATTGTCGACAAGAAGTAACCTACTTAGGTCACCTCTTATCGAAGGAGGGAAGGAAACTGACCCCAGAAAGAATTCAGGCAATTGGAAAATTGAGTGTCCCAAGGACACAGAGAGAAGTGCGTGCTTTCTTGGGCATTACATCATATTGCAGACAATGGATACTGAATTTTTCCTTGCTGGCCAAACCTTTGGTGGCATTAACTTGTAAAGATACACCAAATCCCATTCCGTGGTCCGAAGAGTGCCAGAAAAGTTTTTCCGAATTGCGTGATGCATTGTGTTCGGCTCCTGTGTTGGGTACCCCCGACTACAGTAAGCCTTTTACATTATATGTCCATGAGAAAGACGGTTGCGCATTGTCAGTTCTGACACAGTCCTTTGGGGACAAACAGCGTCCATGCGCGTATTTTTTGGCGACCTTGGATCCGGTAGCTAAGGCTTTGCCTAGTTGTTTGAGAGCCACTGCGGCAACAGCTGTCTCTATTCGACAGTCTGCTGGGTTAGTAATGAATAACATGTTAATTGTAATGGTCCCGCAAGCAGTGGGCATTCTGTTAAACAGAACAAAGACACAGCACTTAACTAGTGCTCGATTGTCAGGGTATGAGCTGACACTGTTGGCAAGTCATGTGCACATAAAGAGGTGCAATACACTAAACCCAGCCACATTGTTGCCAATTTTAGCTGAGACAGACGATGATAGTGAAGATCAGCATGACTGTTTTCTGAGAACAGAGGAAGAGACGAAAGGGAGGGTAGATCTTAGGGACACTCCTCTTCCTGAATGTGATGATACTTTGTGGGTTGATGGTTCGTGTTTCAAGTTGCCGAATGGTGATACGACTGCAGCATATGCTGTGATGACTTTGCATACTATTGTTGAAGCTGCACGTATCCCCCACAATTCAGCGCAAGCAGCAGAGTTGATTGCACTTACTAGAGCGTGTGTGTTGGCGAAAGGAAAACAAGTGAGCGTGTACACGGACAGTCAGTATGCATTTGGTGTGGCTCACAGTTTTGGATGATTGTGGAAAGAACGTGGGTTCCTGACTTCGCATGGTGCTAAGATCCAGCATGGTCAGTTGGTGAATGAGCTTCTCGAGTCACTGACCTTGCCGTTACAGGTTGCAATTGTGAAATGCAGTGCGCACAAAAAGGTTACGGATGATGTTGGTCGTGGAAATGCGATTGCGGATGAAGTTGCGAAAGAAACTGCTAGGAATGTAATGAGTCGAATGTATGTTGCAGGCCCTGCGAGATGGATTGGTGATGTTGGTATGTGTGAAGATACGATTGAGAGTGTGAAGTCCATTCAAGCTGAAGCCACAGAGAAAGAGTTGAATGAATGGAGAGAAAGTAAGGGTAAATTGGAGGTGAATGGTTGTTGGATTGAATTGTCAGAACATCAGCGATGGTTGTTGCCCGATGCGTATGTGCTTGCAGTGGTGGGAATGGCGAACATCAGTGTGAAAGGGATCTGTAAGTTGCTAGCTCCAGTATGGCAAAATGCTGGAATCCCTAAGTGTGCAGAGAACGTGGTCAAGATTTGTATGGTGTGTCTGAAATACAATCCTGGTAGGGGAACCCCAACTCCAGCTGGTCATTTTGCGCCTCCAAAGTATCCGTTCGAGGTTTTGCAGCTACATTTCATCCACATGGAAAGGTGCAACAATTTGAAATACGTACTCGTTGTTGTTTGTGCCTTTTCAAGATGGGTAGAAGCATATCCCTTAAAGGATAATACTGCTTTGTCCACAGCCAAAGCCCTTGTCAAAGAATTCTTCCCTAGATTCGGAATGCCAAGAATGGTCTGGAGTGATAATGGGAGTGAATTTGTGGGTCGAGTGATGAAGAAAGTGTGTGAGGGGCTAGGCATTCAGCAAAAGTTCCACGCTGCAAATCACCCCCAATCAGCTGGACTAGTAGAGTGCTATAATGGCACGTTAAAACTGAAACTGGCCAAGATTCAAGCAAGTACAGGCCTTAAATGGCATGACGCTCTGCCCTTGGCACTCCTATCAACAAGAATGACAGTTCACTCGCGAATGGGACTTAGTCCTTATAAAATTGTGTTCGGCTCTCCGGCCAACATATGGGGAGTGCCAAGGCCCACCAGGTTTAGCGAAATAGAACACCCTGTACTGCTTGATTATCTGTATGAATTGACGGCTAAATTGTGTGTTTTACACCAACAGGTCCACGACACTCTACCTCAGGCCTCTGAAGCTCCAGGGCATCCTATCAATCCTGGATCCTACGTACTGGTTAAGAATTTCCAGCGAACAAAGAACGACCAGCCCCGGTGAACCGGCCCTCATCTAGTTCTTCTCTCGACAAGATCAGCCGTTCGAGTAGAAGGAAATAAACATTGGGTCCACGGCAATCATTGTAAGAGGGTCCCACTGCCTCTTCCGTATGACCGGTGGGTCCAGGAGGGAATCGCTGACTCTGAAGCTGAGACCGTGCCTCGTTTCCAACCTTTTAGCGATGCACATATAAAAGGAACAACTTCTGAAAAGGAAAGCAACAAAATTTTGCAAGAAGCTGTGCCTCCGTCAATTCGAATAAACACTACAGAGCCTGAACTCCTATTCCAAGACCAGACAGCACCTGGCAGAATCCGTTACAATTTAAGGCCAAGAACTAAGACTATGGACAAATAAAATATTTTTTTCTTTTTATTGTGCAGCTCTCTCATCCAAGAAACTTGCTAATTTTTGTTTTTCGAACCGCCATCCGGTTCTGCTGCTAGGGTCGCGGTTGCCAAAGTCTTTGGAGTGCAGCTGGAGACGGTTAGGTCGACAGTTCTGGTGGTCTAAGGGAGTTGCCCTGGACTGACAGAAGCACTCTTCAGCAGAAACACCCTACCACCGCGGGCAGCAAATTAGAGAGGATGGAGTTTTCTGAGATGGAGAGACCTGCCAAACGAATGAACTTTAAAGATAAAATGTGTATATTAATGTCAAAGAAGAGATCGTTAATATGTTGTATCTTTATGCTGCTTGATGTCATGATATTTTTAATAGGATATGTTTTATACACTTTTCAAGTTTCAGTTGCGCCCACTACTCAGCCCATACCTCCTCCTACTGTTTCCTCGCACTCTTTTCACCCCCTGCCTGAACATGAGTCCTCAAGAAGATTAGAGTTTATTAATAACTCTTTCATTCAGCTTTTACATCAACACCAATTGGTAGTAAACACAACTAACTGTTGGGTGTGTGGTCTTATGCCACATACGACAGGCAAGGGTATCCCATACCTGGTCTTACCATTTAGCTACAATGGTTCAATATGGGTGTTCCAAACAATGTTCATATTCGCCATCGAACCATATTCCCCACATTCCACGAAAAGTAACTCAAGCAACAAAGCGTTAGTAGTAGGAATTGCAAATATGAGCAGAACAATTGACTCATACAGAACGATTCCTAAAGATGAGTTGCAAGCTTATGTTAAATGGAATAAGATGAAATATGGAGTTGCTTTGAGTGAGAACCAGCGAGCGAAGAGATCCTCCTCTGTTTGGGTTGTACCCCATCAGGGTCACATATGTCTGCAAGGTAATGGCAAAAATCCCAGAGCTCAGTTGGGGAAGAGCTTCTGCACGGAAACATATGTTTTTGCATCTCGAAATTCCCCTTCGTTCTTAGCAGCTAAGGGTAGTTATTTCATCTGCCATGATAGAGACTATACATGGTTGCCCCCTGACTTCTCGGGCACATGTTTTGTCTCGTTCCTGTTGCCTCCCACCTACACGGCCGAGGCAGATTACCATAGGACAAGGATAGGTAGAGGTGTCATCAGTAAAGAAGACACTGCAGGACAAAAATTCGGAGATTTTGCAAAGGGTTTTCTGCAGTTTTGGGGGCCTATGGTGAACAGCAGGAACATAAGGCAATTGACAAGGGTGGTTGAATCCACTGTAGTTGAAACTGCCGGTGCCCTTAGTAATTTGACTGCTGAGCTCCAGTCGGATCGCCTTATGACTCTTCAGAACAGGGTCGCATTAGATGTCATACTTGCAGACCGTGGTGGGGTATGTAAAGTGATCCAATCGAGTTGCTGTATTTTCATCCCCGATAACGCTCCGACAGTATACCAGGCCATCTCCAAACTGCATAGGATCTCTGAGTCCATTCACGTGGATGAAGGAGACTGGTCCTTGATGGGGTGGTTCTGGAAACTGATATCTGCCTGGGGATGGAAGATTCTGATAGTCATTGGGGTGGTCTTAGCCATTCTTTTCCAGTTCTGTCTGTGTGTACAGTGTGCTCCTGCAATATGTGGCCTCTGTGCTGCATCATGTGTAAGGAAACCTAAATCAAGAGACGAACTAAGTAATAGGATGATGTTACAGCAACATCTCAATGACTTCATGAATACAGACCTAGACTCAGATTAGCATGAGTATAGGTTATTGCCTATGTAAGGGCAAAAGGAGGGTCTGTGGTACTGAAAATTCTGGACTCTGCCAACTGTGGTACCGAAGCTCTACACTCGTGTCATAAAATACCATCGTATCACAACGTTTTTGTAAATGTATTTCGATTTATATAGCGCACGTATCACCCGAAGGCATCAAGGCGCTTGCTTAGGGAACCCGTCCTGGTATTCCCCTGTGAGATACCCCAACAGGGTATCCACAAGGTGAAAGCCAGGCATCCCGCCACGAGGGGCCATTGTGGAGATTAAGCAAGCTATTGCCCAGAGTCGCAGAGTGTGAACCCGTGAATCGAGTAGGCACCGGAGCGAGAATTGTCGAGTCCATGGACATTTTAGGACTCAAGACCCCGCCAAGCCGGGAATTGAACCCTGGTCCCGGGCTGACCTCTGCTTCCAGGTCTGCCTCCTCTAACCAGTGAGCCACACTTCTCCACTTGGTACTAGCAGACCGGAAATGGCTTAAATACTATACATAAGTATTTTCGTCATGTTCGAGTGACGAAATCACCCTGAAATCGTAGTTTTCGTCTTAAACCCTCGGGTTCCATTTTGTGAGGGGCATCCATTTTGTGATTGCCCTTTACATAGCCAACTAACTAAGGCCGAATTCGATCCAAAAGGACATGTACACCTCTGTTGACTCCTCTGTGACCTGGGCGAGCTGACTCCACTGCCTCAAGCCAAACCTGTTCGGGCAGTTCCTCTCCCAGTGGCCGAACGAGATTAGTATCAAGGCACAACATGTCGTAAACCATTCATCACACACAAACTATGCCTAATCTCACACACACCTGTCCTTGTTTCTTCTTTATGACCTTTTTTACGAGGAGGAGGTGCCCGTTTTTATTAGGGGTCCGTCGATATCTGATGAAAGTTCTGGGCCTTGCCGGGTAATCTATCATGGACTGGACAAACTGAAATGTGGGCTTGTCATCATGACTCTGCTTTTTCTTTGTAGTAAAAATATTTGTATGGTCAACTGTAAAATCAGGAATGTTTGCCGGAAGCTTATTATTTTGTATAAAAAGAGAAGACTGGCTTTGTAAATTCGAGCAGTCTCCTGAGAACATACATGCTGTTGTACTTCTAGGATACCTGTTACTGGTTGCAGCCAATAAATACGATCTTTGACTTCACCTAGAAGACTCTGTGTTTCTGTAGTCTGAAACAGGAAGGACTTGAGGTCTTTGGGTGTTCTCCCTGGCACCGCCGGGTCCATAAAAACCTGTTACCTCAATTCTTCATTTAGTTGCAGTCATACCTAGATCCTGAATGAGCTATTTCAAAAATTCTTCTTCTGAAGCTGGAAGGGGGGATTTTTTTTTCCTCTCTAACCAACAAATTGTTTTCAATAGATAACTCATTAGCAATCTTGCAAAAGGGTTGTAAAATTGGATCAATAGATCTTTCTTTGGGCCAACCTTCCACAGAAAAATTCATCACCTGTTTTAAAACAGTATCATTTTCTAGAGCTTTGCACCAATCATCCATATTGTCACACATTACATTGTCATCAACAGTGGCAATAATGCATTCTACAATATGCTCCTCCTCTTTCCCAATGGATTTGACATCTTGAACAGGAAGCCTGTATAAAAAGTCAGCCTTGATATTCTTACCAAGAGCAATATGCTGAATGGAAAAATTAAACTCAAGCAGCTTGGTAGCCAGTCTAGCTAATCTGGCGGTGACTTTCTTGATTTTATTGCCAGACAAGATGTCCACCATCGGTTTGTGATCCATTCTGAGCCAAAACTTTCTACCCACAAGTAAGGTTTGAATTTCTCTACTCTCCTCACACACGCAATCATCTCTTTTTCAATGGCAGAGTACCTTAACTCCACATCTTTCATCCTTCTTGAAGCAAATCCAATGGTAACCTTATTGTTGCCTATCATCTGGGACAAAACAGCACCCATACCAACAGAACTAGCATCCACAGTGATGTAGGTATCACAACCTTTAACATATGCCTAAAGAGCTGGAGCAGAGATAATGCTCTCTTTGATAATTTGAAAATGCTCTTAGCAAAGGGATGCCCACACAAAATCAGTTCCTATTTTTAACAAGCTCCTGAAACATTCACTGAGACTTGCAAAGTTTTTGATACATATTTAATAGAATTCACACAAACCAATAAATGAACGTAAATGATCCTTATCTGTGGGATATGGTGCATTAATAATATCATCCAGAATGCTTGATCTAGGTTTTACACCATCTTTGGAAAGTACATGGCCCTAAATATTCAATTTAATAAACTGCAAAAAGCATTTATCCTCTCTGACAGTGACTCAATTGTTTTGTAGGATAGACAACAGTTGTTCAATTACATTGTTATGTTTCTCCTCTGACACGGTATGAATTAAAATGTCATCTTGAAAGACAACAACATTAGGCACTCCTTGAAACATATTGCTCATAACCTTTTGAATAACAAACGCAGCCGACGCCAGTCCAAAAGGCATTCTGCGAAATTGAAATGTATCGTCAGGTGTGACAAATGCAGTTAAATGCGAGATGATTCATCCAACTCTACCTGATGGTAAGGAGCCTGTACATCGAATTTGGAAAACCACTTGGACTGACCCACAGTGGGATTAAGTCATCAATGCAAGGCAGGGGAAAATTCTCCAACCAAATGACATTGTGAAGTGAACGAAAGTCCGCACATAAGCATAACTCACCATTTTTCTTATTTTCAAGAACAATAGGAGAAAGCCAGAGTGTGGCGTCCACTTTCTCTATGATACTATTTTCCTGCATGTTTTTTAACATTTGTGAACGTTTTTTAATTTATTTTTATATAGCATGAACTAGACCTGAGACATCAGGTATCAGAGTGCTTTACATAGCACCAGTTTTGTTACAGAAGGACACATTCATTTTGTTGGGCACAGGGAGATTAAGTGATTTGCCCAGAATCACAGGATGTTTAGCATAGTAGCCGAGACTCGAACCCAGTTTCCCAGCTTCGAGATCGACCGCTCTAGCCTTAAGGCTACAGCCTCTCTCAAAGTTCACTTTTTACACTGTGGGGAACATTGCATTGCCTGTGTTTCAATGGGGAAACACCTTCTTTAAATTTAATATTGTGAGTAACATGTTTAATCAAACCCATTTTATCAGAAAAGACACCTCCAAATTTCACCTTCCATAATGTGTGATCAGAAACTGCATTGGTAAGAGACACAGGATGTTTATGGCCTTATTTGCTAATCATGCCAAATTCTGCTTGATGTCATCAGCATAGTACATTGATACCTTTATAGGCAACATAAACTTTCTCATGAACAGTTTTTGTTTCAAAGTAATGTCACCACAGAAATAGCCAACTAAGTCAATCTTGCTACCTTCAAACGCTGTTGCAACAAGGTGGTAATAAAACTTTATGTGGCCAGTTCCTTTTGTACTTATCAATGGAAATAATGGTAGTTATAGCTCCTGAATCAACAAGGAGAGGAATAACAACCTTGTCAATTTTATTCTGAACTAAAGGATCGCTGATAATATTATCAGAGTGGACATTGTTAATATCCACAAAATCCACTGCCAAAGGCAACTCTTCAAAGTTTTTCTCTACCAGGTCATGTTTGTCCTCTGCAGTATGGTCTTGAACTTAGCCAACAAGAGTGCGTTTAACTCCTCCACACACATTACCAAAGTGGCCAATCTTTTTGAACTTCCAGCTTTCTTGTGCAATAGCTGGACAATTCTTAAAATTTGAAACGTGAGAATTTGACCCAGCACAACCATAAAATGCACATCTACCACCTCTGGTGTAGGAAAAGCTGGAACCCCTTGACTTATTAGAAATAATTTGTGCCCCATGGGCACAAATGGCAGTAAAGATGGTGGGTACCTCAGGTATGACCAGGGAAGACATTAAAAAAAAGGAAAAATGCCTGCCCCCCTTTATCCTGGATGAGTGCTGGCAGAGGAGGCGGGGGCTCTGTGGTCCCCAACATTGCTCACAGTTGTTAGGTGCCCTGGTGGGAGCTAGGGTACCCACAACCTTCACATCAATCACTCACCTAGTAGCTGAAGGCTTTCCTATATACTGCACACTATTGAGAAAGGTTTTCTCAAAACTATTCCATTTACTTACAAAGAGAAAACTATTTAAAGGGAATATTGCCTCAACAGACTATTCATTGTATGTGGTTTACACAAACTATTAGTTTTTGTTGTGCATCTAGACACGTGGTATATCCAATTCACATTCCATGCAGGTGCTGTGAAGTGATTCACCTTCCCTTGATGACTGCCTAATAATGTAGGAAATGCATGCCAGGCATGAAGCATGTGAAACTATGAATACAGCTGTTGGAAAGATTTCAACTCAGTTTCTACGTGGCACAGCACAAATCGTATATTTGACTTGTGCTTGAATTACTCATTTCCTTTATCACTACCAGTCAATAAGAGTATTCTTTAAATGCAATTTGATCCAACGACAAACAGCTAAAGACATGGGGAGAAGTCTTTCTAGAACTGTGGAATGTAATATTGACTATCCAAAGCACCCCCTCTAGTGAGCATTAATACATTTTCACTACACCACAGCTTGTGTTAAAACAGTTAGCTCAATGTCGACATGCTCTTCTATCAGAGTTGTATCACGTTCTGTCCTCTGCTCAGGAATTCTGGGTACGGTGAACAAACAGAATATCGAGTTTTTCATTTCGAAGTACCATAATATCGAGTTGTAAATATTGAGGTACAAAAATATCGACAGCAAGAATATCGTGGACCAGAATATCAACAGTAAGGTAAGAAATATCGGTTTTTGTAATATCGAAGACAGTAATATCGATTGTATGAATATTGTTGTTAATAATATTGATGTTTATATTAGTTTTATGTATTTTAGTATGTATGTGTTCTATATTTTTGTTTGTGTTGTATGTATTTTTAAAAATAAGTATTACATTTTTAACTTCATCCCTGCTTGAGATATTTCCCTGCTGTGCTGGCAGCAATAAAAACGGGTGTGGTCATGACAAGCTCAGCTCGTCATGAGCACAGGAGCACTGTGCTGCATGACGAGCTCAGCTCGTCATGAGCATCGAAGGGGTTAAAAGTACATTTTGTGTTTTAGTTCCGTAGCGGGTTTTGGGTTTATAGGGGAAAAGGGTGGGAAGTAATTTATTTATAATTAATTATTTAATATTATAAATTAATTAATATTTATTTATTTATTATTTTATATTGTTAATTGTGGGAATTAATTTTATTATCAATTAGTAGGTTTTTTATTGGTTGTTAATTATTATTAAATAATTGTGAAATACATTAATTATGTTATTTTTTAGTAGCGGGATTTGGGATTATAGGGGAATAGGGTGGGAAGTAATTTCATTATATGTAATTAAGAAATACTATTTATAAAGTAATGTTACATATTTAATATTTTACATTGTTAATTGTGATACTTTTTTATCAATTAGCTATTAATTGGTTGTTAATTATTACTAATTATTTGTTAAATAAATAAATAATGTTATTTTTTTAGGTGTGGGTTTTGAGTTTATAGGGGAATAGGGTGGGAAGTAATTTAATTATAATTAATTAATTTATTTATTTATTCATTAATTGTTAATTATTTATGTTTTTATATTGGTAGTTGTGATAAATAATGTATTAATAATCAGTTATTACTTGTTTGCTAATCATTAATAATTAATGAATATATTTGTAAATTGTGTTTTAGGGGTGGGTTGTGGGTTTATAGGGGAGTAGTGTGGGAAGTAATTTAATAATAATTAATGTATTGATATTTGTACTTATTTCATATTTATGTATTTTAAATGTTATATTGAAAATTGTGGTAAATAATATCTTGTTAATAATGTATTAATATTATATTAATTTTGATATTTCTTTTAATGTTTTATTATATAATTTATGTTAAGATGTTTTATATTGTTAATTGTAGGATTTTTTTTACAATGCTTATTATTTTTAATTAATTAATTAGATAATTATTAATTAATTAATTATGGTAAAAGTGTTATGTTTTAGGAAATTGGTGGTGTCATTTATAGGGGAATATGGTGGGAGGCAAAAAAAGTGTATTCATTGTTTATTTACTAATTTTAAATATTTTGCTTGAGTGTGAATAGAAAATTATTCCCCTATGCAATCCAACACTTTCCCTACTGTTGCACTCACTGGAGTGGGAATACTAAGTTTTTACCCCTACGCTATCCAACACTTTCCCTATTGTTACACTCACTGGAGTGGGAATAGTAAATTATTCCCCTCCGCTATCCACCACTTTCCCTACTGTTGCACTTGCTGGAGTGGGTATAGTGATTGTTACCCCTCCACTATCAACTCTTTTTCTACTGTTACATTTGCTGGAGTGGGAATAGTATTTTTTACCCCTCCGCTATCCAATACCTTCTCTACTGTTGCACTTCCTGGAGTAGGAATAGTAAATTATTTATCTCCGCCTTCCAACACTTTCCCTACTGTTGCACTTGCTGAAGTGGGAATAGTAATTTTTACCCCGAGGCTATCCAGTACTTTCCCTACTGTTGCACTCACTGGAGTGGGAATAGTAATTTTTACCTCTCCGCTATCCAACACTTTCCCTACTGTTGCACTTCCTGGAGGGGGAATAGTCATTTTTACCCTTGCGCTATCCAACGCTTTCCCTACTGTTGTACTTTGTGGAGTGGGATAGTGATTGTTACCCCTCCGATATCCAAAACTTTCCGTACTGCTGTACTTGCTGGAGTGGGAATAGTAAATTATTCCCTTCCGCTATCCAACACTTTCCCTACTGTTGCACTCCCTGGAGTGGGAATAGTAATTTTATCCCCTCCGCTATCCAATATTTTCCATACGATTGCAGTTAATGTAGTGTAAAATGTAATTTTAAAAGAATTCAAATATTTAAATGTATTATATATATATATATATATATATATATATATATATTTAATTTGTATTTATATTTTAATGGTATATGAACATATATATATATATATATATATATATATATATATATAGGTATGTATTTATAATTTGTAATATATTTCTAACATCTTACAATTTATTATAATATTTGTATTAATATTAATATTTTATATATATGTATGTTTATGTTTTTTTACATTATATTTATTATTTCTAATTTTAAACATTTTATAATAATGATACCTATATTTTTTAATTATATGTATTATTTCCTTTATTTTATATTATTTTTACACATTTAAAAAAAAAACTTGTTAACAATGATATTTTTTACAACAATATTTTTTTTCAAAATATTTTTGTACTTACCATGATGTAGATAGGATGTCGATATTCTTGACTTCGATATTTACGTGTTGATATTTTGGGACCTCAATATTGTCATCGTCGATATTCTGTCAGTGATCCCTGGGTACATTGAGAATGGAGAGTATTTGGATTCAGCTATAAATACTAGCTAACCAACTTAATACAGCACCATTAGCCACAGCGACAACCTTCCCAACATGAACAGATATACCTCCCCTACTACTGGTGACACACATCAACTTAAGAAACCATATTCGGGGAACAAGGGTATCTTCAATTTTTTAGGACTAAGATGTACACAACAAAACTAAATCCTGGCCAAACAGTTAAATTAGAGGACTCACTCTGAACAGCAGCACAGGTAGAGAGGGAGATGTGGGGTTCAGACTACCAACAAAGCCTTTCTCAATCCAAAGTAAGTTCAGGCTATCCACCATTGACAAACGACCTTTAAGATTGTTGAGTTCACTGGAGGTAAAACAAGGGCAAGACATTAAAAACAAACAGCAGTATAACACAGATTGTCTAAGCCAAGCTGAAGACGATTAAGTCAAAAAACGGAACACTAAGCTATTCACTCCACAAAGGGCTATACTGCGAAACTGCAAATAGCAAACTGACACGCGAAACTGCAAATAGCAAACTGACACAAGGCTGATTAATAACAGTGGTATAATCTAAGAGTTCATACTATCGCTGTATACACCAGTGAAATATGTCTGCCAAATCCTAGAAAGACTAATTGTGTATATAAAACCAATGCGATGCAGAATCTTATTTAAATACCAATCTTGCAGCTAAATCTAATCTTTTGAAGACAATTTGATTCTTAATTATGCGTGATTTACTGGATTATTTTGATCTCTGTAATGCAAGATGAAAGCCTCGAGGAAAGCAAGTCTGAAATGTGTACGGTGTGACCAAAACAGTCTTTGCACTCTCGGTAGTGCTCATAACTATTGCAACATAGCACTGGCTTCACCTTTGGTTATCAGTATAACTTTCAAGATGCAAGGTTAACTAACAAATACCCTTCTTCCCTAATACCTAAACATCACATGGAAATGTAGAAAATAATATTGAAAACATCCTCTAAGTTCTCGTAGATGGTGAGTGGGCATATGTCTAAAGTGTCACACAAGAAGATACATTTAAGAAGGCATTGAATTGGGCATTCTTTTACCAATGAATACATTGCTTTCATCAGAACAGTAAAAACCTCTTAAACAGGGATCTGTTTAAATGCAAAACATCTGATAAGGATGACAAGAGTATGTTAGCGCCGAATGAAGTGGCAGTTCTGGTCCTTAAAGAAAATCAATGATGTAGATGTGGGAAATACAATTGGAATTACCCTCACCATTTGCTTGTTATAAAATGCCATGTAGTGCAAACAAAATCAACAAATCCATAGTCCTTATCAAGGTTTCTGTTAGACAGGAGTGTGTTTGTTCAATAAATTGAGGTTGAGAGGGCAAATTTGTTAGCTGGTTGTGTATATCGTGGAGAGGTAAGTAATAGTGATGATGTATGTTTAAGGGTAATGTTACATTTCTTCTTCAATCTTTTGGAAGGGTAGGACAATATATCACCCATGGTATTTGGCTTCAATTTCACTGGAGTAAAAGGTCATCTGGTGATAGTAAAAAGCATTGGCCCAGGGGTTAGTGACCACATTTGAGAAATACACCTTGAACCTTGATTTGGATTTTATGAAGCAATTAAATGACTGGGATGCTGATACTAGAGCCAAGCCACATTCTATACAACCCCACAATCTGAGTACTTCCAGAAGCATTATAAAACGTAACTATTTTCTTCCATAATGTTTGGTAGGTAGAGTGAGAGAGGGGACAGGTTGAAAATGCATCAGCACAGCAGTCAGGTAACTTGGTGGCCACCATTAGGGGCAGTCTACAATGTCAGAATGTTCTGTGGCTAAAGGTAGGTCTATGTATGTGTAATTCCTATAAGAAATGCTTAGGATGAGTGGACACTACACTGTACTTACTTACCTCTGTGGATTATTCCACAGAGGATATGAATGTTACATGGAGTAAATTACGTTTATCTGTCATTGCTTCCTGATTGGATGCTATCTCCTTGCACACTTGCTTGTTTCACCTGATATTATTTATTCCCAGCTTCTGTTGAGAGTTGTTGTCTTTAAAGGTTAACCCATTTCATTACTTTTAGGGCCGATTCCAATCTCATTGGGAAAGCTCTCCATCTGAGTTGGATCTGGAGGGTTTTCTGACCGAGGCGTGCCCCTGGAGTCCTATCGAGTGAGTACGATGTAGCCATATGCTCATGGACTCGGGTCGCCCAGACTGGTCGTACAACGTGTACACGGGATGCTATTGACTGAATGGGGATATTGCGAACAAGGGCGCCCCCTGTAGTGTGTATGCGTTGGTGCCTTCTGTACTGTACATGCATGTGTATGGGGGACCCTTGGGTTTCCCCCTGTGACTGATTTGTAAGGCTATGGGTGCAGGGGGGCCCTGCACAGCCCCCTCAAAGACAGCTTCCTGGACATGTTGCGAGTCGGAGTTTTAAGTTCGATCCGGCTATCCGACTTGTGCATGGTGCTAAAAATCAGTGTGAGCAGCATGGCTTAACAGACTCCAACGCTGGCAGAACTATGGAGTAAACCTCTGTAAACTCCACCAAGGCTTAATAAACATCAAGAAGTGGCTCCACAAACAATCTGTTGTAGATTCAATCGCAGCAAAGCACTCGTCCAGGGTCTTCAGTAATTTTCAAGGATTTTAGAGTAAAAAAAACAGGAAGTTAGGTACATAAGTATTGAGGGCTCGGGGTTGCAGCACCAACTGACAAGATGGTGTTCCAGACCTTCACCAAAACATTCCAATAAAAATAATACATGGAAAACGTGCACAAGCAAAAAATGAGGATTCTGTAAATACCCTGTAGAACAAGAGTACAAAAAATATAAAATCCTAAGTAGTAAAACCCAAACACCACATATCTCCCTCTTTAAGAGAGAAGAAAGAACAGAGAAAAAAAATCTTTGAATCTACTGAGGATCCTCTTAACCTTTGAACTTTTTCTGATAGCTGGATAGTTTTGAAAATTTCTTTGTACATCAATACCAACATCATTTCTTTTGGTATTAGCCAAATGGCCAACATTCCACCACAGAAAATTGTCAAGTTTGACAGCTTGACCTCTAATGTTAACAATGCATGCAGAACCTCTAAACTTTGACTTCCCCTTTTGTAACAATAAGGGATCTTTAACACATACATCGGGGCATATTATCAAGGGGGTTTATCTCCGCTTTTTTGGCTTTAAAAGCCAAGAAAGTGGAGATAAAATTATCTCCCTATTACCTAGCTGTCGCTAACACCAGTTAGCGACAGCTAGTAGGAGATAGCGACCATCTTGGGCCCCACTTTGCATGTCAGTGATATTTATCACTAATGACATGCAAAGTGGGCGTGCCAAGATGTTAGCGACTGAAAACAGTCGCTAACATCGCTATCTCCTATTACCAACTTTTGGAGATATTCGCGCTAAGCGCGAATATCTCCAAAAGCTAACACCTGCCCTGAGCAGTTCTTAGCCATGTTATCCAATGGGAGGTGGATAACATGGCTAAGAGCATTAGCTCGGTAATGCATGAATATCGCTGACTTTTCAGCGATATTCATGCATTGCGGCGATTTTTATCGCATTTGCGATAAACCTTGGTAATACCAAGGTTTATTTGCGGTAAAAATCGCCGCAGCTCAGCGGTAAATTTTTGTCTCTAACCAAGCAATAGCGATAATTATCGCTATTGCTTGTTAATATGCCCCATAGTCCCCAATGGAAAATTTGACCTCCCATTTAGTGACAGGAAGTTAGGATCTTTCACACCTGCGGAGATAAGCCTCATCACTCAACATTTTTGCTTTAACAGTTTCTTTCATTACATTACATTCTTTGTTGAAAACTTCCATTTTCCAAAATGGATTGAGAGTGGAAACAACTTTCCTTCCTCTCATTAACTCAAAGGGACAGAACCTGAATTGGAATGAGGAGTAGTTCTGTATGCTCACACAACATCCCTGACAGCCGTCTCACAATACACTCTCACCTTAATCACACTTTGTATACATATGACTAACACTCTGTTGAATCTCTCAACTTTTCCATTACCTTGGGGAAATATAGAGGAGTGTGAAGATGTTTGACAACCATCTTTGCTAAAAATTCCTGCATGCAAACTGACGCAAACTGCTCTCCATTATCGGTTATCAATTATTCAGGGACACCTTCTCTACTGAAGACATCTTGGAGAAAATGAACAACAGATGTAGTGTTAGGTTTAGAAACACCCCTGACTTCACCCACCTGTATAGATGATCAATCAAAATAATGAAATATTTCATGCAATTAGGCAGAACATGAAATGGTACTAGAAAATCCAGGGCAACTCTTTGCTAAACTTTACTTGGGGAGATAAGAGGTTTGGAACAAGGAGAGGAAGTAGATAAGTGTTTATCACTGTACAAACATTGGGTACATTCATTCACAAACATTTCAACTTCGCAATCAACAGACAGCCACCAAAAATTATTGTGAATTCTTCATTTAGTTGCAGTCATACCTAGATCCTGAATGAGCTGTTTCAAAAATTCTTCTTCTGAAGCAGGAAGGGGGGATTTTTTTTCCTCTCTAACCAACAAATTGCTTTTAATAGATAACTCATTAGCGATCTTGCAAAAGGGTTGTAAAATTGGATCAATAGATCTTTCTTTGGGCCAACCTTCCACAGCAAAATTAATCACCTGTTTTAAAACAGTATCATTTTCTAGAGCTTTGCACCAATCATCCATATTGTCACACATTACAGTGTCATTAACAGTGGCAATAATGCATTCTACAATATCCTCCTCCTCTTTCCCAATGGATTTGACATCTTGAACAGGAAGCCTGTATAAAAAGTCAGCCTTGATATTCTTACCAAGAGCTATATGCTGAATGGAAAAATTAAACTCAAGCAGCTTGGTAGCCAGTCTAGCTAATCTGGCAGTGACTTTCTTGATTTTATTGCCAGACAAGATGTCCACCATCGGTTTGTGATCCATTCTGAGCCAAAACTTTCTACCCACAAGTAAGGTTTGAATTTCTCTACTCTCCTCACACACGCAATCATCTCTTTTTCAATGGCAGAGTACCTTAACTCCACATCTTTCATCCTTCTTGAAGCAAATCCAATGGTAACCTTAGTGTTGCCTATCATCTGGGACAAAACAGCACCCATACCAACAGAACTAGCATTGACAGTGATGTAAGTATCACAACCTTCAACATATGCCTAAAGAGCCGGAGCAGAGATAATGCTCTCTTTGATAATTTGGAAATGCTCTTAGCAAAGGGATGCCCACACAAAATCAGTTCCTTTTTTTAACAAGCTCCTGAAACATTCACTGAGACTTGCAAAGTTTTTGATAAATATTTAATATAATTCACACAAACCAATAAATGAACGTAGATGATCCTTATCTGTGGGATATGGTGCATTAATAATATCATCCATAATGCTTGATTTAGGTTTTACACCATCTTTGGAAAGTACATGACCCTAAATGTTCAATTTAATTAACTGCAAAAAGCATTTACCCTCTCTGACAGTGACTCAATTGTTTTGTAGGATTGCCAACAGTTGTTCAATTACATTGTTATGTTTCTCCTCTGACACGGTATAAATTAAAATGTCATCTTGAAAGACAACAACATTAGGCACTCCTTGAAACATATTGCTCATAACCTTTTGAAAAACAGACGCAGCCGACGCCAGTCCAAAAGGCATTCTGCGAAATTGAAATGTATCGTCAGGTGTGACAAATGCAGTTAAATGCGAGATGATTCATCCAACTCCACCTGATGGTAAGCAGCCTGTACATCTAATTTGGAAAACCACTTGGACTGGCCCACAGCTGTGATTAAGTCATCAATGCAAGGCAGGGGAAAATTCTCCACCCAAATGACATTGTGAAGTGAACGCAAGTCCACACATAAGCATAACTCACCATTTTTCTTATTTTCAAGAACAATAAGAGAAAGCCAGAGTGTGGCGTCCACTTTCTCTATGATACCATTTCCTGCATGTTTTTTAACATTTGTGAACGTTTTTTAATTAATTTTTATATAGCATGAACTAGACCCGAGACATAAGGTATCAGAGTGCTTTACATAGCACCAGTTTCGTTACAGAAGGACACATTCATTTTTGTTGGGCATGGGGAGATTAAGTGATTTGCCCAGAATCACAGGATGTTTAGCATAGTTGCCGAGACTCAAACCCAGTTTCCCAGCTTCGAGATCGACCGCTCTAGCCTTAAGCCTACAGCCTCTCTCAAAGTTCACTTTTTACACTGTGGGGAACATTGCATAGCCTGTGTTTCAATGGGGAAACACCTTCTTTAACTTTAATATTGTGAGTAAAATGTTTAATCAAACCAATTTTATCAGAAAAGACATCTCCAAATTTCTCCTTCCATAATGTGTGATCAGAAACTGCATTGGTAGGAGACACAGGATGTTTATGGCCTTATTTGCTTATCTTGCCAAATTCTGCTTGATGCCATCAGCCTAGTACATTGATACCTTTATAGGCAACATAAACTTTCTTATGAACAGTTTTTGTTTCAAAGTAATGTCACCACAGAAATAGCCAACTAAGTCAATCTTGCTACCTTCAAACGCTGTTGCGACAAGGTCAGGTGGTAATAAAACTTTATGTGGCCAGTTCCATTTGTACCTATCAATGGAAATAATGGTAGTTATAGCTCCTGAATCAACAAGGAGAGGAATACCAACCTTGTCAATTGTATTCTGAACTAAAGGATCACTGATAATATTATCAGAGTGGACATTGTTAATATCCACACAATCCACTGCCAAAGACAACTCTTCAAAGTTTTTCTCTACCATGTCATGTTTGTCCTCCACAGTATGGTCTTGAACTTAGCCAACAAGAGTGCGTTTAACTCCTCCACACACATTACCAAAGTGGCCAATCTTTTTGAACTTCCACCTTTCTTGTGCAATAGCTGGACAATTCTTAAAATTGGAAACGTGAGAATTTAACCCAGCACAACCATAAAATGCACATCTACCACCTCTGGTGTAGGAAAAGCTGGAACCCCTTGACTTATTAGAAATAGTATCAGGAAGACATGAATATTTAGATGAGGACTTGACAACACTGGTAGCCGAAGATTCAATTTCTAATTGCTTGGCATCAAGTTGAGACGACTTGATGCTTTTTGCTATGTCAATAGCCTCATCCAATGAAGGATTCTTGCAAGACAATACCCTCTGTTGAATTTTCTTAGAGTAACACCTGGAAACCAATTGATTCCTAAATAACTGTAAAGTGAAATGCTCAAAATCACAATACCCACCAAGAACTTTCAGAGCAGTAATGTAAGTACCAATTGACCCTTTGGGACCTTGAATGTGAGTAAAAAACGTGTGTCTATGTACCACAAGATTGACTTTCCTTCAAAATGAATAGATCATTTCTTAAAAGCCAGCTGAAATTCCTCAAGATCACCCAAATCTTGACCTAAATACACAGGTAGATGGTCAAAGCCATCCTGCCCCTCCACACCAAAATAATAGTATAAAAGACTGCGTTTCCTATCCGGTTTACATTTTAAACCATCAATGGCACCAAAGTACACCTCAAAAATTCTATACCAAAGATTCCACTGAATAGGTGGCTCACCAGGATCTTGTAAGAAATGTGCAAGAGGGGTAACAGTCTGTATGTTAAAATAAAAAAAATGGGATGAAAAAAAATAATTAAATAACAAAACAAAGTAATGAACATATTATTTGCAGTAAACATGAAGAAAATAGCGTGTTAATCACTCTCAACATGAAGAGCAATTGTGTTCATAACTTTAACACAAGCTGGATGTGAAGGATGCAGTACCAGGAGACACTTTGAGGGGCGCTGTGGTTGAGCGTGAGAAGTGCTGCAGGAAATGTTCCTTGCAATCCAGGTGCGAGGAGCTCGCGTGAGCAAACACATTCAAAGCAAGCAAGCGCTTGAGGAATCAGCAGGGCGGGTGTGTAGAGAGGTAAGGAGTCTTAGTAACACTCGGAGCGCTTGAGCGAATGAAGCGTCATCATTTGAAAGATGCAAATGCCAAAAATTATAATACACACCAGAATATCCCGAAATTCAATATTAATGAAGAGTCACCAGTCGATATGAGTGAAAGTCAGTTGAACAATGAGGCATAATGCCGGCAGAAATGAAGCAAGGCAAAGGAGGGCTGGCATGCACAACATTAGATGAGAAAAGCCCCCTTTCTTTAATAAATCGGCAAGCCTTGGTGACAAGAGTTGAGAAAAAATTCCTTGAGCCCTCAAAGTAAAATAAAATTGTACAGTACCTTATGAAGAAGCATATATATGGTCGCTATGTGAAATAATGGTAGTTTTCATAACAAATAGTATCCCAAGATTGTCGCCAAATTTGAAGTGGCTCCACAAACAATCTGTTGTAGATTCAAATTTAGCAAAGCACTCATCCAGAGTCTACAGTAATATTCAAGGATTTTATTGTAGAAGAACTGGAAGTAAGGGACATAAGTAATGAGGGCTCAGGGTTGCAGCACAACTGTCAAGATGGTGTTCCAGACCTTCACCAAAACACTCCAACAGTAATACTACATGGAATACATGCTAAAGCAGAAAAGAGGATTCTGTAAATACCCTGTAGAACAAGAGCACTAAAAATATACAATCCTGAGTAGTAAAACCCAAACACAACACCTCACCACCCAACTCTGGATTTGCCTTCTACCTCATGCTTTTGTTTCACTGACTGTAAACATTGCAGAGGAATCACAGAACATCTTTGAAATATTGCACTGAATTAGGGCTGTTGGGCCATAATAGGACCAAGCATAGCATTGGAGAGGGACAACACAGTCTAGAACAGGCGAAAGTAAAACACTGGAACAGGTAAGGACGCGTTTGAACTGAACAAGTATTTAGGCCCTTGTTAAGAGTATGGTGGTCCTCACGACCCCGGTACATGTGGTTGTGGTCTGACCACTACCACACTGTGGGTCCCACCGCAGTATTCTGAGTGTGATGGTCAAACGACCAAAAGACCACAGGCTCCACCGAGATCAAGGATCCCGCTTGCCCAAAAGTTTGCAACCGGTATGAATATGCTGGAGGTTTAGCTGCTGTCACCGCTGAGCATTTTACGAGTTGCCTTTCCATTGCCCTTTTCATGGCGGTGAGGCCACCATGAAAAGGGAGGTGGAGAGGCAACCCAGAGGGCCCTAACAAGGCCCTCTGCTGGATCTTGGTATGCGGGAAAATGCTGGGGGCAAAGGTTGTGCCCCCTTTAATTACACATCCATGTAGGAAGGTGCAGTCAGTACTGTCACAACAGCGGGCTGCATGTTAGGCTCTCTTTTGAGCCCAACAGCCCACTGCAATGACACCACTGTACCACCACCTGCCTGCTGGATTCAACCTGAATCCAGCAGGCGGTGCACCACAGCCTTGGTGGTCCTCCTGCTGATAGAGTGGTGGAGGACTGCCAAAGTCGTAATAAGGCCCTTAGTGCTAGATGGCAGTCATCAAATCAAGAGGAGCAAACAACAGAAATCCATTTTGTAAGCAGGGTTAATATCCAAGAATCTAGAGTGGGTTGGCAATGTCATAGCCAGCAGCAGGGTTTAGCGTACATAACTTGATTCATACAGAAGATTAATGTGGTTGAGCCTGGGTTTATTTATTGAACTGAGTGAAGGACCTATCACTAGGTAATGACTGACATCCTCCACAACTAATATCCTTCCTACACACACACACACGCATGCATGCACGTACACACACACACACACACACACAATGCTAAAGGTAAATATATCCTTTTTTGTTTTTGATATTAATATTTACGATATAGTCTGTAAAAATATTGTGGCATTTTAAATAGTTTGAACATTGTAATAATAATGCATAGAAACATGTGGCTTTATTTAAGCATTTCTTTTATGTGTAATGTTTTATTATATTAGATTTGTATCACTTCTGCACTTGTAATTGTTTTATTTTTTAGAAATATATTTAATTTGCAAATAATGGAAATCTTCTATTTAAACAATTGTAACAAAATAAGTACTTTAATATATATTTTCACAATGATCAGCCTCTCCCACGCTAAGCATGTAATGAAGCCGCACACAGCAGCAGCACTCCAGCATGTTCTGGCATGTGGGACAGGAAATTCTTCTGGGGTTCACACCAGAGGGATTTCCATTTTTCTTTTTCACTTCAGGCTGCTGGGGAAGAGCTTCCCCAGCAGCCAGAGCATTGTTTTTTGTTTTTAATGATGATGGGCATGCTTGGCGCACTGACATCATTACAAAGTGAATTTAAAATAATTATTTTTACTGATTCAAATGAGGGAGGTACTGCTGGAAAACGGAGCATCTCTCCTGTCCGGTGATATCCATTCCTAGTAGATCCCTTCTTGCAGATCACCACAAGAGGTTGATCCCCAAGCAGGAATCCACCCACTAGATACCAGGAAGTGTTTTTTTAGGGGAGTGCACTACCCTGGCCAAGGGCCATGATCTCCCTCCCTGTCCAGTCACACCCCCAGGAGGAGAAAGGAGGTAATTAATGCCCATCATACACCAGGGAGTAGTTCTTTTCCAATGAAAAGGGGCAGAGCTGGCCCACCCAGGCAATGGGGCTTTATCCCACTCCAACAAATATGCCTACTGTGTTTCCGACCCCCCCCCCCCCCCCCCAGGGGAAAGGAGCTGTTCAGATCCAATGTGCCCTTTATGGGTGGCAGAAATACCTCTAAATACCAGGGAGATTTTTTTTAGATTGCTGTTTGGGGTGGCCTGCAGTGATATCAGCACTAGCACCATCTTCAAAATAACCTGACAGACTTTCTGACACCTAAGTGGTCTTTACCTCTAATGTGACCCAGTGGGAGGGCAAAATACCCACTAGATACCAGGTAGATTGTATCGGTTGTTGTCAAAGTTTGGGGCTACTTGCCCAGACATTGGGCTGAGTCTCCAACACCAAAATAACACCAACAACTTTTCTGCCTCACTCCCAGGCCAGATAGGAGAACTTTATTTCAAATCTGCTCCTTGGAGGAGCAGAAAACACACTAGACATCACAGCTTTATTAGGGTTGGGGTGGCATGCCCAGATGCAGGCAGGGCCCTCATCCCCAAAATGGTCATAAGAGGCTTTCTGCTCCCACGGGGCAAATGGGAGGTCTTTACCTCCAATCTAACCCCGGGGGCAGAAAGGCCACGTGAAAACAGGGAATGTTTAATGATTAAATGTGGTGGGAGTGGCACATCAAAATATCGGGCCAAGCCCTCACCCCCCAAATGAACCCAACAGTCTTTCTGCCCACAGGAGCAGAGAGGAGGTCTTCTCCTTCAATCTGCCACCTCCCCAGGAGCAGAAAGCCCACTAGAAACCAGGGAGATTTTTGTATTGCTATTGGATGAGATAATTTAGACACTGACCTGATCCACTTGGTTATCAACACGATGTATAGAATATATTATTAGAATGGTAAATTCACATTTTCAAAGATTGCTCTATAGTAAAGGTGAAATAGGATCTAAAAAGGTGTTTGTGATGTGAAGAAGTGATAACAGCAATTAATTGTGAATATTTAAAATATATACATTTGATGGAGACCTGTCTAAAACTTTTTGAACAAAGTAGTTAAACAGCCCCGGTCTTGCGGTACCAAAACTGCTTAGTCATTAATCCACCTCAGGGCTTTGAATAATGAATACAGGTCTGAGTGGAGAGTAAGTTGACGTTTCGACCCTGTTCGTTGGAAGAAGGTGATTCAGCTCTTACAGGGGGATCTTCATCAGGACCAGTGGAGAGCAACCTACAGGGTAGGTAAACATATCATCAGTGAGGATAATACAACGTTACGGTTTGTCAAGAATTGTAAGGAAGGTTAAATGGCAACGGAGCACACCTAGTCAGAACACTGTCTGATCAAAAATGGAGTCAATTGGAAAGGACTGGGTTGCTGCACGCATACAGAAATGCACAACGTTGCAAAACACAGAAGAAATAGGAGGCAAGTCAGTGCTCTACATGCTATCATATATTGCTTCATACTGAAGGAAGGCGGAGGGCGGATACCATACTCACAGCTTGTAGGCACAACCACATTGAATGGAAGTCGGACGGATGGATAATCCATTGACAGAGTCCGTGTCCAACCACTTAGTACAATTAATTCATACATTGAGAAGGGTGCCAAATGAATCAGCTGGATTCTGGGATCAGAAAGTATGGGCATTAGGAGAGGATTCTTAGTAGTGCCCCATATGCAGTGTCAAGAAGGTAACGGTGGTGTATCATAATCCTGAATGCGGTTCTATATTTGGTGTGACTAACATACCAGAACTGAAAGGGAGCTCAATTAATGTGTCAGATTGCAAATGGATAATTAAAACTTTAAATCAAACCAATGATAAAATAAATTAAATGGGCCGTAAGCTTGCTGACAATAAGAAGCAGTAAACATGAAGGGGCAGATTTACAAGCCCCTTGCGTCGCTTTTATGCCGCTGCTGCGCCACTTTTGTGACGCAGCGGCGGCGCAAAAGATGCGCCATGGTGTGGGGTATTTACAACGTGACGCATCTCCGAGATGCATCACGTTGTAAAGCCCTGCGCCAGAAGAGACGTACCATCGCAGGGGGCGGCATTCCAGCGCAGGAACGCCTCCTAAAAGTGGCTGAGTGAAATCTACAAGATTTCACTCAGTCACTTTTGGGCCCATGCTGCGTCAAAACCCTGCGCCTGCTTGAAGCAAGTGTAAGGATTGACGCATCATTGCTAGAGCTGCGTCGCGATTGCGACGCAACTCCAGCAATGCGCCGCTTTTACGGCACAGATGTGTGACGCATTTGTGTCGCTTTTGCCCCATGGTGCGCCGCATTGTAAATGTGGCGCATCAAGGGTGGCGGAGCTGCGGTGCACAATTACTGGCGCATCCCTGCCGATATGCAGGGATGTGCCAGTAATTGTAAATCTGCCCCAAGTGACTGGGACGGAGGACCGACATGTATACTAATCAATGACGGCATATTCATGTTCAGCGTGCTGAGAAACAAAAAGGCAAACTCAGTGCTGATGGTGACTCACAGGAAAGTCCAGATTAAAACTAGAAGTGTGCATAAGGAATATAACTTGTCCTTACCTCGTAGTTCAAGAATTGTGTCCGCAATCGTCTCGCGTCAAAGTGAGCGCCCCAGTACCTCTACCATTTGTAAGAAATTATACGTTGACTTGCATGCATAGTGCCATGGCCGTGGGGGCATTAGCTAGATGCATCTAGTAGTCATGGAGACGGTGGTACGTTGCTCGCTAGCTAGTAGCCTTGAGATATAAAATGATACTGGATGGTACGATTCCACTTGGGGAGTACTTAACAGCGGTGGCAATTTATATATAACCGAGGACATAAAGTACAGTTGATTAAAATACAATATGTTACTGCACATGAATGACGAATGGAAGCCACAACATACACATGAGCATGATGTAGAATGTTATCTTACACAATCAAAATTAGGCGCACAAACCTAAGATAGCATGATGGTGAAACATACATTACAGAATTATGTTTTGCATAGAATTATGTAAACATACGATCGCCATAGAAAAGCATTACGACTTGTGGGTTGAGCATCAAATGATTGGTGGGAAGTCTCTGGGCCCAATATGCATCCATTTCAGGTTCTGGTCATCAGTAATCCTATATACAACACACTAGTTATGCTAACTGAAGCCCAGCACCAATTAACAGCAACTAATCAGATACAAGATGAATGGGACATGAGAGTAGGCCACAATATTTGTTAAAAACATCTTATACAGTTGACTGTGGCACACAGTTGATGAGTGGGACAATATGGTGTACATCAAGTAGGGACATCTTTACATAAACTCCTTCCTGGAAAGATAAATTGGGTATAACAGTAAGTCTGCAATACTAGGTGTACACATCTTATACAGTATGCACTATGACACAGATGATGAGTGTTTTATCGTTATGACCACGGCGGGACCTTATATGGTGCACATCAATTGAGTATAAAGGTTGCCCACAGTACTTTATATAACCATCTCATATATTTAGAGAGTCTCGTAGTTTGTTTTAAACACAGGAGGACCCTTTGGGATGTACACGATGAATTAAACTGACCCCATGGAGTTAGGGGTTGCCTGTCCAGATAGTGAGCTGAGCTCTCATCTCCAAAATGACCCCAACAGTCTTTCTACCAAACCTGGGGAGGGGGTGATAGGAGATCTTTACCGCCAATTTGCCACTCCTCAAGAGGGCAGAAGTCATACTAGACACCAAGGAGCTTTTTTCTGTGTCAAATAAAAAAAAGGAGTTGAAGGGTGTTTACTCAAAATCTGTCCAAGGGGGGTAAGAAAAACTGGTGTGCCTATTTTAGACAAGTCTCAAGGCTTGTTGAGTAGTTGAACCACACCAAGCCCTTTTTTGAGCCTACTTGCCCTCTGGCGTCTAGTGGCTCTCTGTCCCTCTATACAGATATTGAGTAAACCTGGCCCTCTTAGTAGGGTCACCCCTAAACCTTTCACTTTCCGCCTCCATTTTTTGCTGCTCTTGTTTTTGCTGGACTTAGGACTATGCACACTATGCCACTGCTAACCAGTGCTACAGTGAATCGTGCTCCCCTTCCGAAACATGGCAACATTGGCTTACACCCAATTGTCATATTTATTATACTTTTACGTTCCTAGTAAGGTGGTACTACATATACTCAGGACCTGTAAATTAAATACTACTAGTATGCCTGCAGCACTGACCATGCCACCCACTAAGTGGCCCTTTACACATGTCTCAGACCTGCCATGGCAGCCTGTGTGTGCTGTTCAAACTGACATTTTGACCTGTCAAAGTAAACGCTTCTTGCGATGCCCAAACCTTCCTTTTTAATAAATATGTCACCCCTGGGGTAGGTCCTGGACAGCCCAGAGGACAGGGTGCAATGTATTTAAAATGGAGGACATGTACTTTTGACTTGTTCTAGTAGTAAACACCTAATGCAAGGCCTACCTCTCTTAGAATAACATTGGAGTTACCTACTGTTCTTTTACCTTTTAAATGTATATGATGGGCGTCTGCATAGCCTATGTCCTTCTGCTGCAACTGCCCTTTCCAACTCTGTATTGGTTGTTGTGATTGGTGCTGTGGTTCCTGAGATTACCCGCCTCAAAGGTTTGGGCTCTCTCTTTATAATATTAGTATAGATATAGTGCTCCAAAACACGTAGAGGGGACCTTGCCAGAAAAAATCACGCTTGGAAAGCATTTTGGGATGCAGTGTGTTTGTGTTGGGAAGAACTGGTGGCACATTGTTTTTGGAATAATAGGGGTACGCTACCCAACGGCTAAACGCCGTTGGTAAGAGGCTTGGGTTGGAGCAAAACTTGCTGCTGGAATATATATATATATATATATGCTAAAAGCATTTGATAAAGGCAGCAGCTGAAACGCGTTATGTTTTGCCGAAGATAACAATAAAAAACGGATGATAACGAGCCCCGAGAGTGCCTATCTCTTTATTGAGTACGGCGAGTGAGAGGCATATATATAAAAGGCATTTCAGCGTAGGGCCTTCATCGGTGTTACTGACATTCGCGCTGCAGCTGATTTTAAAAGACATTAGCATAGTCATGGAAAGCAGACTCACACATCACTTTAGCCCTTTCCATGGGCGCCATGATAGCTTAGTCAATATTACATTGCATGTCATCAGTTTAACGATTAACTGGTATACAGTAGTAAACCTTAAATTACCAACATGACATATATCACATACCCGTATATCGGTTTGGCTTACAACATAAGGTATAAAGTTTTATTGCTGTTTTTTGACAACATTTCACCATGTATCGGCTCTGAAGACACGATGCATTCACTCATGTGTCTGGTTTTTCTAAGCCATCAGATATTATAAAGAGTCCTAATCCTGTGACATATTACTTTAGCTGACCTCATTTCAATCAAACACTTTGTACATTTCCAAGCCGTTTATCGGCTTTAGTTTTGACCAACATTACAGATGTACTGCCAATACTTCCTCGTTATTAAAGCCTTTAGGACATTTTGTTTGGAGATCGATTATATAACGGGACTCTAATCTCCATAGTTTCTAGATTTTGTCTCCACCTCGTGAGTTGGTGTCTACAGAGTCCATACCAAAATATTCCACTAAATCCCTGTTGCTGTTATGCATGGCTGTAAAGTGACTTGCTACTAAGTAGGATTCATCTATTCTCACAATGGCTTGCATATGTTCCAGAATGCGGACCTTGACTGGGTGGATAGTGCTGCCTATGTATCTTAACCCGCATGGGCACCCTAGGCAATAAACAAAATGTGAGGTGTTGCAGTAATACATTTAGATATTTTTATCTGTTTTTTATTGTCTGGAATCTCATATCCCAGAACTTGCTTGCTTTTACTGCATGCTTTGCACTTTCCACTTGGAAAGAACCTGTTCATATATTTGATGGTGTCTCTTTTCTGTGCTTCTTTACCCATGTGGCTTCTCACTAGTCTGTCTCTTAAAGATTTTGCTTTTCTAAAGGTTACAATCGGGAACCTAGGTATATTCTGCCTGATGACTGCATCCCTCTTAAGGATGCGCCAGTTCTTTCTTAAAATTCTTCTGAATGCATCTGCCTCATCTGAGTACGTGGTTATAATACTGAATTTACTTTCAAGGGTACTTTACTCAGGATTTTCTGGCTTCTGGTCTTCCATGATTTTCTCCTTAGGGATGGCCCTAACCCTATTTAGAGTGCCTTCTAGGAGCTGGGAATCATTAATTCTCTTGCTAAACCTCATGATACATTCAAAAGACAGACTTCTTAAAATTTCACAAATATAGAAAGAAATAGATAAAGTTGAGACGGTTTCCTGACGAAGGCAACTGCCAAAAAACACGCGTAGTCTCCATCTACCGCCGACCGTCCTTTCTGTCCATGAACCGTCTGGACCCTGTTTCAGATATATGATAAAGTTCTCTACTATATATAAAACTGTACTGTATTTTCTGACCGTTTTAACAATATGAATATTTTTCAATTATCAAAAATGTGTTTGATGCATTGAAGATTTTAGTGAATAAATAAGATTTTTGACACTTTATTTACATATAAAAAAAATAAAATGTCATGAAAATAAAAAGATTTTGGATAATAAATATGCACAATGTTTTGTGATTGATTACATGTTGTCCTGTTAGGTAATTGGTTGTTGAATACTGTATACTTGCATTTAGCCTGTTCTTTCCCCCCCAACTTCTGGTGCCTTTGCCGGGTGAAGATTTTTTCATTTGCAATTAGTCACCTTTTTTAAGCTTGGATTTCCCCAGTGATACAAGGCTGCAGGCTGTATCCAGGTACAAACCCTGCAAGGTCCCACTGCAGAGGATTTGTACTGTGAAAAAACTCAGAACAGGGTAAACCTGAATCTTCAGCCCAACATCAAGGCACCTTAGTTTGATTGGCTTGGCAGGTTTTATTCCCGTCCTCTGGAGTTCTTTGGAGTTAAAAAGCCTCCAAATCCCAGGATTTCAGGGATGGGCAGAAGTCTAGTCAGACGCATCCAAGAGTCCTAGAACTTTGGGAACAGCACCTGGAGGTCAGGACTCACTCCAGCAGAGACAGTTGGAAGTGATTTGTGACTCGTGACTCCATTCTTACCAATGAGGTAAAAGTTCCCAGGGATTACCTTACCCACTTTTCCTGCATTTTCTTTGTACCCTACTCCAAACAATCCCATACTACCCCTCTCAGCTTAAAAACAAGATGATGAAATCCTTCTCTCTTTCGGCAGAGCCTGTGTGCCCTCCTCTGATGTGTGGCCATGGAAATGAGCAACCCCTCCTCTATGGTAACTCCTAACGACTACTAGGGCAGCTCCCTCCCCACTGGGAGTGGTGCCTTAATGACTGGGGGAATAAAAGAAGGGGCCTGAACAGGTGGTACCTGGCATCTGCCAGTGACAGTGGTGGCTAATTTGAAGTAAATTAAGTTCCAAGATACTGCCCAATGATCATCGTGCCAGAGAAACGGAAACATCTCTGCACACCCAGAACTTTGTATCTGCTCTCGGAGCAGTTAGCAGCCAGAAGCTTTAGGCATAACAAAGGTAACTTTCTAAAAGTAACTTTTCCTCATGATTTATTTAAAACAACTGACCTAACCATTGAATTGGAGTACAAGAGGGATGTTTCTATATGTTCCATAGCCAAAGAGTGTCAGGACCCGCTCACACTCTTTCCTGTGGGATGCCACACCCAGTGACATGGCTTGTGACACAGTTAGAATGCGGACTGGTACTCTGGCCCACAATCCCTGCCTTACACAGCGATGTGGTTTACAAAATGTTTGGGCCCATTGAAGAGGCCTAGTAGTCATTTTGGGTCTGAGCATGACCCTGCAATAAAATGGGACCACACTCTGCTTCACCAACCAGTGGATCTGGTTGAGGCTCTATATTAAGAAAAGACCATGCCCAACTTCAACTGCCAGAAATTGAATTTCTATCCAGAAAGCAGGCACACTCCTTGAGAGAATGAACACAAGATTTAAAGGGATTAAAGTAGGCCTCTATTAAACGCAGAAGACCAAGTGAGTGTGAGATTTCTTTGATAGATACTGTGTTTGCACTTCCACAGGGAAAAGGAAATTACATTGTTTAAGATAGTAAATGAAACTAAATGGGGTGTTATTTTGAGGTGTGTTTTGCAAATTCGTAGGAAGACAAATACTTTTTTTAAAGGCAGGAAGGATCTTTTTTGGGAAAAAGTTTGAGGGAGCACCATTCTCAAAGAATTAGAAGAAAATCTTGAATTGCGAATCATGAAAATCAAAGATTAAAAAGACTGATTATAAGCACAAGAGAAAGATTTTAATTTATTTTCTTGAATAAAGAGAAGTACTTGCAGACTCATTGCCACTTGTGAGACTGCAGATCTTATAATGAATCCTGAGGAAAAGATAGTTTGACAAAAGTCTAAACAGGTACCCTGATAATTTGATAATTTGTTTATCTGAGAGTTAGGTGTGTGAGATGAGATCATAAGTCAGATGCTAATTAAGGACAATGTGAAAGTGATTATACCTATGTAACCAGGCTAGTTTTTTAGAGACTGGCATCAAAATAGTCCAGTTAAATTTCTTACTTCGGTCCATCACCACCTTGGGTTAATGGCAGAGTGTTCATTCTCCACTCTTCGTTTTGAGGTCCACCCATCAGGTTGGTGAGATCCTTAAACGTACTGTATTCACCAAGTCGAGAATGTATTCCAAAGTCCACACTGAATCTCCACCTTCAACAGCACCCTCTCCCTGGTATTCCCCCCTAGACCCCTCCCTTTGTACTTTGAACCAGTTCGCTTTGCGATTTTATCCACGGCTGCTGCAACAAGGTAAGGACAGCGAGTCGTTGCAGTCTGTTCCTGTGTAAGTATTCACAGCCTTTTACACATTTCATTATTATATTTAACAGAGTACCCTGTATTTCTGTATGGAATAACCAGCCTTACTACAGTAAAAAAAATCAAGATGCTAATAACTCTAAGGATATGTTTAACATTACCTTTCTGTATGTTCTACATTTAAATACCAAGTACCCTGCCTTATGGGCAATACAAGGCCTAATTAAGGGATATTCATTACTATTTAAAAGGAAGGTTTAGACCTGTGAAAATGATTAATTTTGACAGGTCAAATGACAGCTTCTTTACTGCTCCAGTCAGGATACAGTGGTAGGCCTGAACCCATGGCTTCACTGCTATTGTGGTGGATGGCAAAAAAAATGCTGCAGTCCACTGGTGGAAGTTAACATGCAAGCACTCGCTACACCTTGTACCATATACATAGGTAAGTTAACGTTGCCAATTAGGGTTATGCCAAGTGAACCTGTTAAAAAGGGAGCACCGGTTCTTCACCACTGGCTAGCAGGGGTAAAGAGTTCCAGAGCCAGCAAACACAGATATGGCAAATGTCTGGGGTGACATCACACGAAATATGGTAATACCCTACACTTTTTATATTTCCTTTCTGTTTCAGAATGAAACTCTAAGTAACATTGTTTGCAAACGTGATATCTTTTTTACCGCAGTCTGTGTGTACATGACTTCTTCACGAGAATAGTATGTAATAGTTAATGTAAATACATTGGTAGTATGAGCAGATGATTCAGACGAGAATATCATTGTAAGCTACTTTCCTCACCCTCTCTTCACAATTCAGTATTTATCATAATTCACACACCTAAATAAAAGAGCTTTGATATGCGAATGTTTGAGGACAGAAATGTTTATCAGAATTCCAGAGAAACTCTGACGAGAAAGTCAGAGGAACAGTTTTTCACAATACTGCCTCTTTGCAGCGAAAACACGTACGTCTCCTTTTGATGCGCCCAGGAATGTATTAACATATAGATTAGAATGTAAGACAGCCAGCTTTCAGAACTGCCTAATTTCGGATGGAGAAGGGAATTTCTTGGAGAAGTCCCCTGTCTATTCCGCAGCACACTGTCCGATTACACCACCTCTTTTCGCAATGATTTGAACGTAATGTTGATTAAACCTGTGAGCTTTCACGGCTTCCTTAAATAAGCAATCGTAAATCAGAACCAACTATGATCCCAAAATAATTTAAAACAGATTCAATTTGTGTAAACTTTATTATAAGTAATTGACACTATTACTGCTCTGAATTGAGCCTGTCTTAGTTTCTGGGTCTACTAATGCAATGTGGCTACAAAGGACTTTAAAACAAAACCCTAATTTGCTGCAAGCCTATATATTCGGGGACCAGGATTACTTCAATTGTTTTGTTGCCGTTAAATATTTAATACATTTTCCTTAAGTTTAGGCTGTCTAATGCCCTCTTACACAGACACACACACCCACACACTCACACACACACACACACACACCCACGCCCATACACACACACACACAATATACGTTTTCAAAAGATAATAAGGGCATTTAAATAATTAAATACATAGGAAATGACAATTGAAATGATCCAAGTGCGGGCCCCGATTCTGATGTAAACACTTTACAACCACAAGAGACAGAGAATGATATTGTAGGTGTAACTGTAGAAAAAAACAAGAACTTCTTATCCTGGAATATAGCAGGGTTAGCGAGCAAATTTAAGGATCTGCTATGGGTCAAATTTGTGAGGCAATTTCTCGTTATTAACCTACAGGAAACCTGGTCGGTAGAATGCAATCTTTTCCTGGATGGATATAGGGCTTTTGTTGTGGCAACAATTCCCTCTGCAGGGGGTAGACCTAAGGGGGGACTAGTAACCTACATCTCCCTGACAGTCGATTGCCAGTTCCAGGTTATCCCTTCCCCTAGCCCAGGTATATTGCCAATGATAATAAAAAAGGGAGCAAACAGCTGGGGATTAATTAACTTTTATAACGTGGAGACCTTCCCATCTGGCGTGAATAATATTGCCACCCTGAGTACCCTTATAAACCAATCTTAGGGTTCCATTTTACACAATTTAATGACTGCCCGGGACTTCAATACCCACCCTTGCGGTAATCCTATGCTTAATAGAGCCTCAGAGTTGGAATTTCCTCGCTTCACAGGGTTTCATTTTGAACATTCCAGACAAGGGGAGGCCCTTAATAATGTTTTGAGTGATCTGGACATGACGTGCTCCATGTCCATTTCTGATCTACTTCATACTTTCCCAGTACCCACCTTTAATGGAGGAGGGAGGGGTCATTTATTGACTATATTTTAATTTCCTCAACCCTACAAACATTTTTTGTGGTTTTCATATTGAGCACAGTGTATAGAGCTATCACAATCCTCTATATGTGTACATGCAGGGACCACTGTTAGTTCGGATTGGAGGAACAACACTGTCAGGTATGCTTACAGCAACTGACAACTCACGTCATTTAAAATGGTCACAGATCACCCCAGAGAATTTCCATCGGAATGTCAGAGAATCGTATACTACCAATGTAGGACTATGTCTGGATGAGGGTGATAGAGCGCGCAGGTCGCCCGACTCTTTATTTCACCAAAAGGTACGCACTTGGGCCCATAACGTGTTTAACACTGTATTTTTGTGAATCGGGTGAGCTTACACATCACTATCAGTAATTCTTGTATTTTTCCTTACTATTAGTTCCAATGTACCTGACTTACCACCTCGTCACAGGTACCTATTTCCCCGACGAATCAGGAGCTAGCAGGGGTAGGAGATAAGACTAACCAAAAATATCTTGTATATTCGAAGAACAACTTTATGCTTTTGTAATAACCACAGACACCTGAAGAGTTTTCAAGACTTTAACTAGCCATAAAAGTTATGATACATATGCCAAGAGGATGAAATTTACACAAATTAAAACCTCAATAACTAAGATCAAGACTATAATATAGCTATGGATGAGAGTGAGCACCATTGAATGTCAGAAAACTAAAGGAGTAGGGTAACAGGGAACATGCTATTCAGTTTTCAGGCTTATACTAAGGCAGGTAAAGTGGGAAAGAACCTAATATAAAAGCAGAGCTCTAGAATTCATCAGTGATTTATATGGACCTTATGCTCTTTTCAAAATATGAAGGCTTAGATTCTAAAGGAAGGGTAAGAATGGAACACACTGAATAAGCAAACGATTCAATATTCTCCTAAAGGTAAGGGTAAAAGGGGAACATAACTACTAAACCAGTTTGCATGTAAAATCCTTTGGAAAAAGACAGGGAAAATAACATAGGCAATGATGCTTTATTTAAAAGGAGGAGAGAAAAGAGTATAGATAGACGAACACCCACGGATATATATTTACCTAGGACGGGAATGAGGACTAACCCTTGCCACGGGTCAGTCTGGGAAAACGAGGAGAAGGACCCTCAAGGATTTAGGATGCCAGTAAGCGAGCAGGTACAGCTCATGGACAGTCAGGACAGGATACCCCTCAGGATTTGGATCAGGACTGGGCTCATCAAAGGGTACGACCAACACCTGCAGCTTCGGATGCAACGCCTGTGCTACTCCCTCTCTGCACGGAATCTGCCGATAATCCCGATTGGGTTGTCGAATCTCCCAGAAAAGTGCTTCGCCAGCACTTAAGACTATTCCACCCCAGTGAGTTTGTGGAATTTTACAGACAGAGTGCTCCGCAGCTCTCTGTATCAATCACCTATAGAGTTTGTAGGGTCTGTGACAGGTCAGCTACTCGGACAAGTCGGACAATTTCTCTAGCTAAACCTAGACTATTTATACTGTTTTCGGGTCAGTGGACCACCCACAAATGTTGCAAATGACAGGATCCCCAACTTTGGATTGGACAAGAGAGGTGGTTAGGTCATTGTCACCACCTAGAATTTTGTGTTCCCACAATTAATATTTATTTTTCGTACCCACCCCTTACATTCCAGTTCCCATGGCATACGTGTAAAAGAGAACAATAGGACACACAGTGGACTAACAAATTTGTATCATTTTCAGGTGTAGTTCAGCTTCTTCTCGCTGGGTCAGAGTGCAGGTTCCCAGGAGCGTCTCAGCTTCGGCAGCCAGCTGGCTGGGTTCCACTGATGCAAGACTTGGTTCTCTTGTCACGTGGTCAGTTCCACTCAGACTTCTAAGATGGAGAGGCTCCCCACTCCCAGGCCCACATATGCGCGGTACATGAAAAGTAAGCGAAAACAAATTAGAATCACAGAAAAAAATGAATACACTGTATACCATGATAAGCTTCACTGTACCCCTTACTTTATAATATCTATAGCATTAGGAGTTATTCAGAAATAGACACGTGTGCAATAGCAGCGGTAGCAAGCAAGATGCATATTAAAAACAAAGCGGACATGTTTGCAATAATGCGCATGAGCTAAAAATCCCTCCAGAACTACGAGTGTGTCACATCACATGGGTATGACCGATGCATGCGCAGACTGAAATCCCGCATAGCAGCGACCAGTCAGTGTGCAAGCTTTGTTAGGATTAGAAAACGCATAGGCAAGCGTCTCCGGGACACCCGCGTGTTGTGTAAAGTGCGATATTAAAGTGCGATATTAATAACAGAACAGGTTGATTAATAACGTTATTGATTATGCGAGGTTCTTGAATCCAAGCAAGTTGCATCACGTGCGAATCCTTGCTCCATCAATCCCCTCTTTGATTATATTTACTATCATCACTATTAATGGAAACAGATGCCAACTTTCTCTTTCAGATCTTATTCATCTCAATCTCAACAAACTTGTTATTGAGCCTTTTTTCTGCATCCTTATTAGGATGCAAATTTTTGGCTCTTTTATAAATTTGATTTCTCAGCTCTTCTAATTCCAGTTCATCAACATTCCTTTTCACTCCTCTCTTATTCACAGTATACTTCTGCATTTTTGACATTTGCAGCAAATTATTATGATCAGCACAATTAAACTTATTCCAGCTATTGGCATCAGTATTTTACTCATAAGGCTTTTACCTATGTTAGAAAACCAACTACCTACAGAGGAGAGACCATCAGTTAGTCTCTTCCAGGCACTGTCAACCTCCAGTGGTTTGAGTTCCTTTTCCAAATTAGTTATGTTTCTCACATATTTCTTAATGTCAACGCTCTTATCTGGAATGTAAGTGCAACAATGTTGCGCTTTCAACATTCTACAGACTCCGCCCTCTTTTGCCAATAAGGTATCAAGAGCGAGGCAATTTTGTAAAACCATTGATCTGATCGCAACCAATTCGGTATTGACCAGCAGGAATCCAGCAGCAGTGTCAGTTGATAACCGATCCACTACTGTAGACAATTTGCAAATTCGATGAGTATTCAGAACCTCTCCTACTCCAGGTATCAATGCACTAAATATATCACCTAAAATTTCTCCTACACTTTCTCTTCTACTACGTACTAAACCATTAGTATTTTCATTGCTTCCAGCGGCGTGATCCACATGGTATATTTTCGGGAAGACCATGCCGAAATAGCAGCTTCCATACCAGTGATCCGGCAATTTGAAATAAGCCTTGTTTCCACAGATATAATAAATTCCAGGAAACACAGGTTCTGACCCATTTTTGAATCCCCAACCTCCAATTACCTTGTAATTGTGTTCGCATTCACTGGAACCGATGAATACATTGTTATAATAACTGGTCTTTTCCCTATGAAGGCAAAGTTTTCCCTTTCTTTCGAAGTCCAACAACAGTGCAGGATTAGCTTCACCATTTGAGGTGCTCTCCATGTTTTCTGCCCACTTAGGAGTTTTCTGTCTTTTGTCATTGGCTTTTCTTTGGTAACTTTCCCTCCTTTTCTCTGCCATATTCAGGAAAATTTTCTTTTGTTCATGTAATAAACAGGTCAAATTATCCCTGTGTGCATCACCTAAATCTATAACACCTACAGTCAGAAAATACTCCCCCATATAACGGGTCACATCACTCTTCACATGTACAATATTCAGGTTTCCCCGAATAGGAAGTTCAGAAAAAATTACGTCAGAGTTTGAATAGTAATACGGTAAGGTGCTTCTGTAAAATAAGCTTGCTAGTATACGACAGGAAATTCCATAGGTTAGGGGTAGATGGTGATAGGTCACACCTTCAGCTACAGAAGTGGGTAGTTTCATGCATACATAACAGTCTTCTATTTCTATCGCTTCTACATATTTTACTAGCAGATTTGCAAATACATTTAAATGTGTTCTGTTTTTGATTCTGTGATAATGTAGACCTCCCTCATCTGATGCATCTACGTCTGGGTTTGTTTGTTTAAGGCTAAAAGTCTTCTCGTGTCTTTCTACACTTTGTGGTGTTTCTTCAGTTTGTATCACTTCTGTGTCTAGAGTCACTTGTTTAGTAGGGTACAGGTTAGAGTCTTTACTTAACATGAACGGAATGGTAATTGTTAGTCCTATCCATAATATCAGTACTATGGCTACACTACACAAACATACTTGGCAGCATGTTTTACAACAGTTTCTTCTAGGTCTTCCATTCACATTTGAATCAGACATTTTGGTTTAAAAGAAGCTTTCCAACCCCTCTTTGTAACTTTACACAAGAGGCTTACGCAATTTCACTTTCAGGTTGGGTCTTCTTCGTCGGAACCCTGATCAGTAATCGATTCTTTATCGCTTTCGTTGCTTATCTCGGGATCTTCGAATTCTTCTAACACCAGGTAAGTCCACTCAGGACTCCGATAATTTTTGTTTTGTCTTTTTATTCTGCTACTCCTTCTTTTAGGTTGGACTCCAGCTCTTTCTCTTTCACTGGCAGCCTTTTTCCGGTCTTCTAAGTTTTCCTCTACAGTTTTCAATCTCAGTCTCAGCCTTTTTATGAATCTGGGTTCACTTTTCTTCTTCGTGAGTCTTTTAACTGTCACTGTAGTTTGGCTCTCCTCACGAGCCCTTTTATTTTCGTTCAGTTGTGGTACCTTTTCTTTGACGGTATCTTCACCCCTTCCTGTCTGACTAGTTCCAGGTCTTACTTCAGTGTCTTCTGCCTGGTCTCTAAGCTGGCCTTGTTCCGGTGTACTTTGAATTTGACTTTGACTTTCAACTGTTTCAGACTCTGTCTCCTGAACACGTTAGTCTATTTCAATCTGTTCCTGTTCATGCACTTCGAACCCTTGATTTTCTTCCGCATGAACTTCAGCCCTAATTACTATCTGTCCCTTTTCAGTCTCTGGAGTCTTTGGAGGTGTGTCGATGACTTGGTCTGTCCCTATCTGACCTTGTTCTTCAGTGGGTCTGACATGGATTTCGATGACCTGATTATTTCCGTCTATTCCTGTCTCGTCTTCACTATCCCACTCTCTATCTAGGTAGGAGTACTTTCTGGTTCTTATTCGATCAAGAATCAGATCGTCTGCTGGGAACCATTCGTCTTGACTGGTGCTCGGTTGTTCGACATCAGCTAGTTCCGGACCCTCATCTGGAGACCCCTCAGCTGCACAACCTTCAGCCTCAGTCGTTTCTTCTTTGGTCACCCACTTGGTATGACTGGCATGGATCCACTTTGGCACTCCTGCACACTTTACTGTAGTTGTGGTGACAAGAATCACTTGTCTGCGTTTTCCCCACTTCGGTGCAAGGCAACTCTTCCGGGCGTGTTTCTTTAACACCACCCAATCACCTGGTTTCAGATTATGGACTCGAGTTGTTGGCCAGGCGACGGCGTCCTCCCCAATCTGGTGAGAGATAGAACGCACTTGGTCAACCCAGCTGCTTGCAGTATTTTAGTACCAAATCATCAGAAATACTTAGCAGTTTGTGTCCTGGTACCCATGCCTGCCGCATCACTCTTCCCATTAGTATCTCATGGGGACTCAGGCCTGTCTTTTGGTCTGGAATGCTTCGCAATCCCATCAGGACAAGGGGTAAAGCGTCTATCCAGTTCAATCCTGTTGAGTTACACATTTTTCCCAATCTTGACTTTATAGTGCCATTCACTTGTTCGACTACTCCAGAAGCCTCTGGATGATATGCACAGTACAGTTTTGGGGTAATTTTGAATGCTTTATAAAGTTCAGTTAATATGTCATTGGCAAAATGCCCACCATTTGTCCGATTCAATCGTGACTGGAAAACCGTACCTAGGTATCAGTTCCCTTAGTAACAACTTGGCTACAGTAATAGCATCATTTTTCTTTGCTGGGTAGGCCTCCACCCATCTTGAGAACAGGCAGACTATTACCAAAACGTACCTATATCCTTTGCACATGGGTAACTGAATAAAGTCAGCCTGTAGTCTGAAAAAAGGACCTTCTGCCTTTCCAATTGTACTTTGTAACACTACTGTTCTCTTCCCAGGGTTAAACTGCTGACAAGTTAAGCACCTCTGGCAAAGTGCCTCTGCAATGTTCCTGAACTTCGAATTGTACCATACTTCTTTGAAAACACGGACCATCGCATCTCTCCCTATGTGTGAGTCGGGCCATTGGAGCAACCATACTGTCTGGCAACACAGGCGTACCATCACGACAAGCAATGACACCATCTCTATCTCTGGGTTGACAGCCATCTTTCTCCCATCTTTCCTGTTCTTCTGGTTCTGCTGCCATTTGCAACCCTTTCAGTTCCTCTCAAGTAGATACACTCTCAAACACCATAAGTTGGCAGCTGTTTCCGCCTCCCCACAATTTGATGTTTAATGACATTTTGTGTCATGCACAATATTGGGCTATTTGGTCAGCATATCTATTTCCAGCTGTCACATCGTCATTACCAGATTTGTGAGCAGCACACTTGACCACTGCCAATTCTTTGGGTAACTGGATTGCTTCCAGTAAGTTCTGTACCACTTTTCCATTTCTGATAGGGGTACCTGAGGAAGTCATGAATTCTCTTTGCAGCCATAACTGGCCGAAGTCATGCACAACCCCGTAACCATACTAGCTGTCAGTATATATGGTTACTCTTTTGTTTTTCCCTTGTTTACAAGCTCTTGCCAATGCACTCAATTCAGCTACTTGTGCAGATTTTATTTCACCTAAATAGGAGGATTCTAGTGTCTTTTCGAGAGTGACTACAGCATAGGCAGCACTCAGACCTCCATCCACATGTCTTAAACATGAGCCATCCACAAACATCCCAAGATCTTCTACTGGCAAGGCTGTTTCTTTTATATCAAGACGTGGTTTAGTGCTACATTCAATTAGGTCAATGCAATTATGCTCAATTTCTCCCTCAATTTCTGCACCCTGTGTATTTGGTAGCAAGGTAGCTGGATTCAGTATGTTACATCAGGAAATTATCACATTTTCTGCACCTACAAGAATTCTCTCATACTTAGTCAGCCGACTGGGTGTGAAATACTGAGTCTTGGTTCTGGTCAGCAGAATCACAACTGAATGTGGAACATATACAGTTACAGGATGTCCCATAACAATGCATTCACTTTGTTCTAGACTTGTGCAAGTTGCAGCTACTGCTTTCAGGCAGCCAGGCAATACAGCAGCCACTGGATCTAAAGTAGCGGAAAAATAGGCCACCGGACGTCTGGTCAGACCATGTTCTTGTGTTGGGACTGAGAGTGCACAATTGTCTCGTGTGTCACAAAACAGGTCAAAGTTTTTAGAATAGTCAGGCATTCCTAATGCAGGAGCTGAACACAGACAGTTTCGTAATTATATCCAGGATGTCATACTTTCATCATCCCATTCAACTGGATCTTTTGCTCCTTTCTTGGTCATCTTTATTAATGGTTTTGCAAGAACAGCAAATACCACAATCCACTGTCTGCAGTATCCTACAACTCCTAGGAACATTCTAACTTCTTTCTGGGTTCTGGGTAACTCCATGTCTCGAATTATTCTATTTCTTTCTGAAGTGACCTTCTGGATACCTTTTTCTATCTGGTGCCCCAGATATTTCACTGAATTTTTACAGAACTGTAATTTGTCAGGTGATACTTTATGTCCTCCTTTGCCTAAATGATTCAACAATGCAATGGTATCAGTAACACAGTCGTACCAACTTTTAGACGCCACTAGGAGGTCGTCTATGTACTGGACCAAAACTGATTCTCTAGGCAAGATTAGTGATTCAAGGCATCTTTTTAAAATCTGGTTGAAAATCGAAGGACTCTCTGTGTACCCTTGAGGAACACGATTCCAGACATAGACATGACTGTCGAATTCAAATGAGAAAAGAAATTTGCTGTCTGGATGCAATGGGATGGTAAAGAATGCGTGACATAAGTCAATAACGGTAAACCATTCCGCATTCCATGGAATTTGGTACAAGATCACTGCAGGGTTTGGCACAATAGGACAGCAAGGTACAACAATCTGGTTTACCTTTCGCAGGTCCTGCACTACCCTGTACTTTCCACTAGGCTTTTTAATTCCAATTATGGGTGAATTATAAGGACTGCTCATTACTTCCTGTATGATGTTTGCTTCTAGCAATCTTTTTACTTCTATGGCAACTCCAGCTTTCACTTCTGCATTCATTTTATACTGTTTTATATTTGGGTAAACTGCATTTGGTTTGATGGCTATTTGAACTGGGTCTACATTTGCCATTACCCCACATCTCTCCCAGTGAAATCCCACACATCTGGTATCACTTTCTGTTGGAGTTCTTCAGGTAAGTCCTGTATTGTCAGTTTCTTTATTTCTGAGTCAGTCCTTAGTAACATTAATTTGTAAAGTCCATCTTCATCTGGGGTCTGGATTTCGACGCCTTTTGGTGTGCAAAAGATGGTGCAGTTCATTTTGCACAGCAAATCACGTCCCAGCAAATTCACAGGACTGGAGTCACAGACGACAAATCTGTGCATCTCTTTAAAGTTCCGTATAGAAATCTCCATTGGTTCAGTTACAGGAGTTCTAATTATCTGGTTTGACACGCCCACTACTTGGATAGCTTCTCCCGAGAGGGGTAGGTTAGGAACGTCTGCTGTTCTCACAGTAGAACGGGTAGCACCAGTGTCCAACAGAAAGGTGACGTCATTTCCTTCAACCTTTCTTTCAATGTATGGCCCTGTCTGGTCTACCGGTAAGGAGGCGCCAAGCACGCACTCTTCGTCCTCCCCCCTCAAGCCCCGTCAGTATGGTTCATCACAGAGGAATGTATCATTCAACAGGAATTGCGAGGTTGCTGCATTTCTATCCTCCTTTCCTTCCCATACCTCGACCTCCTCAGCCTGCTGAACCTTGTGCCTAAAATTTTGCCTAGGTGCACGAGGCAACTGATTCTGATTTACCTGTTGCTGGGTTTTTCGTGGCCCCTCATTCTGCACCTGTGGATTTAAATCATTATTTTTCAGGTTACCATGCTGCAACATTGGACACTCGTCTCTCCAGTGCCCTATCTGACCGCACCCATGGCAGGGGCACTTCTTCTTGGCCTCCTCTCGACTCATTTTTACTCAGGGATTCCCTCCTCCCCCAGAACTTGTGTTCGGAGCATTATTATGCACTTTACTTAACTGTTTCTCCTGCTGTTCGGCCAGTTTCACTTGTGCCCACATTACCTTCTCCTTTAGGGCTTTTCTTTTGTTCTCCATTTCGTCCTCGCAGTACTTTGCGACTTCAGGACCTCATCTATGGGTTTTCCCTGCCAACAGATCTTATAATCTCTGATCCACTGTGAGATCTCAGGCCTCAACCCCAACACAAATCGGTAAATGAAATGGGTCATATCTTTCATTTCAATGTTATCGATTCCACTGTAGGTTTTGAATACCTGTAGCAGTCGTTCATAGTAGGAGTGAACAGTTTCATCACGATTTTGGGTACTTCTATCTATTTGGGTCCAATCAGTTTCTTTTGCTGGCACTTTCTCTTTTAAGTATTGTATTACTTTATCATATTTTCTCATTACCTCTGGCGAGGGAGCTCTGGTTCTGGAGTCCCTCTCATACTTTTCACTGGGCCAATCAACTGCAATTTTGCATTCTGTCCACATATCTACAGGCACTACAATGTCAAAGAACCCATCCAGGTCCTTCAGGAGACACTTCTGGACCTTAACGAATCTCTCGACCTGCCTATACCATTCTACAGGTTTCTCTCGTAGTTTAGGGAAATCATTGGTAAATGACACAATATCCTGTCGGGACCATGGAACGTGTACATATTTCCCACCTGGTACTTCTCTCATGGGATACAATTTTTCTGCCCTGTTAACTTCTTGTAGGACATATTCAGAAGTCTTAGGTCTAGCCTTACTATCTTCCTTTTTCTTTGCCCATCTGGTTTTCCACTTTTCTAAATCCCCCCATTTCTGCAGCAAATTCAACAATTCTTTTATCTGTACCTTTTTCCCTGACACATTCATGTTCTCCAGGTCTTTATCTGAAAATTCGGCTCTGTAGGGCTTTTGTAAGACTTTGGATTTGCTAACATCTATTCCCATATTGGCTGCAGTGTCCATTAGTTTCTCATGGAACACTCTGGTGTTTCGGGTAAGGCTTTTGCTTATAAACAGTAACTCCTCTTCACTAAGAGTGTTTAACCTGTCTAATCCCACATTTCCAGCTATTAGTTCCTCCATTTCTATTCTTAGTTTATAGATATCTAAAGGTTTGGGCTGGGGAGTTTCCTTTTCTAATTCTCGGGTCCATCGATCTAGTTCCTCCGGAGTCACTACTGTGGCACTCCGGGTCCCTGAAGCTGTTTCAATCAGGACTTTCTTTGCCCTAGTCTGAGGCCTCGTCCGGGGTATACTGCTTTCCGGTTCCCTTATGGGCAGATCCATTAGGGAAATCACAGATTCACATTCGCTTGCCTGATCATCAACGATGAGAGGCTCCTTCCTGGGCTGCGCTTCGGCAGGGGAAATAACTGGAGTTCTCGTACTAGCCTGTCTATCCCCATAAAGAGGGACAACGGGACCAATAGTTACTGGAATTGTCAGAGCTTCAGGACTGGGATTTATCTGTGCTATTGTCTGAATGAGTTCATTTTGCTGTTTAATTAAGGCTTCTTTTTCTCTTTCGTGCAGAACCCTTTCAATGGATGTGTCATGTAATACTTGCGGAACTAAAGGTGGATACAGACTCGGGGCAGTTGGGACTGTCATAACTGGTCTTTCATCACCGAATGGTCTATAATTTGGGACAGTGGTATCAGGTCTACAAAACCCGTCCCTATTGGTTTGCCTATTACCTATACCTGTTGTATCTGTTTCACTGGCCCTTCCACTTCTAGGTCGTCTGAAAAATGGGTTTTTGGTACTTAAGGACCTTGACTCCTCATTATATGGTGGTGGATTTTTCATAAATAAATCCTACAGATACTCATCTTCTGAATCACCTGCAGCCATCTGGTGTCGGGTTTTCTCTGTGCATTTTCCTCCCACGGGTTCCTCTACCCCAAATACTGGAAATAGTCCCTCAACCATCATATTCTGTCTCCACTGTTTCATCTTTTTCTCCTTGGTTCCTCGCTACAATTTTGGATACCATTTACTTACTCCCTTATCCATTCTGGGTCTATCTCGCTCTAGAGCCTCAATCTCCCATTCCTCTAGAGCCTCATATTGAGTCAATCTGGGTCGGGGATGTAAGTCATTCATTCGGGTCCTCAAATTAAACAAAATTCTACTATTGAATGAACCATCTTCAAGAAAAGCTAGGATTTTATCATCCTCAGTATACTTCGCTCAGTTTTCGAAAAACACGCAGGTATGATACCCTTTATCAAACATCATAAAGGATGCAGGAGTATTAGGTGGTGGAATAATTACACCCTCCCTAGTTCTTATGGGCTTGTCTTTTTTGAAATAATTCTTGATCTTTTCGGCAAATGACATTTTCCTCTTGCTTCCGTACATATTGTAAGGTCTACCTCTGAGCATCTGCTCCTTATGAAAACCTAGATTTTTCGGATCAGGTAAAAATTCGGGATACCACATACACCTCTCCAAGCTATCTTCAAGCTCAGATTGCGAAATTTTTGTTTATAAACGTGCTTCCAATGCTAGCGCGTCTTTCAATTTTCAACAACCAATCAACACCAAGGTTGCAAATATTTTCGACCAATGGGTGCGCGGCTTTTTCGCGAGACGCGGTCTCACGCTCCGGCACTCACCCCTCCTTTATAATACCAGCTTCGTTACACACCCGCTGTTTCAACCAATACCAGCGCGGCACGGAGTGACGTCAGCGCAGCTTTGCGACCGACTCCCTCCTGCACAGGGTAACGGAAACTTTGAATTTTTCTTAAAGTGCAAGTGCTCAATTTAGTTAACAACGTATAACATTTGCCACTGTGCTCGAGTGTTTTAAAAAGAAAGAAGGTTTTTGTTTCACTGCAAATAAACCACTTCTGTCTACTTTTCATTCACTACGGATAGAACCTTCTGCCTACCCTTTCACACAAGCATTAGGGAACCTATTACTTCTTCGACTCATCCACTCCTTCCAGGATATATACTAAGTCAAAAGTTTTACCAAGGCACTCCTTTGCTATCATTCAAGCTCCGATGAACCTACTACTCCTTCCTTGTGTGACCCTTACTAGGTAATATCACAACTAAAGTTTCATTAGTGGACTCGTTGCTATCATTTATTCAATTATTCACTCAGAAAAAAGTCCTAATTAGCGCTTCCGGTTCTACCTAACCATGCACTAATCTTCCTCGCAGCCAATGACCTCACAGCTAAGTGGATTCTGCTCACCACCCGCTATACTATTCCCCGGGGATTCCAGACAACATAGAACAATCACTAACAATTTGTTAATCACATATAATAATATAGCAGCATTTCATAAAAGATAATTTCAGAACATTTTATAACATTCTCAAAGTAATAATAAAATTTGTATTTTTAGCAGCAATAAAATTTCAGCAGCACATATTATAGATTCACAGTTTATTCACAAAACATTTTATCTGCCTATCTTAACTAGTCCTAACCATAGCTCTGCTACCAGAAAATTACTGATAGAGCGTGCAGGTCGCCCGACTCTTTATTTCACCAAAAGGTACGCACTTGGGCCCATAACGTGTTTAACACTGTATTTTTGTGAATCGGGTGAGCTTACACATCACTATCAGTAATTCTTGTATTTTTCCTTACTATTAGTTCCAATGTACCTGACTTACCACCTTGTCACAGGTACCTATTTTCCCGACGAATCAGGAGCTAGCAGGGGTAGGAGATAAGACTAACCAAAAATATCTTGTACATTCGAGTAACAACTTTATGCTTTTGTAATAACCACAGACACCTGAAGACTTTTCAAGACTTTATCTAGTCATAAAAGCTATGATACATATGCCAAGAGGATGAAATTTACACAAATTAGAACATCAATAACTAAGATCAAGACTATAATATAGCTATGGATGAGAGTGAGCACCATTGAATGTCAGAAAACTAAAGGAGTAGGGTAACAGGGAACATGCTATTCAGTTTTCAGGCTTATACTAAGGCAGGTAAAGTGGGAAAGAACCTACTATAAAAGCAGAGCTCTAGAATTCATCAGTGATTTATATGCAACTTATGCACTTTTCTAAATATGAAGGCTTAGATTCTAAAGGTAAGGTAAGAATGGAACACACTGAATAAGCAAACGATTCAATATTCTCCTAAAGGTAAGGGTAAAAGCGGAACATAACTACTAAACCAGTTTGCACGTAAAATCCTTTGGAAAAAGACAGGGAAAATAACATAGGCAATGATGCTTTATTTAAAAGGAGGAGAGAAAAGAGTATAGATAGACGAACATCCACGGATATATATTTACCTAGGACGGGAATGAGGACTAACCCTGGCCACAGGTCAGTCTGGGAAAACGAGGTGAAGGACCCTCAAGGATTTAGGATGCCAGTAGGCGAGCAGGTACAGCTCATGGACAGTCAGGACAGGATACCCCTCAGGATTTGGATCAGGACTGGGCTCATCAAAGGGTACGACCAACACCTGCAGCTTCGGATGCAACGCCTGCGCTACTCTCTCTCTGCACGGAATCTGCCAATAACCCCGATTGGGTTGTCGAATCTCCCAGCAAAGTGCTTCGCCAGCACTTAAGACTATTCCACCCCAGTGAGTTTGTGGAATTTTAAGGACAGAGTGCTCCGCAGCTCTCTGTATCAATCACCTATAGAGTTAGTAGGGTCAGTGACAGGTCAGCTACTCGGACAAGTCGGACAATTTCTCTAGCTAAACCTAGAATAGTTATACTGTTTTCGGGGCAGTGGACCACCCGCAAATGTTGCAAATGACAGGATCCCCGACTTTGGATTGGACAAGAGAGGTGGTTAGGTCCTTGTCACCACCTAGAATTTTGTGTTCCCACAATTAATATTTATTTTTTCGTACCCACCCCTTACATTCCAGTTCCCATGGCATACATGTAAAAGAGAACAATAGGACACACAGTGGACTAACAAATTTGTATCATTTTCAGGTGTAGTTCAGCTTCTTCTCGCTGGGTCAGAGTGCAGGTTCCCAGGAGCGTCTCAGCTTCGGCAGGCAGCTGGCTGGGTTCCACTGATGCAAGACTTGGTTCTCTTGTCACACGGTCAGTTCCACTCAGACTTCTAAGATGGAGAGGCTCCCTACTCCCAGGCCCACATATGCGCGGTACATGAAAAGTAAGCGAAAACAAATTAGAATCACAGAAAAAAATGAATACACTGTATACCATGATTAGCTTCACTGCACCCCTTACTTTATAATATCTATAGCATTAGGAGTTATGCAGAAATAGACATTTGTGCAATAGCAGCAGTAGCAAGCAAGATGCATGTTAAAAACAAAGCGGCCATGTTTGCAATAATGCGCATGAGCTAAAAATCCCTCCAGAACTACGAGTGCGTCATATCACATGGGTATGACCGACGCATGCGCAGATTGAAATCCCGCATAGCAGCGACCAGTCAGTGTGCAAGCTTTGTTAGGATTAGGAAACACATAGGCAAGCGTCTCTGGGACACCCGCGTGTTGTGTAAAGTGCGATATTAATAACAGCACAGGTTGATTAATAACGTTATTGATTATGCGAGGTTCTTGAATTCAAGCAAGTCGCATCACGTGCGAATCCTTGCTCCATCAAGGGCACCTTGCCAAGTGTGGTGATCAATGCTTATACATCTATAGTAAAAAAGGTGGGAAAGATCCTAAGCATCCCGGGTGGTAGACCAAGATGGTTTGATTCTGCCTGTTCTAAGGCTGCTAAAAAACAACGGGAATCTTTGTCGGCAAACCCTCGAAACATTGTACTGCTGCGAGCCTGCTTAAAGGAATATAAGGACTGCCTGGCAAAAAGGAAAAAAGGTATGAAGGAAGCGCCTGGAAGGAGTTGATAGACTGCAGTACTTTGCGGAGCAGCTCCAGGTTCTGGAGCATCATGAACAGGCCCACCCAGGATAAAGGGAGGGCCCTTGATTCTCACATAACAAAGGAGGAATGGGTGCTCCACTGTAAATTAATGTTTGAGAGACCTATGGAGCCCCCTCTAGAGGCTGGCCGTGATGTGAATGCCCCCGTAGCTAACTTTGAAATGGGTGAGGTGGTGGAAGGTATCTTTGGCTTAACAAGAAACAAAGCCCCTGGTCCTGACGGCATCCCTCCTGACCTATTCAAGTCGACCCTTCATTCTGGGCGCCTATACTCGTGGCAGTGTTTAATGCAGCCGCAAAATATGCGTGCCTTGAGTCTTGGGCGACCTCCACCTTCGTTCCTGTTTTCAGGAAGAGGGACTGGAATAGCTCTTCTTGCTATAGCCCTATTTCCCTTCTTGATTCAGTGGTCAAGGTCGTGGGCCGTGTACTCCTGGACAGATTGTCTAGCTGGGCGGAGGAGCATAAAATCCTTTCGGATATCCAGTTTGGTTTCCGTCCTGGGCATTCTACGGTGGCTCAATGCCTCAATCTCGCCCTGAAACTGAGTAAATATACAGTTGCTTGCCCAGGTACTGTATATCTTGCCTTCATGGACCTGTCTTTAGCTTTTGACTGTGTGAACAGGGTCAAGCTGTGGCTGGCCATGAGGGCAAGTGGGGTAGATAATAACTTAGTCAACTTCTTCGAAGATCTGCATAAGTCATCTAAGGCCAATGTCAGGTTCTTGCAGGACCTCAGGGATACCAGGGACCTGGACAATAAAAGGGGAGTTAGACAGGGATGACTATTGGCCCCATTCTTATTTAACCTATATATAAATGATTTGGACAAAGTCTTAAGTAACCTTGAGGTAGATTTCCCATATGTAGGGTGTTGTGGACTACCTGTTCTACTGTATGCAGATGATGCCGTCCTCATAGCGAGGACGGCATTAGGCCTCCAAACTTCATTGGAGGCTTTTTCTAGCTTTATGTCCGATCGGGATCTTGCTATCAACCACTCAAAATCGAATGTTTAGGGTTGGCTCTTCTCCATCCCCCATATGAATGTTTTCTCATACCTAGGGGTTCTCTTGGATGATCAGTTACAATGGGGGTCCCAAATTACTAAGAACAGGGGAGCTCTGATCAGGGCTAATGTGGCAATTTTTTATTTTTCCACAAAGATAGGGAGGAAACTAATAGGTGAAAGGTATATCAGGCTAAAAGCCTGGCTATAGCCAGTTATGGGAGTGAAATTTGGGGTCACACTATGGTGAGCCCCTTACAGGTGGCAGAGAACACATTTTAAAGCGCCTGTTGTGCGCCCCACAAAGTCTTTCTAATTTGTCGGCCCAAAAAGAACTTGGGGTTCCGTTCCTGTGTGATACTCTAGCCTCGCAAGCTGTTGTATTTTGGTTAAAATGCTGGCTGAATCCCAAGCTAAATCTTACTCACACTCACATAAGGGAGTGTTTGACCCTGGATAAAGCACTCCAAATTCCATGGCTTAATTACATTAAAAAAAAGCCTGGAAGAAATAGGAAATCTAGAGCTATTTTATAAGCCTAAAACAATCACCAAGAGGGATGTGGAGTCAGTAAAGTTAGCCTATTCGTCTTTAAAGAAACTGGATAGGGACGAGCAGGAACTAAAGAAAGTAAGTGTCCACAGGTCTATAATGCTCAAAACAACCCCACTTGCAGAGCCCTACCTCCGGGGGTCCCTGTTGAACCACGAGAAGTTTCTTCTAACCAGGTTCAGGATGAATCTTTTCCATTTTTTGCTAGGTAGAACCAAGGGCTGTCACAGAGGGCAAGTGTTAGCGTCCTGTGGCTGCAACGGCTTGTCTCCACAGGATTTGCTGCACTTTATGATCTTCTGCACCTAAAATGTCAGGTGACATGATCGTATTGATTCCAACCTGTTCAATTCACTCTGTTGTATTATTACTATTTTGTCACTGTGCAGTAGCAATGTTGTAGAGGTCCTGAGGAAGGCAAAGGATTGTTTTTTTCCTCATATTGCTGAAACATGTTTTTAGATTTGAGCATTGAGGGATACTAATAAAGGTTTTTGTCTCTCATTGCCCAATTTTAACTCACTTTTTGATAACATTTTTTGCACTGCATTTTTTCCTATCGCACATAGTAATAGCGCACATCTATAGGTCAATCAATAACTCACATTATGGCTAGAACGTAATTAACAGGTATTTTATTTTCTGCGAGTTACCTCGCCTTCTTTTGAGAGGAGCATAGCTCTCAGAGTCACTATTGTGACACTAGGAGGAGACCCAGATGATGATGAAGCATGGCATCACTGGTGACTGATGGGCATCCGTCCTTGTGATTAGTACTTCCAAGTTCCAAGTTATAAATAAGTTTCCCTTTGATAGTGCTTTCTCAGATTCTCTCTTGTTCATTGTTGTGTTTATACCCGTGAATAGTTATGTGTAATATTTGTTCTATATGGGGAGTATATCCACGGTTAGGTCTTTTTTACATTCCCTGAGACCCTCTTCTAATTGGTGTATTGTTTGTATATTTAATTTAGTCATACATCAATAAATCACACAGCCCGGGGGAAGAGGGTTAGGGTTTGATGAATGGTTGGGAAGGGGTATTTGAGGTAAAGGTTTAAATTCAACAGACACTTCAGAAACAGTTGTTACATGCACACATGAATAGCTCTGGGCCTACTGGCTGAAATAGGCCTATTGGAAGACTACGGGGCTAGTGAAATAAATAAATGGTGGAAATTGATTGCAAAAGTTGGAGAAAATGTAGTGAACATTGCAACATGTTTCCTTTATTAAAAAAAACTAAAAGAAAAATTACATACAAAGAAACAACTAGGCCCTTACTAAAACTACAGGCCACCTACCACAATACATTAAAAAAAACAACGAGAAGGCACAAAAAAGTAGGTGCAATAACCCAATCAAAAAAACAACAACAATTTTCCAACTTACATTTGAAACGTCAAATGCAAAAGTCCTCAAAATCCATTGATATATGATGCAGCAGACAAAAAAAAGGATCCTTTCAGCTCCAAATTCAAATAAAAGTGAACAGGAGATGGACATAGCACTGGGAGCCTGCTGGACAGGAACAGGATGTTGGAGACACTAGGGCACTTCCTCCCTCTTCAAAAAATAAGTAAAAAAAGAAGGACTCCTTGCACAAAAAAGTACAGCCATATCTTAATCTGAGGAGTTGTTTTCATCCAAAACATCATTTCCAAGAAGTTTTTTTGCTGCTTGAGAGATATTCTTCTCCAGCTTGCAAATTCTACGTGTTAAGCATTGCAATCTTCACAAAACTTCTGCCAGAAGACCGATGACGCGTCCAAATGACGTGTTCATGATTGCAGACTCTCGCGGGACCGTGCGTCAGGCTACTAAATCTCGTGGCGCACGCGAGCAGATAGGAATTCGCGTCAGCAAATGCAGGCATCGCGGTAAGTCGCTGCAGCGAGCGCGAAAATGCATTTTGAACATGCATCAAAAAAAACCTCTGCAGCGTTACGGAGCGCATAGTTTTCAGTAACTCTGCGTTCTATGCGGAAGGAAAGATAATGATCAATAGTTTCAGTAGCGGAGTTACAGGACGGGCACATAGAAGTGATAATTGAGTTTGTCCATTTACTTCTAGCAGCATATAGGGGAAGGGTACCAAATCTGAACTGTATGTAAAGTGTGCTTGTTTGTGGAGGTTCTAAATCATCCATAGACATTTCAAATTTAGGGCAACTTTTAACATTTCAAAATAGTGTTGATAAAATACCCAATGACCTTGATTCAATGCAGCCAGTGTTAATAAAATTCCAGTACTTAATTTTTAGTTGGGGAAACAATTTTTTGGAGATGGAGCAGGGATCATCCCACAGGCTACCCATCCCTATTTTGAGGAGCCACCCCTTGACCTTCCCAAACCAGGGCAAGAGGCCTGACACCCTTTGAAGGGTCAATAATTCTTCCACAGCGTCTTTAACAGGTATTTGGGTTTTTCAAGTTCACAGTCTCACCCAAAACAGGAGGACCTTAAGGGCAGCACAATGGGAGATATATTTTAACCCAAGGTCAGTGCGTAATGGCAATAAGGGGGTATTCTTTGGAATATTTAAAAGGGCTCTTAGGAATTTGTTTTCGGCAACTTCTAGATGTTTGATGTCCTCAAGTCCCCATAATTCTTCCGCATATAGTGCAACGCCAAGGCCTTTAGCTCAATGGATCTCAATTGCAGGGGAGGCTGGGCGAAAGTGGGAGCATTGAGCTCTTTTACCTATTGCGCAATCTATTTGTTGTTGCATCGAGACACTTTTCAAAATTTGTGGGGGCCATGCTAGGTTTTCACTGATTCTAACGCCTAGATAATCAAAAGCTTTGACCTGCTCTAGGAATTGACCTTCCAGAAGCACTTTCCCACTTGGTACATCGATAAGGGTTGAAAACCTTATACTTGGTTTTTAGACAATTGATTTTCATACCTGTGATTCGCACGCTTTTGAAAACTTAGTTAAAACATTTTGGATGCCCATTCGGGTTTTAGATATTCATAACGTATTATCGGCAAACAAAAGCAATGGAATTTGTTTGCCTCTCAATTTAGGTGGATCACCTCCACAGTCAAATAGTTCATTTATGAGCTCATTCGTAAATAAATTAACATTATTGGAGCTAACACTCACCCTTGATGTACACCTTTCCTAATTAAAATGTTGACAGACAGCCTCCCATCTTGATTCCATCTGACTCTGACAAAATTATCCTGGTGTAGCCTCATTAGAAGATAGAGTAAGGCAGGGGGGGAATCCCATGTCCCTCAGAGTAGTCCAGAGCCGGGTACGATTGATGGAATCAAAATCGGTTTTAAGGTCAACAAATACTACATAGAGGTGACCTTTCTTAAGTGTGACATCTTTTCATATGAGCAATAGAAATCGAAACACTAAGTCTAAGGTGCTAGTGGCAGCTCAAAAGCCCGCCTGTAAGGGCAAAATTATATTGTGGTCCTCTGCCCAGTTTTGGATACGAGTTAAAATAAATTTACTAAAAATGTTTTGGAACACGTCTATAAGGCTAATGGGCCTGTAATTTGCAGGGTCCCCTTTATCACCTTTTTTGTATATTGGGAATATTTCGGCACCCTGCCACATGCCCGGGATGGTACCTCTGTGTGTAATGGCATTGACTACAGTGAGTAGCAGAGGATCCTAGACATTGGGTTCTGATTTATATAAGCCTGCCGGATTGGAGGAACGTGATTGCATTCTTAACTTCCATAAGGGAAAAACTCACTTCCTCATTCTGGTCAGATTATTTATTTTGTCCCCTGGCTACCTGCCCTACACCGTCCACAGACTCACCAGCCTCCACGGAGTATAGTGCCTGAAAGTACCCTTCCCAAATGTGCGGCTGTATATGAAAATTATTTTGAGGAACCTGGAAGGTTACCCCCTTAGAGAGAAGATGCCAAATTAGACGGCAATGATTTTGTCTGGCTGCCTCAACTAGGTTCGCCAACTATCAGATTCCCAGTTACGTTTAGCTTTCCTTTGTATGCACTTGTAGTTCTTCCTTTTGCAGAGTATGTTAGGCCTCGTCCCCGCCTTTAATGCCACCATAAGTTCAGCTCTCGCTTGCCTACATTCCTTGTTATAACATGTTTATTTTTATGTTTACATAGGGGCAGCCCTCCCTCGCATCTAAAAATGTGCGAGATCTTGGTAACTAGCTAGAATAGTATTGTCATTTGTGGGGGGCTTAAGATAACTTTGCTAGGAATTGTGACAACTCATTATAAATTCCAGTGAGAAGCTCACCATCAGCAGCTACACTTGACCACTTAATTCTCTTGTTATTGTTAGTTGTTACTACCTGCTCCTTTGGGAGATTTTCCTGGGGCTTTAAGACCGATAACCCAGAGAAACTTAAGAGTAGGGCGTTATGATCACTGTCTTTTCAGTCAAGTATGGCCATATCAATTACTTGGGGCCAAAGATCAAGATCGACTAAAATATAGTCTAATCTACTTCTGGTATTCCCCCTCTTAAAGGTGTAATCTGACCGAGAGTCTGAGGGGAAACAGTGTGTGTGCTTTGGTGCAACCTTGGACTTTGGAGGTGATAGGCTGATCATCATGTGCACTGGAAGAAAGTGAGTCTCTGCAGCACGGTGTGCGTGTCTTGGTGCCAACTGAGACCGCGGGAAGGAGTGCCTGGTGAACGTGCACTCGAAGTCGACGTGAAGTCCCATTAGTGTTGTGTGTGTGGCTCCATGCCAGAGGAGACCCAGATGATGCTGTGGTGAACGTGCACCCTGAGTAACATAATCTCAGGAGCATGGGGTAAATGTGCCTTGCGGCTACCTGAGACCTTCCTAACAGTCATGGCCCGGACCGGCAGCCCCGGAGAGGCTGAGCTGCCAGGCCGAGCTTCTGAGGCCCATTGAGAAAGTTTGTTCGAAAGGCCCAGTTCGCTGAAGGAGGAGAGGAGAGTGAGGTCGCGTCCCCAGGTAACATGGACAACTACCTGGGTGGGGTGCGCGCTCGAAGGGACATGCTCTCGGCCTCTCAGTCCTTCTGGCGACGTGAGCCTTTGCTTCAGCTCAGATTGTTCCCGTACTGGCAAAGAGAGTGGCAGTACTGGGGACAGAGTGAGAAGCTGCACTTTATGTCATTTTGGATACGTGTGGGGGGCAACTGTTATTGAAAAGGCTGATTGTCATAATACACTTTGCCAATATTGCTGCTAACGAACTGCCGGACTGTTTTATGATGCCTGACAATATTTTTGCATAACGAAGTACACAATTGCAGCGCTACACATTGCATTATTTCTCCAATGCAAAGTACAGGAATTGCAGCGGCCCGCATTGCATTATTTCTTCATTGCAAAGTACATGTTTGTAGCTATGCATTGCATTATTCCTTAAATTGCAAAGTACATGATTGTAGCGGCGCGCATTGCTTTATTTCTTCATTGCAAAGTACGTGATTGGGGTGATTCGCATTGCATTATTTCTTCATTGCACAGTACATCATTGTAGCGATACACATTGCATTATTTCTCCCATTACAAGGTACCGGAGTGTATCATTACCATTGTATTATTTCTCCTTTGCCCAGCACAGGATTGTATTGTTACACAGTGCATTACGGTTTGTCCATTGCAACGTGTGTGATTCTAGCATTGCAACCAGCATAGCCTTTTGAAAGCGGTGGTTGGGATTTGAACCTGCCAGCCAGCCTGAACGAATATTACCCTTTCTTATATGTTGACTTTTGTATCATGTGGTCTGATGGTATATCTTTTTTTATATAAAGTTTAATCAAATTCATGTGGAGTCCATTTGTGGTGTCATCAGTGGGTTGCTTTGGGCGTGGTTGCACATACTGTACACTTGTGCCTTGGAGATAGGCCTGGCTGCTCGCGCCAAGCTACTAACGGGTTGAGCAGGGCTATCTCAAATGGTGTCCTTACTTGGCCTACCATTGAGAGTCCTGGGTCTCACATTTGGTGAAAGTGGTGCGGGACGGGGACTCTGGCTTCCAACACACCGTAACACTGTCAAATAGTTTTTTGATCAGAGGAAGCCATTGAGAAAAAACTAGAAACACTATCAAAGAATGACATCATCGAGCACTCCACTGGTGAAACGTCTTAGGTTTCACCCATTGTGGTGGTGCCAAAAAAGGATAGTGGAGGTTCAGTGCACATTTGTATTGATTTGCGACAGGTCAACAAATTAATCAAAAGAGATGCTGTTTGGCTTAGACCTGTGAGGACCAGAGTGGATTCTGGAGGGACTACAGGTCCCAGGAGGCAACAGGACACACCACACCTGTTCCATATCGCCCATAGTACCTTCATAACAACTTGCCACTCCCACTTCGCGGGAGCCACTGCGCTGCTGTTTTGCTCAGACTTGAGCCACTGCGCTGCTGTTTTGCTCAGACTTGAGGACCAGAGTGGATTGTGGAGGGACTACAGGTCCCAAGGGGCAACAGGACACGCCACACCTGCTCCATACCACCTGTTACCCTTTAAACAACATCGTCACTTCCACTGCGCGGAATGCTCACGGGCGCGCGCCGGGCGAAGCCCGGGCCAAGGCCGGGCCCATTTGAGCCCGTTCGAGACAGAGAGAGGCAGGGCAGGGCTCCCCTTCTAAGGTGGCAGATCCGGATCTGAACGGAGAAGGGGACTGCGCAGTAAGTGGATTTCAAACTCTGTATCTGGCTCTTATTGATATCCTCTTCGCTTGGCATCTGAACTGTTCTGGAATGACAGCGCAGGAAGGAAGAAGGAGGAAAGGTGCAGGAATTTGTTATGTAGCAGGAACGCTTGACCAGTTTATTACTAGGCCAGCTCCGTGCTCGCACATGAGATTGCAATTACAGAAAGGCGTCTCTCTACGGACCCGGCGTTTGCAAAACGCTCATCTTTGGGGGGCATAATAAATGCGAGTTCCCCAGAAAGACTTCGCCAGTTTGGTATGGAAAGGGACGCTCACCTGGGAACTTTAAGCCCCACTCAATCCCACTCATTAAGCGGTAAATAAGGAGATCACCCAAATCCCCTCTTTATTGGCAGGAAGGACACTGCCGGAGTCATCTAAGAACACAGTAACATGTGTGGCAGAAGTCCATAAGGTGATCTCTCAACCTATGGCCTTAATAGAGGGGGTAGGTGGAAAGAGAAAATGAGGAGTCACACGTGGAGACCCACAGCACAAGGGAAATAAATCTAAGACCTCCAAACCTAACCCACAAAATCAGGGAGAGCAGCCACACACAGATTCTTTGATTATTGAAATTTGCCAAGATCCTGAGCATGCAGACATAGCTCCCAGTACGGATGCTTTTGGAATTGGCTTATTGGGGGCGGAGCATGTGAATTGGCAGAAAATAGGCACCCTCATTGTATCGGCACTGGACCAGTTAACGGAAAGACTCAAATCAATTGAAAATAGACTTAATAAAATGGAGGGGCTGATAATGACTAACTTGGGGGAAACGGAAAATAATGTATTAAATTGTGGTCTGGAAACTGATCAAGGGAAGGAGGGCGGAAGGGTTCCTGTAGTTTGCCCCAGTATTATGGCAGCATCAACCGCGGACCAGACCCAGGCTACCCACCCGCCAAGCCAGGGCACTCTTTGCGGAAGATTAGTGAGTGGAGGCGAGGTAGTTGTCCCAGACACACAGGGAGTAATTCGCAGACATGAAAGGGAGAGATATATGAATAGGGAAATTAACCCATGCTTCCATTTAGACTTACCCCCTGCCTGTTCACCTAACGTTGTAGTCTTGACCTGCGTCCCAGAATTAGAAGATGGTAAAACTGAAAACACATGACCAACTTAAAAATAAGACAACGTATTGGCTAAATAAAAATAGGCCATTGCCCCAGGGTGTCAGGTGTAAAATCCTCCTTGTTAGAAGAGTTAGCTGGATAGGTGCCAGGGAGAAAAAACGTAGCAGGAGATTGTGTGATCATTAATTTCAATGACCCCAGGGTGGTGGACCATGTTTGCTGGGGTTCTTGGACAGACTCACGATCCTTGATCCAGGCTCAGAATTTAAGTTATTTTTACATTCCTTTAGCCTCTATACCTAGTGCCAAGCAAATTTATGAGTATAGGACTGGGGCTGGTCATTTTTGGGAGGTCCAGAGAGGGGCTGACCAGTATGAGGAATGATCTATGGCAGGGAGTTCGATGTGGAGGAAATATAGGCGGGCAGCAGGTAGCGCCGATGAAGGAGGGGGGGTTGGGATTTCCTCTATACAATAGATTTGCACCACTTCAGTGGGGAAGACATCTAAGCGAAGTGGACTGACTGAAGGGAGAGACACTAGGCCAAGATAGGGCTCAAAGTGCAGCCCTGCGGAATCCCAAGCCACAGGGGGAAAAGCGAGTAGAAGAATTTACATCAAATACACATGAGCTTGTCCATTGCTCTACAAGGACTCGTAAAATAGAGGTGCCCCAAAGTATCGACAGAGCAAGTTCAGACCTATGCGCTGAGGTAGACATTTTATGGAGCACTCCCAATTTCATATCTTGGAACGTAGCTGGTCTGTCGACTAAATTTCAGAATCGAGAGTGGGTGGAATACATTAGCAAATTTAACACCATTTGCCTAAATGAAAGCTGGGAGGCAGACCACTCTAACTTCCACCTAGCCGGGTACAAACTATTTGGGATCCCGGCAAGCAAGTCTAAGGCTGGAAGAGCGAGTGAGGGCCTTCTAGTATTTGTAGATGTGGGCCTGGAAGGGACCTAGGATGACCTAAAATGGAAACCAGAAATTATGATAGGCCTCGGGTATAGAAACAGGGGTTTTAATATAACCCTGGTACATTTTTATAACTCGGGAGGCCGAAGAGTGAGTGAGCTGGATGGAAGGTTAAAATCCCTGATTGAGCAAAAACAGCGCAACAGCTCCTATGCTCAGTTGCTGGCGACTTTAATTGTCATTTGTGCCCCAAACTGCTACCTATCAAAGAAGATTGGACCTCCTGCAGTATAGAAGATGGACCACATTGGGAGCACACGCCGGAGGGCAAGGAGCTGGGCAGGGTGGTGAGCAACCGTGGGCTTGAGCAAACAAAGGACTTATTGGTTATTGATTCCAATAAGCCGATAACCCCCACTTTTAAGGGAAGGGGTTGCAGTTCTTATATTGATTTTATTTTGGTGTCCCAACTATTAAAGATTTGGGTACGGGGATTTTCAATAGAACTGAGTGTCTTCAGTGACCACAACCCCCTAGTATTGTCCCTATTAATGGCAAATGTTTATAGGATGTCGAGGAGCGGGGTTGGGCTAAATACAGAAAAGATTACTGATCAGGGCAGACACCTAAAATGGTTGAGAATTGAGGGGGAAAGTTTTTATAGGTCCCTAGCCAAAGAAAGCGGATAGCTCCTAGAAAAATGCCTGAATACATCTATGGAAGGATCACATTTGGTGAACCTTTTCGAAGAAATGGGTCGTTTAATAGACGGTCTTTTAAAAGTGACAGGACAGGCAAAGTCTAATAATAATCCCAGGCGGTTTGATATTGCATGCTCTCTAGTACAAAGAAGGTTAAGAGCCTCATTAAGATAGCATCCAAGGTATAAACAAAGGGTGATGCAATGAAGGCTGAACTATAAACAGACGCTAAAACGCCGGAAGAGGGCCCTCCAAATTCAAACATGGGAGGAGTTGAGAGGAGCTGCAGAAAGAAAAGACAATATGACCTTCTGGAAGATAATTAATAATCCTCGTTGCCAAAACCCAAATAGCCCACAGATAGGTTCTAACGTTCTCCCGGGACAGTGGGTGGAGCATTTTAGAGGACTCTATAACCGGACGAATTGTGAGGCATTGTATAATGAGGAGGGGATGGGGAGGTGGAATGTAACACTCAAATTCACCCTAGAGGAGATCACTGCTGGCATTTTGGGCCTCACTAATAATAAGGCACCAGGCCCGAATGGAATTCCGCCGGACCTGTTTTTAAGCAAGATGGAACTGTGGGCCCCATTCTAACAAGCCGCTATAGCCACGGGGCTCCCACGTTTGTGGTCAACGGCCACAATAGTGCCAATTTTCAAAAAGGGGAATAGAGGCAATCCTCAGTGTTATCGCCCCATCTCCTAAATAGATGTCTCTGCCAAAGTCCTGGGACAAGTCGTCTTAAACCATCTGATGAATTTGGCCGAGGATCAACAGATTATTACTGATGACCAGTATGGATTTAGGGCTAATAGATCTACAACAGATCAATGTATAAATTTATATCTCCTGGTGGCAAAATACACCATTGCTAATAATGAAACGGTCTATTTAGCATTCATGGACCTCACCGCAGCTTTTACCTGTGTTAACAGGGAGAAGCTGTGGGCCCAATTGAGTAATTTAGGAGTAGACCAGGATCTTATAAAAATCTTAAAAGCCTTGCACTGGAACACTTCGGCCAACGTCAGGTATAACCTAGAGGGTGGATGTACCGAGTCCTTCACCTATACCATTGGTGTGCGACAGGGGTGTATCTTGGGCGCCATTTCTGTTCTCGCTGTTCATAAATGGCCTAGAACACGCCCTTTTAAGATTAAATGTGGACTCACCTAGAGTAGGCAGAAGAGCAATTCCTGTCCTGCTCTACGCTGATGACGCAGTATTGCTGGCACGGACGCCGCAGGACCTACAGACTCTAATAGACGGCTTCATGGATTTTATGAATCAATTGACCTGTCGACTAATTTGACCAAGTCATATGTGATGGAAGCAGGGTTGAAACAACGGAAATGTTTCAATTATAGAATAGGCAAACATAAACTAGAGAAGGTGCAGGCCTTCTCGCATTTGGGCATTTTAATTGATGGGCAACTAAATTGTAAAGCGTTACTTGAAGAGCGCTGTAATATGTTAGTATCCAGCACAGTGGCAATGATGAATTTTGCCCGCCGACTGGGCCGCTGGTCCCCGGAGCAAATGATGATTTTATATAACTCTGTCTGTTGCTCTAAGGTGTTATATGGTGTGGAACTTTGGTGGATCATTAATCCCGATAATTTGCAGGTGGAGGAGAACAAATACATGAGGAGGCTCCTCAAGTTCTCGCAGGGTGTCCCCACATATATTGTGCTTGAAGAATTGGGTGAGGCCTTTATAGAGGATAAGGTACAGGTCAGACACCTGTTAGCGTGGTTAAAAATCCGGGAGAACCCAGAGGTAACACTGACCAGGCAAATAATCATGGACTCCCTTGGTAGGGATAAGGGTATGGACATTCCCTGGATGAAATATCTCAAGTCTGTACTGGGAAAAATAGGCTCCAAAGATCTCTTCCCAGACCCGACCGGTAGGGTAGGCTGGGAAAAGGACAGTGTAAGGAAGAGGTTAATTACTTATAAAACCACCTCCAGAGAAGATAGAGAATGGGGCAAACAGTCAGTCAGAGTATATGGCCAAGTGAGGTCAAATGTAGGAATGGAACCATACCTAGCCCTTATTTACAACGCTCATGACAGATTCTTAATAACACATTTTAGGCTCAACCTTTTACATTATTTATTAGCCCATCCGGCAGGTTGACCAATTTTGTTGAGCCAACGGGATCCTGCGGCTGCGATCAACGATCTCCGCAGGAGACCCTTCATTTTGCATTATTGTGCCCTTTTTATTCATTGCCCAAGCATCTGTACTTAATTAGCCTTCTGAAAAAAATGTCATTTAGGCACGCTAAGGTCGCCCTTTTATACCTGCAAATGGCCCAAGACCCCCTAACTCTGCCCTCTATCACGAGCCTTCCCAGACTAGCATTTAAACTGAGAGGAACTAGAGGTCTGGCCGGAGAGAGCGGGGATTTATGGGGGAAGAATGAATCGTAATGAATGTCCCGGTACCTTTCTCTTTATAGTTTCTCTTTCTTTTCTTTTGTCTCCTTGTAATGTAAATAATACATGTATTTTTAGCATTTTAAACTGTACTTTTATGGTGTTTTGTACAATACCCAATAAAGATTATTGATGATGATGATGAATCAAAAGAGAAAACATCCAGGTCCACACATTACGGACAATTATCATGCAGCTGAACGGCACCAAATTGTCCTCCCGCCTTGATTTGAACAAAGACTACCATCAACTTGAACAGGAAGAAAACTATAAGTACGTTACTACTTTTTCAACTCATGTTGGATTGTTCAGATAAGAAAACGACTTAGTTTTGCTGTATCATCAGCTGCAGAAATCTTTCAAGATGTCATTCTTCAAATAATTCAATCTGTCACACATGCCTTTAACTACAGTGATGATATATTGGTGCTTGGGGCTACATGAAAGGAACATGACAGATCACTCACACAAATATACCATCTGCTTGCTGATTCAGGTTCTCACATTAAATGTAGAGAAGTGTGAGTTTCACAAAAACAGACCTAAATACTTTCAACATATTTTCTCTGTAAAGGGAATGACGTTTGGCCCCGAAAAGGTACAAGCATTGTTGTCTACTTGCCCTCCAAAAGTTGTGACCATGCTGCAGTTATTCTTAGTCATGGCTTCTGCAAGATGGAGTCTATCTCAGACCAAATGTTCTTATTCTTAACCTGAGAAAGAAAGCTAAGCTGTAATGTGGGTGTGTAAACACTTACATGAGTTTCTTTACGGAAATCATTTCACTCTTGTCACGGATCATTAGGCATTGCTCACCAATTTTGGAAATCCAAAAGCCAAGATGCCCCCTCACATTGAGTGCTGGGGATTGCATCTGCAGGAGTATGATTACACTAGTGTGCACAAACTGGGGACGGATCAAAATCTTGCGGACTACTTTTCCAAAGTGCCACCACAGCAATATTGTACAATGTCTGAAGCAGCTGAAGCCTACATCAATTTTATATTTCTTTCTATTAAACATATTCTGACAGTTACTACTACTGACAAAGACATGCTTAAGTTTAAAGAGATCATTGCAACACAATTATGGAGGAAACATACTCAACCTCTTACAGATTATGTTGAGGACCAGAAATGTTAAGAGTGTTTTGGAAAAACTTTCTGATACATATTATGGTGTCATACTAAGAGGGGAAAGAACAGTTATCCCTGAAAGCATGAGGAAACAAGCGATTGAACTGGCACAGGAAGTACATCGTGGTATTGCAAGCAATCAAAGGGGCCTTCAGGGATCGAGTGTAGTTTCTGCACTTTGGTGAATGGATTGAAACGGAGCTGAAAGCTTGTCATCTATCCTACTGTCTTCCTCCCAAATTGATTCAGCACCCTCTGAACATGTCTGGTCTTCCTAAGCAGGCCTGGGAGAGGATGTGGTTGACTTCTTTGCACCCCTCAATAATGGACATCATCTCATGGTAGTTATAGATGACTACTCACATTTCCCTCTAGTGTAAGACTTATTATCAACCACACATGAAAAAGTAATTGAATGGCTGGATGACATTTTTGCAGCATGGGGCGTTCCTTCCATTCTCAAATTTGACATTAGTCCAACCTTCAATGGCAGAGAGTTCAAAGACTTTCTTAATCATTAGAACATCAAACACAGAAACGTACAACTCTGGCCACCGGCAAATGGCATTGTTTAATGATTTAGGAGTACTTTAACCCCTTCCATGCTGATGACGGCCCCCAGCCATCGTGCACTACGGTGCTTGTGTGCTGATGACGGCTGGGGGCCGTCATAAACCCGCCCACTCGCGATTCTGCAGCACATGCGCAGAATCGTGGCAGCATGGAAGGGGTTAAAAAGGGTGGTTTTGTGAGCTATGCTGGAAGGAATTGACCTCAATTTATCTTTAGTCTTGTCACCTTGAAGTTTGGGAAAGTTTCTGGAAATGAAAATACCACAATGGACCTCCAGTCAGTCAATAGACCCTGATGAGATTCATGTCACTAACACCTCTCACAAACGTGAAATGAAGGCGTATGCCAGAAAGCACCGGTGACCTCAAGACATGGTCTTCGGGAAAGAAGAACAACTTTTTGTCAAGCAAAAGTGTACATGTAAAGACTGGCAGTCTGTTTGATGCTGACAGCTGTGGCGAGCAAAGGAGACATGGTAACTGCCCAATGACCTGGAAATTTCATAACAAGAGACTTGTTGAACTTCAAGCATTTGCCCCAATGTTTGTTGGCTCTAGACCTCATAAGTGAGGCAAGTCCACTTGAGTCCCTAAGTAAAACATCTGACTCTTCTCCAGAGATGCCAGATGAAGGTGCCCCTCCTCTATCTCGTATAACTAGATCTGGAAGAGTGGTGCAAGCACCTTGACGGCTCATTGAAGAGTTATAATGTGTATATATTTCATTGCACTTTTTATTTAACAAAAAGGGAGATTTTGTGTCCTGTGTTTGTGTGTATGAGGCCTCTTGTGGTCCTCTGCAGATTCCCTACAAACATTATGTAATCTGATGGGTGTGGCTGATAATGTTTGTGATGCAGTGCATTCAGTTCACAGTTAAATGCTGAAGAATAAAGATGTGCATACCAGAACTCTGTGTGTGACACAGTCTGTTACATGCTCCTAGGATGGGGAGAATGCTACACACTCATGGAAGGCAAGTCAGTAACTTGTGCTTCTTTTACATTACTCCAGATTTAACAAGCAATGCAGGGCCACCAAAGATGACCTTGTGTTGCTTGGCATATCTAATCTAGGTATTGCGTTGTCCATGCAATACAATGTGTGCCGTAAAGGCAACCCAATACCATGATAAATTTGTCTCCCGTACTTCTGTGATTCAACACGTAAAGACATGAATAATTATGAGCAATACTGTAAGTCAACAAACATGTTAAAGGAAATCATGGAAGAATAATAGAATAAAAAGTGGAGACAGAGGAGAAGCTTATATTTCAGTATTGAGGGTGCAGAAACACAAACCATTTTTTATAAACAAAAGTGAGTGAGAGTGAAGCCACAGTAAACATATTACTGATTGAGTATCTTCTTGTGCTCTTCACTGCACATTGTTATATACCATAGCCCCAGATTGCACTGTAGGAGCACTTGATAGAAGTCACCTATAACAAAAATGTCTTAATTTACACTGCTTGATTGCTCAGTTCCTAAACATTGCTACTTTGGCATGCAAATCAAAGTGTTTATTATGCTGCAATTCAACCTGCAAAAAACGTATATCTTGGCATGAAAACTATGATCTGCATGCTTCTAGTGGTTCAATTCTTTTACTCCCGCTAATTATTGTTCCCTCATGCTGCAGATTCTCATAAATGTCCTATGAATAACTCTTTTTCAAATTTCAACTCAAATCCTGGTTCTATTGAAAGCTCTCTTTGGCACCTGAATGAAGAGTCTTACCAGGTATGCCCATGAATATTGAACCCACTATATAGTTAGGACAAAATATTGAAGAAAAGAAATATCGACAGGTGAGTTAACTCAATCTTTTCTATACCTAACTCCACATAAGTGTACCTTTGCAGTACATTTATCTTCAAAGTACATAGAAGTGCAGTATGGTATAGGAAATCTATACTTCTCTATAAGCACTTACCTATCGATATTTTGTTTCCCCATATTCTGTCCTAGATAGTCTTATATGGAGATATGTTTGATGTGTATATTGAGAAGTACAATCTCCTTACCAAGATGCTAAATGTGCACCCTTTCAGCAATTTTTTGGCAATTTTTTGGCCAGAGTAAAGATGTCAGAAATTTGGCAGTGAAACTGCTGAGGAAACAACACATTTAGTGCATCATCCCCATTCTAAGGACCAAAACTTAGAAATGATGTGGAAATTGTGCACCTGGTACACACCATACACTTCAGTATCAATATTTATCTGGTGCACCAACTGAACTAAGAACTGAGCAGCCATCGGAGTGAAGCAATTAGGGGTATTTCCCAAATTCCATGACTCTATATTCTCACATTTTCCACTGCCTTGAAACCCCCTCCCTCCCATATTGCCTTCTTCTTCAATCTTGTCCAGTCTATATACACTCAGAATTCCCTACTTAGGTACTCACCAGCGTTTTGTCTACTTTCAGAAATAATCATGTGCCGCTATTCTGTACACCAGGTCTCATTCTATCTGATCCCCAAGAGTTATCCCTTGCTTCCCCTCAGTCCCTGTCCTTCTATTTCTGCCCCCCCCCCCCAGGACTTTGCCTTCTCTCTGATCCGGTCCTGTGCTTCCTCCATTTATGCTTGTCCTTCATCCCCTTTTCCTCTGGCCCAGATATATGCTTCCCTTGTTCTACATTCCACCCAGTCTTGGAAAGAGCATTCTTCAGGCTAATCATATCTCTGATCTCTTTACATCTTGAACAGCCCACCCTTCATCAATTTTACTTTTAGCCCTACTCATTTGCTTAGCCCTCATTGTGACCACCTCCTTTGGCATATTGTGTGCTTCCTTCGGCAATACCTCCCTACTACCTTACTAGCCTCTAGTCAATATGATTTTGTCTTCTCATGTGCATGGTTTCTTCATCTGGTTGACCCTTCACTATGAAAGTCCAATACTATGGCCTAAAATACCCAAAAGTCTCCAGTGTCTTCTATTACTGTCTCCCCTTAGGTGTTTTCTTTTGTAAAGCCAAACCAGGAACAGACAGCTGGTTTCTTCCTTTTTATATTTTTTTATTACGTTTTGATAACAAATATACATCAAGGACATTTCTGTTTACAGTACAATGAAGGTTAAGTTACATCAGCATATACAAGCTTCTCAGTTTGAAATCATGAAATATGTTTCTGCACCAAGGGAGTGGTTGTATAGCATTCAATCTCATGCAGTGGGGCGTATTAGTGATGAGTGGAGGACGCAAATTCCATAATCCCCTCATCCATAATAAAGTCCAGTCAATCCACATGTAGATATCATAAGCTAAGGGGAAGGGGGGACATCAGATCAGAGGTAGGTATGTACCCAATTGCTTCAAGTGTACATATATCTCATGAGCCTATTTACAAAGCATGACTCCATATTGAGAAATGCCCATCCTCTCCCCACTGTTGTCTGGGTTTGCAGGATTGAGTAGATTTTGAAGGGGGAGGTCTTTTTTAGACCTATTTATGGCTGACATAAAAACTCAATACTCATCCAGCTGTTCCCACAATATGTAACATCTAATATCAAATGGCTTGCCTTGAGGATAGCACTACGCCCCTAGTGTATCGCCACCCATCACTTTGCCAGCACCAATATCATAGCAATGAGCTTGCGCACCCCAAGAGATATCTCCTTCACCAAGCCCAGTAGGCTAATACGGGAATCTATTTCACAAGTTTAGGGACCTGGGAAGGGCCCTAGAAGGGTGGAGAGGTACTCACCAAATAGGTAGGAAGGGATACGTCCTGCCTATTTAGTATACCCAAAAACAACTTTGTATCCCTTCTGGAACCAGGGTGGTTCCTTTCAGACAAAAAGAAGTGATTACACAGAACCAAGAGTTTTGTACGCCAGTCTTTTGCTGACCCACTGTTGCAGGTGGGAAGGGAAAGAGACCCTTTTCTTAATATAGCCCTACTCACTCTAATAGTGACATGCTTCTTCATCAGGCTTACCCCAACTCCTAAGGCTCAACCATATTTCAGGGAGCACTTATTAAGATTTTGTGTAGGGAGGCATACCTTTAAAGATAACATTCCTCCCCCACTCCTAAAGTATCTTTTATTAGTGGAGTGAGAGGGGAAGTTAACAAATATTATAGTAGAGCTAGAGGATGCCATGGCCTTATGACCCTAGGCTAGACGCCAACATGTTTCAGCCCTTTTTCAGTGGCCTAACGACAGTCCGGGGCTTTCATCAGGGTGATATGCAATGAAGTTACTTTCCCCAAAGACAAGAGTGCAAAGTGGGTATGCAACTTACAAGTGTCACATTACAGGATTTATTGAAACAAGTCTAATACCTGCTGCTGTTTTCTAAGAGGAATTATCTGTAAACGAAAAAGACAAAAACACATACAAAATACAAATTGTAATATATGTGTTGTAAAGCCAAAGAAGGCATGCTGCTGCTGTGAAGCTTCATAGTGCTGTCCCGCTAAAGAGAAACCGTAGAGGTGCCTGTGTAGGAGAGTAGGGTCTGCTATCCTATGGTCACCCCAAATTTTTGCTTTTTGCTTCACTGGTTTCTGACTTAATGTGGCTGTGGGCCTGCTAATCAGACCCACAGCCTGCTGTTCTCTCTCTAAATTGATGCCAATGCACTCTAGGTGCATTACGAATTGGAACTGGTTCACCTTATGAGCCCCTGTAATAGTGCACCCTAGGTGCCCAGGGCATAGGTGTATCCAAGGCCTACCAGGGGCTGCAGCACGTATTGTGCCACCCCTGGCCTGGCCTCCATCTTTGACACAACTGGCTGAACACTCAGCTGGGGTAAGTCGGTGTAACCACCTCTTACTTAGGTACAGTATGCCTGTGCCTAACCCTAAACTGGACACATATGTTCCTATCAGCCACTCCTATGGAAGGCCTCATCAATCCTGGAGGCAGAGTGCTTGGAAATATGTGAGATGGTGCTCTAGCATGAGCTGAGCCTGTCTGCAGCTGTCGGGAACCACTCCCTAAGCTGTTCCGGGATATTGCCATACCATATACTCTTAAGTGCATTATAATCCTCGCGGTTAAATGCTATCTTTGGTTTGGCTTTATCAAAACATGTCGAGTAAGGTGTCATACGAATTGGAATACTATCCCCTCGCCAGTTCTGGCGACGGGGATAGCATTCCACCCTTCTAGAGGGACACGACATGTGTGTAGCCTTAACCCCGGTTAAAGTTAAACAGAGCCTCAGCATCACAAAATGGATGCTGCCACCACAGACACAAGTCTGGCCTCCTGCTGCTGACCGAAACTCGGCAGATGGTGGCCTGGACAAAGGGTTTCCTGCCTTGGGAGGTGCGAGCACCACCCCAGACAGGATTTTGTGTATTGGGTAGGACAGGGCTGAATAGAATCAGACATGCCCGGGGCACACAAGGTGTCCCCGTGCATAGGCCAGCCCAAACCGGTTCTGGGGCCTTCCAGCCCCAGTCCTGGCGCGGAGCTGGACAAAGGAAAGGGGGCGTAACCGCCCCCCTTCCTGGTTCCTCCCAGAGGAGGGACCTAGTAGGTGATCCACCCCCTAGATTGGAATAAGAGGGGGAGCAGTGCCATTGCACAGCAGATCATCCCGAAATCAACTTAAACTAAGAAGAAGACTGGACTTCGACATTCTGCTGCACAGAAGACTGAAGAAGAATCTCCCTTGTGGCCAAGGAGTGACCACCCTGTGAACACAGGTACCAACCAGCAACTCGACGTCTGCTTTGCCGCCGCCTCCCGCCGGAGCCCGAGCCCAGAGCCCGACAAGAACCAGATTCCCAGACCTCTCAGAGCCCGATCCACAGTCCCTGCAAAGAAGGGACCCGTGGAGGCACCGAGTGACGTGGGACCGGACCTCTTGGAAGACACTCGTAAAGCTGACTGCGCAGCTTCTGAGGCATCCTCGACGTTGTGCTTTGGGGATTGAGAACCCCCACCACCGAGCAGCCCTTGCACCGAAGATCAGCCCCCCAGCATCTCCACGATCTGCGTGGGGCCCTTTTGCATTGTGCCACTCGACGCGCCATCCCGGCCACTAGCCACGCGGCCAGCGGCCATCTTGGCGACGAACCCGAAGATTTAAACAGCAGGTCTGGTTGCTCCAGACCTACCCAAGCTCCTGTGAAAAGGAGCACCCGCTCTGACCTTGCTGGTCCGAGTGAACAGCATCTTTCAACTTCTGCGTGGCTTGCATTTGCCAAGGCCTGTTTGCTCCGATCAGGTCGCCGACACCGCCAACAGCGAGAAGCCTACGTGGGACAGCTCGTGACCGACTCCTGGACGTCCTCGACCCCGGGTATCCACGTGGCTGCAGAAAGAAGCTACCCGACAACGCCTGTTTGCACCCGACATCACCTGGTTCCACTCTGGTTCCACGGCAGTCACTGGCTAGTGACTTTGAACACTGTCCCCTCTGCTTTCAGGTCTTCACATCTACAGATCCACCCTTGGATCCACCGGAACTCTTCTCATCGAGCCGCCTGCAGCATCTCCTGCTCCAAGCACCATCGACCAGCGTGACGAAACCCGACACATCTTCGACCCTGTGCACCCGCTTCCTGTGGGTGAGGTAACTCAGCTCCGCCGGTGCTCCTGCACTGGTACACATCCCAAGGGCCTGTGTTTTAAGTTTCAGCTCCGTAGGTCACTCGGAAGGTTCCTAACTTTCTAACTTTGTGCTTTTTACGCACCATAGACTTTGTATTGAGAAGTGCGTGCACTTTGAACACTGCACCCGAGTCCCGTGGGCCTTTCCCGACTTAGTTAACTCCAGTCTCGAATAGCTCCAGCGATTCCCAAGGCCCTAGGCCTCTTCACTTTCCTTTAGGTATCTCTTATACCACTTATTTAGTATATGGTTTAGGTGGCCCCTAGGGCTCATCCATATTGTGCAACTTTTGTGTATTTTAAACTGTCTTGTGATTTTACGCTTGTGCTTCTGTGCTCATAAAGAGTCCAGGGGATTTTAATAGTTAATAAATCAATATATATTTTCAATATATATCTGTGTGGTGTCCCTTTCATTTGGTATTCAAGGGGGTTGTGTATGGTATAACAGCTGGCTTCACATGCCTTTCAGAGTTTAGCCTAAGACTGCTTTGTCCACGTTACCACTAGGATAACTGGTCTACAAGGTTGAATTACAACCATCATCATAAGGGTTGCTTGGCATGGTACAAAGTGATCACTAGAATTAGTGAGCATTATATACCAGGCCAACTTCTCACATTGGTGAGCAGCGGATTGGGATCTGAGCTTGCTGTTGTTTTACCATTACAATCTTTGAGATTATCATTTGAAAGATCATACAGGTACCTGCTAGGTACATATAAAACAAGACTAGTATACTTAAGTTCTACTGAACTTAGTTGTTGTAGAGCAAAGGGAGTAGCACACCCTAGCTACAACTACTAGATAGGTTTAGTAGGTAAACACCAGTGTAGGTAGATTGCAACACATCCACCCACACTAGAGCAATGTCTGGAACAGAGGGGTCCAGTGGACTTACTCCTGTTGAGAGTGACCCTCCAAGGGCACCATCCCAGTTTGCTATTTTTCCTTTTAAGGAATTAAGACAGCTTTGTGTCTTAAGGGGTCTGAAGACAGGGCCTACCCCTACTACAGACCACCTAAGAGAGCTCTTGGATCAGTCTGAGGCTCTAAAGACCTCTAAAGCAAACCCCACAGGGAATGCTGAAGGAGGCCATCCTTCAGAGGATGACACTGTAGACACCCCTACCCCTATCATCCTAGTAGATGAGGAAGCCTCCACCACTGGAGCTCCTCAAGTAGATGTAGAGGAAGAGGAAGAAGAAGAGGAGGAGGAGGTGGAAAGCAGTGAGTCAGATGATGACAGAGATAGTCAGGTGCTGGTCAGTAGACTGAACCAGGCTAACTTAAGTCAACTTGGGAATGAATCAGGTAACAACCCATTCAGACCCCCAGGTGGACTTAACCAGGGCCATAGGAGGAGAAGGCATCACTCAGGTGAATCCAACACCTCCCATGTCTCTAGAGGCTCTCATGGTCACTCCAGAAAGGAGATGACTAGCCCTCAGAGAAGGGAACATGAGGCCAAGATGAGAGAGGCTGAGCTTAGGATCCAGAGGCAAGAGTTAGAGGTTGCCCTGGCTAAGGAGAAACTTGCTAGAGCAAGACAGCCTAGAGAGAGTGGGGTAATAGAACCCACTGGTGGCAGCAATATCCACAAGGATAAAGACAGGTCTTTTGATAATAGAAACCTGAGTAAGATTGTGCCCCCCTACAAAGCTGGGGATGACATCCATAAATGGATTACTGCAATGGAGAGAGCCTGCAGAGTACAGCAGATCCCTCAGGAGCAGTGGGCAGCAATCTTGTGGCTCTCCTTTGAAGGTAGAGGCCGAGACAGACTCCTCACAGTTAGTGATGGGGATTCTAGAAACTACCTGGTCCTGAAGAGTGCTCTGATTGATGGGTTAGGCTTAACCACTGAACAGTACAGGTTAATGTTCAGAGATACCCAGAAGACACAGACTCAGGACTGGTCTGAATTTGTTGAGTGTGCCACTAAGGCTCTGGAGGGATGGTTGCTGGGAAGCAAGGTTACAGACTATGAAGGATTGTACAATTTGCTGATGAGAGAACAAATTTTAAATAATTGTCAGAACCAGCAGTTGCATCAACATTTGGTTGACTCAGATTTGACCTCTCCCCAAGAATTGGGAAAGAGGGCAGATAAATGGGTAAGAACCAGAGTTAAGCAAAAGAACCAGAACCAGAACCAGGGTGGTGACCAGAAGAAAACAGACCAGAAGGGTGGAGAGCAGAAAGCTAAAGACCAGAAGTCTTCAACAGGGCCCCAAACTGAGACAGAGGGTGGGTCCCAAACTTCCAAGAAGAAGAAGAAAGAAGGTCAGAAGAAACCCTGGTGTAAAACTTGTAAGAACACCTCTCACTGGACAAGTGAGTGTAAAAAGGGTGGAGCCCCCAGCACTGCAGCCCCTAAGGCACCTGCACCCACTAGTACAGTTAGCAGTGTTGGTCCTCAAGCCAAGGGTTTAGTGGGAATCACTTTGGGAACTGAAGGAGATTCTGACCTAGTCAGAACCCTTACACAGGCTGTTCTGGTTTGTGAAGGGGACATAGATTTGACCCCTGACATAAGTCCCAGTAACCTGGGCAAATACAGACAGACACCTTTGATTAACAACAAAGTGGCTCAAGCTTACAGGGACACATGTGCCAGTGTCACTATGGTGACACCTAACTTTGTGGACCCTGGACAATACATGCCAGGCGATGATTACCTGGTGACCAATGCCAGCAATGTCACTACTACACATAGTGTGGCACTTGTTAACTTTTCCTGGGGAGGGGTAACTGGCCTAAAGAAAGTTGTGGTTAGTGCTGATCTCCCAGTAGAATGTTTGTTGGGCAATGACCTGGAGAACTCTCTATGGTCAGAAGTTGAGTACAGGACTCATGCAGAGATGTTAGGGATATCATCACATGTCCTTGCTGTGACCAGGTCACAGGCCAAAAAGTGCCTCTCTGAACCTCAGGTCTTGGATCCTGGAACAATGGACCAAGTACCTCCCAAGAAGAAGAACAGGAGGGTTAAGGCTGTGCCTTCCCAACTGCCTACAAGTGAGGATCAGGCTTCACAGGAAACTGATCTAGAGACCCCTGAAGGAACTGTCCCTGAAGAACTTGAACCTGATCAGGTTGAGTTTCTGGGGACAGGGGGACCTTCTAGGGCAGACTTGGGGCAGGCTCAGTTAACCTGTCCTTCTCTTGAACCCCTCAGACAGCAGGCTGCTGCTGAGGCTGCTGGGAATGCTCAAGGTGCCCATAAAGTATATTGGGACGATGGACTCCTTTATTCAGAGGCTAGAGACCCCAAGCCTGGTGCTACCAGGAGGTTGGTTATACCTCTGCAATTTAGGGGCTTCCTACTCACCTTGGCCCATGATATTCCTTTAGCAGGACACCTAGGCCAGAACAAGACTTGGGACAGGCTTGTCCCTCACTTTCACTGGCCTCACATGTCTGAAGACACCAAGGAGTTTTGTCGCTCCTGTGAAACCTGCCAAGCCAGTGGTAAAGCAGGTGGAACAACAAAGGCCCCCCTGATACCACTACCTGTGGTGGGGGTTCCCTTTGAGAGAGTGGGGATTGATATTGTTGGTCCAATGGATCCCCCTACAGCATCTGGGCACAGATTCATACTGGTGGTAGTGGATCATGCCACCAGGTACCCAGAGGCAATTCCCCTTAGGACCACAACAGCTCCTGTTGTGGCCAGGGCCTTACTTGGAGTTTTCTCCAGAGTGGGGTTTCCTAAGGAGGTAATATCAGATAGAGGTACCAACTTCATGTCTGGATATTTGACAGCTATGTGGAAGGAATGTGGTGTAAACTACAAGTTCACCACTCCTTATCACCCACAATGCAATGGGCTTGTTGAGAGATTTAACAAGACCCTAAAGGGCATGATTAAAGGATTACCTGAAAAGCTCAGGCGAAGATGGGACATCCTTCTGCCCTGCCTTTTGTTCGCTTACAGAGAGGTCCCTCAAAAGGGGGTTGGCTTCAGCCCCTTTGAATTGTTGTTTGGGCACCCTGTAAGAGGACCCCTGTGTCTTGTGAAGGAAGGATGGGAGTTACCTCTCAAAAAGCCTAAACAGGACATAGTGGACTATGTACTTGGTCTCCGCTCCAGGATGGCAGAGTACATGGAAAAGGCATCCAAAAACCTTGAGGCTAGCCAAGAATTACAAAAAGCTTGGCATGACCAAAAGGCTGTCCTTGTTGAATTTCAGCCTGGACAGAAGGTATGGGTGTTGGAGCCAGTGGCCCCAGCAGCACTCCAAGACAAATGGTCTGGACCCCATACAGTTCTGGAAAAGAAGGGAGAGGTTACCTACTTGGTGGACCTAGGAACTCCCAGGAGCCCCCACAGGGTGCTCCATGTGAACAGATTGAAGGCATATGTCAGCAGGGCAGACATGGGCTTGCTCATGGCTACAGATGAGGGACAGGAGGAAGAGAGTGACCCTCTCCCAGACCTGCTCACTCAGAACCCTGAGGATGGCTCAGTTGATGGTGTGGCCTTAGGTGGCAGCCTCACTGAACATCAGCAACATGACTGCAGACAAGTTCTACAGGCATACAGGCATATGTTCTCCTTGACCCCCAGTCAGACTAACTGGTGTACCCATGTGGTGGACACTGGTGACAGTCTTCCTGTAAAGAGCAAGATTTACAGGCAACCTGACCACGTCAGGGACTGTATAAAGACTGAGGTGCAAAAGATGCTGGAATTAGGTGTCATTGAGCCTTCAGAGAGCCCCTGGGCTAGCCCAGTGGTTCTGGTCCCCAAACCTCACACCAAAGATGGCAAGAGAGAGATGAGGTTCTGTGTGGATTACAGAGGACTCAATGCTGTCACCAGGACAGATGCACACCCTATTCCAAGGGCAGATGAGCTCATTGACAAGTTGGCTTCTGCCAAATATTTGAGCACATTTGACTTAACAGCTGGCTACTGGCAAATCAGGTTAGCTGAGGAGTCTAAAGCCAAGACAGCATTTTCTACCCCTAGTGGGCATTATCAGTTTGTGGTGATGCCCTTTGGTTTGAAAAATGCACCTGCCACCTTCCAAAGGTTGGTGAACCAAGTCCTCACTGGGTTGGATGACTTTTGTGCAGCTTATCTGGACGATATTGCTGTCTTTAGCTCCACCTGGGAGGATCACCTGATCCACCTGAAGGAAGTGCTTGAGGCTCTGCAGAAGGCAGGCCTCACTATCAAGGCCACAAAGTGCCAGATAGGGCAGAGCAAGGTTGTATACCTGGGCCACCTTGTAGGTGGAGGCCAAGTTCAACCACTGGAGAGTAAGATCCAGACCATCAAGGACTGGTCCCCTCCAACTACCCAGACTCAGGTCAGAGCTTTCTTGGGCCTGACTGGGTACTACAGGAAGTTTGTTAAGAACTATGGGTCCATTGTGACTCCTCTTAATGATCTGACATCCAAGAAGATGCCCAAAAAGGTTCAGTGGACAGAAATCTGTCAAAAGGCATTTGATGACCTGAAGAAGGCCATGTGCTCTGCACCTATCCTGAAGAGTCCTGACTACTCAAGAGAGTTCATTGTCCAAACAGATGCTTCTGAGTTGGGAGTGGGAGCAGTGCTTTCACAGCTTAATGTAGATGGCCAGGACCAGCCCATTGCTTTCATTAGCAGAAGGCTGACCCCCAGAGAGAAACGTTGGTCAGCTATAGAGAGGGAGGCCTTTGCTGTGGTGTGGGCCCTGAAGAAGTTGAGACCATACTTATTTGGCACTCACTTCAAGATTCAGACCGACCATAAGCCCCTCCTATGGCTTAATCAGATGAAGGGTGAAAACCCCAAACTACTCAGGTGGTCCATTTCCCTACAGGGGATGGACTTTACAGTGGAGCACCGCCCAGGGACTGACCATGGCAACGCAGATGGTCTCTCCAGGTACTTCCACTTAGAACATGAAGACACAACTGGTCAAGGTTAGTCTAATGTCCCTGCGTTTGGGGGGGGGTTATGTAGGAGAGTAGGGTCTGCTATCCTATGGTCACCCCAAATTTTTGCTTTTTGCTTCACTGGTTTCTGACTTAATGTGGCTGTGGGCCTGCTAATCAGACCCACAGCCTGCTGTTCTCTCTCTAAATTGATGCCAATGCACTCTAGGTGCATTACGAATTGGAACTGGTTCACCTTATGAGCCCCTGTAATAGTGCACCCTAGGTGCCCAGGGCATAGGTGTATCCAAGGCCTACCAGGGGCTGCAGCACGTATTGTGCCACCCCTGGCCTGGCCTCCATCTTTGACACAACTGGCTGAACACTCAGCTGGGGTAAGTCGGTGTAACCACCTCTTACTTAGGTACAGTATGCCTGTGCCTAACCCTAAACTGGACACATATGTTCCTATCAGCCACTCCTATGGAAGGCCTCATCAATCCTGGAGGCAGAGTGCTTGGAAATATGTGAGATGGTGCTCTAGCATGAGCTGAGCCTGTCTGCAGCTGTCGGGAACCACTCCCTAAGCTGTTCCGGGATATTGCCATACCATATACTCTTAAGTGCATTATAATCCTCGCGGTTAAATGCTATCTTTGGTTTGGCTTTATCAAAACATGTCGAGTAAGGTGTCATACGAATTGGAATACTATCCCCTCGCCAGTTCTGGCGACGGGGATAGCATTCCACCCTTCTAGAGGGACACGACATGTGTGTAGCCTTAACCCCGGTTAAAGTTAAACAGAGCCTCAGCATCACAAAATGGATGCTGCCACCACAGACACAAGTCTGGCCTCCTGCTGCTGACCGAAACTCGGCAGATGGTGGCCTGGACAAAGGGTTTCCTGCCTTGGGAGGTGCGAGCACCACCCCAGACAGGATTTTGTGTATTGGGTAGGACAGGGCTGAATAGAATCAGACATGCCCGGGGCACACAAGGTGTCCCCGTGCATAGGCCAGCCCAAACCGGTTCTGGGGCCTTCCAGCCCCAGTCCTGGCGCGGAGCTGGACAAAGGAAAGGGGGCGTAACCGCCCCCCTTCCTGGTTCCTCCCAGAGGAGGGACCTAGTAGGTGATCCACCCCCTAGATTGGAATAAGAGGGGGAGCAGTGCCATTGCACAGCAGATCATCCCGAAATCAACTTAAACTAAGAAGAAGACTGGACTTCGACATTCTGCTGCACAGAAGACTGAAGAAGAATCTCCCTTGTGGCCAAGGAGTGACCACCCTGTGAACACAGGTACCAACCAGCAACTCGACGTCTGCTTTGCCGCCGCCTCCCGCCGGAGCCCGAGCCCAGAGCCCGACAAGAACCAGATTCCCAGACCTCTCAGAGCCCGATCCACAGTCCCTGCAAAGAAGGGACCCGTGGAGGCACCGAGTGACGTGGGACCGGACCTCTTGGAAGACACTCGTAAAGCTGACTGCGCAGCTTCTGAGGCATCCTCGACGTTGTGCTTTGGGGATTGAGAACCCCCACCACCGAGCAGCCCTTGCACCGAAGATCAGCCCCCCAGCATCTCCACGATCTGCGTGGGGCCCTTTTGCATTGTGCCACTCGACGCGCCATCCCGGCCACTAGCCACGCGGCCAGCGGCCATCTTGGCGACGAACCCGAAGATTTAAACAGCAGGTCTGGTTGCTCCAGACCTACCCAAGCTCCTGTGAAAAGGAGCACCCGCTCTGACCTTGCTGGTCCGAGTGAACAGCATCTTTCAACTTCTGCGTGGCTTGCATTTGCCAAGGCCTGTTTGCTCCGATCAGGTCGCCGACACCGCCAACAGCGAGAAGCCTACGTGGGACAGCTCGTGACCGACTCCTGGACGTCCTCGACCCCGGGTATCCACGTGGCTGCAGAAAGAAGCTACCCGACAACGCCTGTTTGCACCCGACATCACCTGGTTCCACTCTGGTTCCACGGCAGTCACTGGCTAGTGACTTTGAACACTGTCCCCTCTGCTTTCAGGTCTTCACATCTACAGATCCACCCTTGGATCCACCGGAACTCTTCTCATCGAGCCGCCTGCAGCATCTCCTGCTCCAAGCACCATCGACCAGCGTGACGAAACCCGACACATCTTCGACCCTGTGCACCCGCTTCCTGTGGGTGAGGTAACTCAGCTCCGCCGGTGCTCCTGCACTGGTACACATCCCAAGGGCCTGTGTTTTAAGTTTCAGCTCCGTAGGTCACTCGGAAGGTTCCTAACTTTCTAACTTTGTGCTTTTTACGCACCATAGACTTTGTATTGAGAAGTGCGTGCACTTTGAACACTGCACCCGAGTCCCGTGGGCCTTTCCCGACTTAGTTAACTCCAGTCTCGAATAGCTCCAGCGATTCCCAAGGCCCTAGGCCTCTTCACTTTCCTTTAGGTATCTCTTATACCACTTATTTAGTATATGGTTTAGGTGGCCCCTAGGGCTCATCCATATTGTGCAACTTTTGTGTATTTTAAACTGTCTTGTGATTTTACGCTTGTGCTTCTGTGCTCATAAAGAGTCCAGGGGATTTTAATAGTTAATAAATCAATATATATTTTCAATATATATCTGTGTGGTGTCCCTTTCATTTGGTATTCAAGGGGGTTGTGTATGGTATAACAGCTGGCTTCACATGCCTTTCAGAGTTTAGCCTAAGACTGCTTTGTCCACGTTACCACTAGGATAACTGGTCTACAAGGTTGAATTACAACCATCATCATAAGGGTTGCTTGGCATGGTACAAAGTGATCACTAGAATTAGTGAGCATTATATACCAGGCCAACTTCTCACAGCCTGGTATTGTGTAGGGTACACCAGAAAAGGACAGTGCTCTGATCTGGTGGCCACAAGAGATTCATCCAAGTAACACTCAAACACGATTGTTCAAATGTGTTGTAATCCTACAGGTTTAAGTTTACCCTTTCCTACCTTTGGTACATTCCTATCCCCCACCTCCTTCCCTCTCCTTCCTTGGAACATTCCATAAGAGTTCAGCTTAGAATGTTGACAATCTTCAGTGAGGAGAGTGAATGATCAGAATAAAGCAGCTTACATCTTACCTGTTGCTAAGTTTGCATATTCTTTCGGAACTTCTACACTTGTGATGACCTACGCAGGGGGCAGCTGATCATCTCTCCTTTGTGTACTCTCTCCGAATTCCTGTACAAGTTCTTCCTTGGATCTCGAGGTCAGCTGTTCCTGTTGAGCGAGAAACCCTTCTGCTCAGCAAGATTACAGCCTCCCAGTCACTCTGAGTGCCAGCGTGTGCTCTCCCTGATGCTGTTAAACCATCAAGCTTCCTTCGTCTAGTCCGTCTTTGCATGAAGTTTGCCACCACAGGTCCTTTCCCTTTCATAGGGCATCACCACAGCATACCTCCACGAGTCGCCTCGTTTGGATTCTGGCACCTGCCTCCACAGTTCAAAAGCGACAGAGTCCACCAAGTGTGCCGCTTTCCTTTGAGAGAGGCACTCCTCTTTGCCATCTGTAGTGACACGCTTACTCGCTATTCTGATGCCTCTGTGGTCAGCGTGAGTTACTTTTCCTGTGTGTCAGCCTTCACCCTTCAAGTTAGAAACAGGTGTGCGGTGACACACTCACCTTCCCCTGCTGTTACTCTGTGTGTCAGCTTCTGCGGTGACACACACACCTTGCCTCTTATGTCTTAAATACAATTTTTGTGACACACACACCCTCCTCCTGGGTGTTTCAACAGTCACCTATCGTCAGCTAGTATATTCTCCTACTGTGCTCAACCTTATCTTCATTGCGCTCAATTTCCTTGCCTTTGCCTCACATATAAACACCATGTTATACTTTGGGCTATCCTGGCTTAAGCCAACCACCATCCTTCCTAAATGAGTGTGGAGACCCATGAAATTCATTGGAAGGACTGGACCAATGTGTTTGAATCATACCTAATTGCGATGGGGGGGAGAAAAATTCTCAGCAATGCGCAAAATAGCACATCCTGTTACATAACATAGGGGTCCATGGGCGCTGAAGATGATGATGATTCTGATGCATACGATATTACTCTCATGGAATTAGAGACACACTTTGGGGACAAAGTCAACGTGGTGCTTGAATGCCAAAAGTTCTTTAGCAGAGTACAGGAAAAAAACTAATCCATTCATCACTACATATCAGCCTTAAGTGGACACACTCATTTATGCGAGTTTGGGGATCTAAATGATTCACTTATTAGAGACCAACTCGTCAGGTGCACTAACAGCAACAGAGTTCAAGAGAAGCTACTGGCTAGAAACCCACACTAAGAGAAGCGATTTCTTTAACCCAATCCATTTAACATACAACAAAATTGAATAAATGAAATGAAAATTAAAGATGAAGTAGTGGCCTCCGTCCAAATTGAAGACTCAAATAGCGAAGTACTCAAAGTATCCAACAGAGAGGTTGCTAAAGAAGTATCTGACACTAAACCCACTGAGGAAAGTCTGGGGTTTAAATGTTTTAGATGTGGCAGCAGCAATGATATTGCTCACCGTTTTTTTGTACAGCGCTGAGTGGCACATGTAAAAAATGTAACAGAAGAGGGCACCTCGGCAGAGTTTCCAGAGATGAAGTAAATAGTACAGTCAAGGTGGTCAATGTAAGTGATGAACCACAGGCTAAATTTGTTTTCCAATTAAAAGACAATGATGAGTCTTCCAATCCCAACTACCCAAAATGTACAGTACTCATAGACAATAAGCCTATAGAAATGCATGCTGATTTCTTCTCTCCATTCGCTTTGATAAATCTTAAAGACTTCGAGAATTCCCTGTGGAGTAGCAAATCAGCATTGAGCCCTCCTGATATTTCGCCTGAAGGATACAGTAGAGACCCAATTCCCCTAGTTGGCATGGTGACAATCCACATAGACTTTAGGAAAGATTCACAGTGGGCAAAGTGTGTGTAGTGGAGACTGGAGCGAATCTACTGGTCTGGCAGCATCAAAAAGATCTGGGAATCATACTGGACTCTAATAACAAAAAACAAGTCACGTTAGTAGAAATTCCCAACAGCAACAGCCTCCTGCGAAATGCTTTTCCTGGCCTATTTGCTGACAAGTTAGGGAAATTAAGAGACTTTCAACACAAGATCAAAGTCAGACAGGGTGGCAAACCCTTTGTTCATAAAACCCGTCAGGTACCCCTTCATCTCAGGGAAACCGTCAAGGCTGAATTAGATAAATTGTGCAAGATGGGTGTCATCCAGAGTCCAGACCTCTGACAGCATTTTCCTCTCCTTTCATGGCCTTCATGTTTATCAGAATGCCGTTCTGCCTGGTCTCAGCTGCATCCATTTTTCAAAAGATTATGCAACAAATCCTGAATGTCATCACTAATACCATCATTTTCCAGGATGACATACTTATGTATGGTTCAACGGAGTAAGAACATGACAACATCCTTAACACAGTGTGCCAAATACTCACAAAAGCAGGGTTAACTGTTAAACTAGACAAATGTAAGATCAAGGTTAGTTCTGTAGACTACCTGGGGCACGCTATTTCCGAAGAAGGTTTTAAACCCAAGTACAGTCCAGTTCAAGTTGTCAAGGACGCTCCATACCCAACCAACAAAGAAGAACTCAAATAATGTTTAGGGTTGGTAGAATATATGTCCCAGTTCGTAAATTTTTTTGCTGATCTATGAGATGGCTTGCGCGACCTCCTGAAAAAAATCAAAGAGTTTGAATGGGAGGGGAAACACAATGAAATGATCAACAGAGTAAAGGAACAAATTCTTGATTCACCAGCTTTAGGGTCTTTTGACCCCAGGAAAAAAACAATGCTAACTACCGACGTGTCCAATAAAGGGTTAGGGGCAACGCTGTCTCAAAGAAGAGAGGATGGGGAAACTATAATAGCATTTGCTTCCTGGTCCCTCAGTCCTTCAGAACGTAACTACTCGGTCATTGAGAGGGAAGCGTTAGTAGCATGCTTCTGGGCCGTGAATCATTTTAAGTTTTTCTTGTGGGGAATAAAATGTATTATACACACTGACCACAAGCCATTAACTTTCATGTTCTTGTCCAAAAATACCCAAAACAAGACTCCACGCATAACCAAATGGGTGCTGGGTTTACAAAACTACGGCTTCAGGGTGGAATACCTACCTGGTCCTGAAAACAGAGTTGTGGACGTACCTATCAAGGTCCCCACTCGATGTCAGTCATTGTGAGGACCAGTTAGACGTTCCCATTTTAGCCATGCACCTCCCCTCATGAACCAAAGAAGAATGGGAAGAGAGTGTGTTGAAAGACAAGGACGTGAGTGTTCTCAAAGACTTTATCATCAACGGCTGGCCTGAGAGTCGCTCTGAAGTCCCCAATTCGATCAAAGATTTTTTGGAAGGAAGGTATGAATTGACCCTCATGGCTGGTAGAATACATTGAAATGGGAAAGTAGTTCCACCCAAGGATCTCAGGATCAAAATAATTTACCTAGCCCATGAAGGACACTTAGGCAGGAGCCTCACAAAAAACAAAGTCAAAAGTTGCTTTTGGTTTCCAAAAAGGGATTCAATAGTAGAGTTTAAGGTCAAAGAATGCACCAGCTTTGCAAAAAAGTGACAAAAGCTAAATCTTACGGAAAGCCCCCCATCGCCAGTTGAGGTTCCAGAAGTTCCATGGACAAAGCTCGTCATAGACATAATTGGTCCCATGGACGTACTCAGTCCCCAAATGAAGTTTATGTTTGTCCTCATAGACTACACCTCCCACTGGGTTAACTTCAAGTTTACACCCTCCACCACGACAAACAACCTCATCTCCTTCTTGAAAGTTAAATTTGTTTACAAAGGCATACCAACCACCTTGGTAACAGACAATGATGTGCAATTCACTTCGGAGACAATGAGGGAATTTCCCGAAGAGTTAAGTATAAAGCATGAGAAAATTGCACTCTATTGTCCGAAAGCCAATGGACTGGTAGAGAGGGCCAATCGCATGGTGAAAGATCACATTCAACTGGCCATCACCAATGGATTTAATGTTGAAGATTCTGTGAGAGAATGTATTTGGGCATACCACACCACACCCAACCATATCACGGGCATTTCACCCTTTGTGCCCTAAGAGGGAGGGAACCCAGCACCAAGCTGAATCTCCGCTTATTAGAGGGTGGTAGAAGAGTTGCACCTGATCAAGAGCAGAGTAATGTGAAAATTCAACAACACCAACAAAAATACAAGAGTTGGTATGACCAGAAACACAGGGTCGAAATCCACGAATACAAGGTTGATACTCTGGTTGTAGTCAAGAAACCCACTCACGTACAAACTGGTTTAAGTAAGTACCAACCTCCCCTATGAGTGGAAAAGTCTGGCACGAATGTGGTCCGCCTGGAAAATGGACAGACATGGAGTGGTATAGACTTGTTGACATATCCTAGCCTTCTGTTTCCCCTGTGTAAGGAGATGTGTTTTAATCTTCTAGGTTTAAGTTTACACTTTTCTACCTTTGGTATATTCCTTTTCCCTCCTCCTTCCCTATCCTTCCTTGAAACATTCCATAAGAGTTCAGCTTAGAACGTTGGCAATCTTCAGTGAGGAGAGTGGATGATCAGAATAAAGCAGCTTACATCTTACCTGTTGCTGAGTCTGCATATTCTTTCAGAACTTCTACACAAACACCATAGGACCTATGGGATGAATATACATGCATTATTTCATCCACACTTGCCATTCGCAATTAGTATTGCTACATAGTGTCACACATATGCAAATAGTCCTAGGATTGCAGACAAAGTCAATCATAGGCGGTAGTTGGAACTCACCCCACATTAACAAGGCATCAGCTCCCAAAAGGTGCATGAGGGGGAGACCTTGTAGTCACACACTGTGGGTAGGGAAAAACTTAATGCCAGGGTATTGTAAGAAAAAATGCATTGGAGTCAGTTAGTGAGAGTCTCACATGAGGCGTTTTTGTATGCCAGGTGCCTCGATGAAAGAGAATTAGTCACATACTTCGTCAAAGGTCCAACCCTGTGTAGGACCTACGGTGTGTGCTCTGCTCCCCTGCTTGTCTTGTTTGCAAGTGGGCCTACATTGAATAGGTACCCTTTCTCCACAGGATCGAAAGGCCCCTGATGCTCCAAGCTCAGCCATGCCTATTCTCAGGAGAGGAATAGTATTGGATACACAGCAGGAGCTCTGCTCAGTGTCAAAAGGAACGTGAATTTCCTCACGCATCCTCCGAGGTTCCTGATGTCTGTCAAAATAGCAGATGTGCTAGTAGGCATGTAGTATAGGATCCCAATCCCCCACGTCACAGAGTCAGCCATGTGCCCCACTGTGAGGCCGTGTGGTGGTCCAGGGGGACATTGACTGGTCCAGGGGGATATTGTCTCTAGCCTAATGTTGAGCCTTGATTATTATCTATTGAGATTATTCTGCTGGTTCCAGGGAACTCCACACCTGTAATGTAATGCACCCTGCCTCCTGGGCTCTGGAGGCATACCTTGGGGTGACTCTCAGATATTAAAAATTGTACTTTGACCTTGCCACAAATGGTGAAGGCAAAGTTGAGTTTGAGACGTTTGTACTACTTATGCAGTCTGCAATTGCAGGACTGCTGTCATCTGTTTACCTCACACAGGGTGTCACAGGCAGTGCTTTAGGACCTGGTGATCCCTTTAACGCCCATGCTCTGGGTTCCACTGGTACTACTTACAAGAGACTTTTAAGGGGGGGTTAAACTCCTTGCCAATTAGGATGATCAATTCACAAGTGTCAAATTTGGGAAGAAGGCACTGGGGTCTGGTTATCAGGATCCAGTGCACTTTCAGAGTCGAAAACCAGCATATAGGAAACCTGCGAAAATCCTGTTTTCCTACAGCAAGGCTAAAATACCATACAGTGCTTGGGGGCTGATAGGCTCCATAGGGAATGTAGCTTGTGCATGTCTACAAGTGCCATGCTGGTGATAATGAAGAAAGATATCAAGAGTAGTGGAGGCAGTGGTTGACTGAAAATCATATAGTGCAATAAAGTTCCTGTCAAGATACAAGTTTTCCCCCACCCCCAGCTTCAGAGACTTCAGCTGCAAACAGACTCAATCATCTGTCATAAGGGGCATAGTCCGGTGCTGTGTCAGTCGCAGACCTCTGGACTATAAAACAAGCAGTCGAGCTGTACGATGGATATAGCCCCATGCCCACACCACTCATGACATTGTATCTATTTCACCTCAAAGGTGTAGTGGCAGCCATCTAGACAGCAGTAGTTTGCATGGAGGGGATGACATTATCCATCTTGACTGCAACATGCATCAGATAGGGTTTGAGGTGGAGTCAATGGTGTACAAACCACTCCTGAACGCATTACCACTGAATTTCTAGATCAGGAGTGCACATTCCACCCTGATCAAATGGACAGGACCTAAATCTCACATGCCAGTCCTTGGCTGACTCCTGGTTCTGTTCAAGTCAATCTGGAGGGATCTTAGGTAGGTAAAAAGGCCCACATAAGCAATGTTGACAAATCAAATTTAGATAAAGGATTTTAGGGAAGATCGCCAGTCATTGATAGAGGCAGCCAGAGCCAATCTGGTACATGTTCCTCCAGCCAAGCAATAGCCATACCATAATTTTCCCACCACAGCTCCCGTATATCTCCGCTCAAAAATATGCCCAAGTACATAATTACAGAGTCATCCCACTTCAGCTGGAAATCCATGTCGAACTTAATCGAGCCATAGTGGGGGGTTAAGGAGCAGTATAGATTTAGACCAGTTAATGGTTATTTTGCCAGCCCAACAAAAAAGGGAAATTCATGCAGAATCAGTGCCACAATGGTTTTTTTTATCATAAACAATAACATCATCAGCAAACATTGAGACAACAACTTGTCAAGAGGAAAATTTCAACCCATGTCATGCATATTGGTGCTGCAGTCACACAGCGAGCGGTTCCATGGCAATGGCATGAAGAAGCGTGGAAAGCAGGGAAATATGGCATCCATGTTGGGTACCTGGTTAGTCGGAAAGGCAGAGGAGATAACTACATTAACCTAGTACAAGCTGTGGACAGAGAGTATAGCAATGTAATGCACTGGAGAAATGTGGAGCTAAACCCAAGCCTGTGAAAGAGTGAGAACAGGTAGACTCTCTCCAGGTGATCAAAGGCTTTAATAGCATTAAGAGAGATGGCCACTACAGGGAGCTCAGGGTCTATTAAATGCAACACAGCAAAAAGGGCACGCAAATTGTATACAGTGGATCATCCATGTTTGAACCAAGATTGAGCAGGACAAACAATGGCAGATACGAGAGAGAGCAGACTCGCCACAATTACCTTTGCAAGTATATTATTATCCACATTTATCATGGAAGGGGGTTAATATGAGGTGCATTGATCGGTGAGGTTTGTATGGTTTAAGCATGGAGACCAACAGCACCTCTCTCACAGACTGGGGAAGTACACCAATGGACCAGGTCTCTTCAAAAATAGTTCTCAAGTGTGGGGCTAGAAGTTCAGCATATTCTTTATAATGGTAGGACCATTCAGTTGAGCATCTTTGCTGCCAGGCATACTCCTTATAAGGAGAACAATATCATCTCTGTCAAAGGGGTCATCAAGGTATTTCCTGTGAGCATTGTCAACCCACGCCAGCTGAATTGATTCAAGATGGTTAGCCGTTGTGTCTGGGACTGTAGTGAGATACAACTGATACAGTGTGGCATACTATTACACCATCTCCTCCATATTGTCTCCAGTGGAATGGCAGTTTTTCCTTAGTAGTGTGGCTTGAGCCTTCCTGGCTATGTCCCCCTACCTATGTCACCTTATAGTGACATAGGTAGTGACCTCTTTATGAGATTAATGCGTTTCACTCTCAGGAGCTTCTTTGTATTCAGAGACCTTGCTACGTATGTTGGGCAGATATTGTACATCAGTAGATGAGGAAGAAAGAGGTCTCTAGCTCTTATAATTCCATATCCAATATCTGAAAGTGTACTCTCAAAAGTACGTGATGGATTGGGCATTGTGGTTAAAAAAAACTCCATAATATAGTTTTGATGTCAAATTGAAATCAGATCTCGTAGGGAAGGCACCACTGCTGAATGCGTGGATGGTTATGGACAAATGATCCACCAATATAGTGCAGATGCTAATGCATTTTGTGACTAGCCAATAGTCAATACATGACTAGGCATTGCACAAGGTCATAATGCATGCATCCTAAGCAACCCCACAGTGCCACCAGATATCAATTAGGTCATAGTCAAATATAATGTCATGCAATTGGAGCACCATGCCTAGCTGTGGTATTCGCTCCACCTGGAACTTGTCCAGACCAGGGATCAAGCACCACATTAATGTCCCCCCTCATATAACAGTTCCTCCAGCTTAGGATTTTATGACAAATTATGAGTAATGACTCAGGGCAATCAGTATTCGGACGATACACACACAAGTGTGCCCTTTTCACCAAGAAGGATATTATGCAAAATGAGCTAACTTTCCTCTTTATCATGTACAGTAGTAAAACTATTGCCGCTAAATTCCCTTTCCAATAACTATTGCCACTCCCCTTTCATAGGTATAATAGGCAGCAACATGCGCCTCACCAATCAAGGCAGCTAGCAGCTGGGATTTAGAGTGGCACATGAAATGCAGCGCTTGAAGCATTCCACTATCAGCATTATGCCTCCTGAGGTAAGCAGAAATATGCCTAACCTTCCACAGATCGCTTCTGCTGTGCACTTTTCGTAATACAAGCATGGCTCCAGTCATTTTATCAGAGGTTGTCAGAGCCCAAATGGGTGCAGACTGGGGGCCTACTCCCATTCCCAACTAAGCCTCAGTTACTGTCTCGCAGATATGCTTCACAGCCAAGTGTCTCAACTGAATAGGAGAGATGCACTGTAACAACTACAATGTAAAGAAAACCTGCCAATCCAAACCACCTCAACGCCACCAATCAGTTGAAGACATACCCTTTCTTATCACCCCAACTGGAGAACTCAAGGGTCCCAGCAGGAAACACCAATAGGAGCCAAATAGAAACTATCCCAGGGGAGCTCAGTAATTAAGGCGAACCCCCTGTCTCCATAGAAAGAATGGGTGGTCTGGACAACAACTACTGCCAACATAACAAAAGTACCAAAAGTGAATCACCCATTTAAGGTTGGTACCTTTGATAGTAAATGCTGAACATTATCAGTGTACCATAGTACAAACAGGAGTGTGCATATTGGAGATAGATGGCAGCCCTCTGCAGAGGCCACCCCCTAGGCCAATACAGTAGTAGCAAAGCAGGGAGCAGTCCGCTGCACGCATTGCACATGAACATGGATGGACACGCAAGTGCCACTTTAAGCAAAAGTAGGTCTTGTAGAAGCTTCACAGGTAGCAGTCAGTCCACCTACAACAGTCACAAGGAAGAAATAGTAAAGCACATAAATAGGGGCACAAAGCATCAGTCATTATAACTGAAACAACCCTCAGGCCATGAGGATCCATATGGGGCTATTTGCACAGAACTCCATAGCCAATTTGATATCTTTTAAAATATTAATTTTCCCCATCACAGTGAATCACAACCTGGCCAGGTACATAAGAGCATAAGACAGGCCTACTTTTGATGAGTTCAGGCCTCAGCAAGGCCTGCGAGTGCAAAGGGTTCGCCCTCCTGTGAACGAAGTCCTCAGACTACACAAAGAATTTGGCACGGAAACTGAAAATACAAAAACATAGTTTAATAAACCTTTAAAGGTTGTACTACAGCCCACACAACACTCTACAGTATTGTACAAGGTAGCACAAAGAACTCAAGTACACAGTTCCCTTTTATTCACAAAGAAGAGGCTCATAAGTAGGCGGGTACAACTCAGAACATGATTTACAACCATATATGGACATTTCTGAACATGATCAATACATGGATGGAGTTAACGGTTCTTGAAACCCACGGAAATGCACATTCCTATCTATGCTAATCAAAGACAGATGTGACTTCTACTGAGCATGCGCTAGACGCACAAAGGGCTATTTATAAACTGTTGCTGGGCAGACACCAAGGGTGACTAGCAAAGAGGTAGGACTCATCACGTGGCGAGCATAAGGCAATATGTAGCGAACAAAATGGAGGACAGAAAACAAAATGGAGTTTGTCCGTATAAAGAGATTTAGCGGGAAAAGTTACAAGTCAAATACAATATCATGTCTTTAGCTAATACTTAACTTTATCGTCGTTTTATTTACAACAGACGACCCTTTCAGCATTGGCTGAAGACATTCGATTTCCTAGGATACTCTAAATATTCATCGTTGATATCGATGCTCATCATTTCAGCTACCTCTCTAGTTATACTTTTTTGGTAGGTAGCCTCAGCAAAAACTCTTTTATTAGGTACACAAAATGAAACACATAGGGAACATATCATTGGACTACATTAAATGCATACACAACATGTAAAAATAATAGCAATAATTATACAGAGACCAGCAAGAACTTTCCAACCCCATGTGGAGATCAGCGTCCAGAACCAACTCGAAAAGGTCCAGGTTCCATTTTCGACCTGTATATCAGCTGCGATCTTATGTAATTTATTAATTGCTTTGTACACAGAAGGAGTATGATCCAGGATTAACACGCAACAGCTACTTCCAATAATTCTACAAGCACCACCTCTATCTGCTAACATCACATCCAGAACCATTCGGTTCTGTAATGCAACAATTCTAGTAATTTGTAGCTCTTCCGTGAGATTGCCAAGAGCTGCTGCAGTTTGATTCATTACGGCTTCTACTACTCTTGTTAATCGCCGTATCGTTCTACTATTCAGAGCCGATCCAACAAAGAAGAATAACCCTAAATTGAAATCTATATATTGTTGCAGACTAGTGTCAGTCTGGTCTACATCATCAATAAACAAAGTCCGTTTATATCTGTTTACAGTCACATTATTCAATAATTTCAAATCTTTATGATACGATGCAGGTGCCAGGAATACAGGTGGTAGTAAAAACGCTACATAACATACTCCAGACCATCCAGCTGGTAATCGGTAATAACCTCTATTACCACATACAAAGTGAGTGTTATGAGAGGCAAGAAATGAGCTGTTGTTCAGGCCATCGATATTTAACACGATAATACAATCACTAATACCTACAGGGATATAACCTACACTCTGTACACATAAATCTGCTTGTGCTTGGGCCACTGAAATCACACATTTTTCATTGCCAACAATGTCTCTAGCATTCTTAAAAATATAGGGCGTTAAATCATTTTCCGGTCGATATTCTTCCCACTCCCATATAGTTCCGTTGGCTTGTGGATAACCTTCTTTGTCCTGATGGCATTCTTTATTCAGTCTGAAAAGCTGTCTACCCACTGTGGGCTTTCTCATGGCAAAAAGCAAAGTGTACCAGGCTCGACAAGAGCAATTATGTGAGAAAGGGAGAGGTATGAACGGTGTTCCCCCCTTCTTCTGGTGTGCTGGCATCATCCCACATATCCAACAGTTTGTGGCATTAGTAGCTACGTGGGTATGGTGCAGCATCTGAATGAAAGTGTTATTCAAATACGACTGTCGATGCTTCAACTCTTGATATGGAAGTGTATAAAAGAAATGCTCATCTGGGACTGAAGTGGAAACAACATACAGCTCACGGGCAGGAATCTCATCCTCTACAAACCACGTGATTGTAGCAACAACTGCTACAGCAGCAATGAACCCTACAACACAAAAAATCTTCTTCTTATCCATTCAAACAAATGTACAAACAGTATCTTCCTCAAACTAAAAGTGTTGTTAGAACTCTTCCCCCTAGGCAGCCGTTGTTTTCTTCACCAGCGGGCCAATACGGGTGTCGCTACACTAATGCAGGGCTAATCCCCTGCCCCTTGCCTCATCGGCTCTCCGTTTCACTGACCTAGGGACTGTTCTGACAACTTATTACACAATAGCAGGCTCTTTCCTTGGTCGCAGATTATATCTTCTTGCTCCAGAAACTGTCGGGTCCAGGAGGAACTCCTCAGATTTGTCAGGTACCACAGCACGGCCTCTCTCCGCAGTCAGGATTTCTCGATGGTCGGTCAATACAGCAGGCTCCACCAGTCCGGGTTGCACCTTCCGGCAATGCACGGAATGAATCCAGTTTCTCCGATTGGTGACTCGGACAGCTGTTCTCGTGGCAAGGAGAACCTGCTCGGGACCACACCACCTCGGCTCCAGACTGCTCGACCTCTCAAACGACTTTACGAGGACGAAATCCCTGGGCCGGAGATTATGGCCCTCGCCTGTGGACTGATCAGGGAGTGCTTCTCGAACCTGTTGATGAATGGAAACCAAACTGTCAGTTAATTGTTCCAAATAGTCATTCATTAAAACACAAGGTACATCATACACTGAGCTTGGCTTGAGCACCCCCATATATTCATAGGACGCCCGAACACTATCTCATAGGGCTTGAGGCCCGTCCGAGAATGTGGTACTGATCTGATAGACAATAATACCAAAGGCAGGGCATCTGGCCAAGTCAAAGAAGTGGAAGCCTGTATCTTTGCATTCTTAAGTTTTAGAGTACCATTGTACTTTTCCACCAATCCTGCTGATTGCGGGTGGAATATTGCATGAAATTTTTGTGTGATTCCCAATCCTTTCAGGACATACTTAACAACGTCCGCTATAAAATGAGGCCCGTTGTCACTCCACAACAATCTGAAAACACCGTATCGAGGAAAGAATTCCTTCAATAACACCTTTGCCGTAGTAATTGCAGTATTGTCTTTCGTAGGGTATGCTTCAATCCATTTACTGAATGCACAAACCACAACTAAGACGTATTTCAGATTATTACAGCGTTCCAGCTGAATATAATCCATTTGCAATACTTCAAAAGGTGCAGTAGGTGTTGCAAACCCTCCTGCTGGAGTTTGTATCCCTTTTCCTGGATTGTACTTAAGACAAATCATGCAGGTCTGTACTACTCTTTTAGCCGTGCTAGCAATCTCTGGATGCTCCCAAACTGGCATAAGCAATTTCACAATTGCTGAAGCTCCAACATTTGCTAGCCCATGCGCCATCTGAACCATAGGTAGTACAAAGGCTGTGGGTAACTTCCACTTACCCATTTGTTTACTTCTCCAACAACCTTCATCATCCAACTCTCCATCCTTTGACCATTGCTCCCGCTCTTTATCAGAAGCTGTCCTCTGTATCTAGCACCTCCTTCCTAGCATCGTGCCACCGCTCAGCTTGTGACTTCATAAAGTACATTGGAGTGGTGTCAGGCTGCATCGCAGTTTCACGTGCTACTCGATCTGCAAAAGCATTTCCTTCTCCCACTTTATCTGTCACTTTCTTGTGTGTGCTGCATTTCACTATTACTATCTTCTTTGGATAGGTCAATGCAGTCAAGAGGTTATGTACTAACTCTTCGTACATTATCTGTGCTCCATGTGATGTCAGAAAGCCCCTTTCCTTCCAGAGCAGGCCAAAATCGTGCGCTACTCCAAAAGCATAGCGGCTATCTGTATAAACATTCACGCATTATCCTGCACTAAGCTCACATGCTCGCGTCAACGCTATCAGTTCTGCTGCTTGAGCTGATTTCTGCGGTATGCGTGCTGTCGCCACTATTGTGTGCAGCGTAGTAATTGTATATGCTGCCGAGGTAGTCCCATCTGGTAACTTCAGGCAAGACCCATCCACCCACAGCTCTCCATCCACATCTGTAAAGGGTGTGTCCTGCAAATCAATACGACCCTTTGTCTGTTCCTCAGTCACAAAAACACAGTCATGTGTTTCTTGCGCCTCTGGCTGAGTCGCCGGAAATGGCAACAACGTGACTGGGTTTACTGTTGCACATCTCTTTAGTGTAATATGAGGAGCCAACAACTTTAGCTCGTATCCTGTTAGACGAGCACTAGTTAAGTGCTGCACCTTTGTCTGATTCAAAAGGGCATCAACAGCATGGGGGACCAACACCAACAACTTATGAGATAAGACAATCCCTTCACTCTGACGTATTGACACAGCTGTTGCTGCAACCGAGCGAAAGCAACCAGGTAACGCTCGAGCAACAGGATCGAGCACTGCCGAGAAGTATGCGCAAGGGCGTTGTTTATCACCGTGCATCTGCACTAACACTGGTAATGCGCATCCATCTCTCTTATGTACGTACAATGTAAAAGACTTCATGTAATCAAGGGTGCCTAACACTGGTGCTGAACAAAGGGCCTGTCATAATTGCTGGAAAGCATTCTCACACTCATTTGTCCTGGGAAGGGGAACTGGAGTGTCCTTTGTCAAAAGTGCTAGCAATAGTTTAACTATGTGTGAAAAACCCAGTATCCACTGTCTGCAGAAAGAAGTGAGACCCAAGAATGCTCGGACATCTTTCTGTGTAGAGGGTACTGGTGTGTCCAAAATTGCTTGAATACGATCTGGTGTAAGTGCACGTCCCTCCTTAGACAAAAGATGACCTAAGTAGGTTACCTTTGGTCTACAATATTTCAATTTCTTCTTTGATACTTTGTGATTATGCGATGCCAGAAAAGCAAGCAAAGACAGTGTACACTTTTCACATTGTTCAGGGGTATCGGCCGCCAACAAGATGTCATTGACATATTGTATAAGCGCCACACCTTCAGGTAGAACAAAAGAATCCAGTTGTCGCTTCAACGCTTGACTATAGATGCTAGGACTCTCGGTATAGCCTTGAGGAACTCTACAAAATCTATACCATCGATTATTCAAAGTGAATCCGAAAAGATATCGCCTATCAGGATGAATAGGGTTCGAAAAAAAGGCGTTCTTCAAGTCTATGACAGAGAACGTGGTTGCAGTTGGTGGAACCAGAGTAAGAAGTGTCGTAATGTCAGAATCCACTGGGTATTGAGGTATCACTATCTTATTCACCTCCCGCAGATCGATAATAAATCGATAGATCCTAGTATCAGTGTCTTTCTTCAAAATCGGTAGGATAGGACTGTTACACACATTGTATGGAACCTCTTCCTCTACCCCCACTTTAATGAGATCCTGCACGATCTGTGTAAGCGCCTCCTCCCCCTCCTGTGAAATACGATATTGAGGTAGGCGTGGCAACACAGCTCCCTCCTTTACACTGATGTGCACCGGGGGAATGACCATCTGTCCCACATCAGTATCTGAAGTAGCCCACAAAGTACGAGGTAAAGAGGCCAATGCAGTATCTTCTTTAATCGTACACACCCTCTCCATTGTCGAATAGTTGTCGTTCAAAATAACACGCACTCCTTCAGGTGAGCAACGTATTGTAGCTCTAAAATGCTTGAGCATATCCAAACCCACAATGTTATCAGGCGTATTTGGGGAGAGCAAGAATGGACACGGTGCAACAAACTTATCTACATAAAGTGCAAGAGGTTGTGATAGTGGGCTATAGAAGGCGTTCCATCGAACCCTATGGATGTAATTGTTAAGCCAGACAGGGGAGCCCTCGGAACCAATTGTTTAGACAAAGCGCTACGAGTAGCTCCTGTATCTCCTGTATCAACCAGAAACCGATCATATTAACAGTGAGAGAGAAGCATCATGTGAAAAAATTAGTTAAGAGAGCTAAAAATAGTACTACAGATCCAAGCCACTTACCATTTATAAAGCACATGCATCATGCAGTATACTTCACAAAATGCAGCAAATATACTTTTTTTAGTAAATCACAGATGTTGAATGAAGAAGAAGTCACTTGGAGAATCCTCAAGGCATTGTTAAATAATGTATAAAGCCACTCACACTGTGCTGCGCATTTGAAAATGAATGTGGGAAAGCGCGGCAAAAAGAAATGGAGGGCGCAACTCCTGACTGGAGAATGCACTGGCTGAAAAGAAGAGAAAGCTTGGCATTCACCGTTTACTCCTGAAAATAGAAGGCATTGTGGGTTCCCTCAGGGCTCCTCTCTCTCCCCTCTCCTTTTCAATTTGTATCTTCTCCCTTTATTTCAATCTCTGAGAGAAAAAAGGATTGGGATATTCAATTATGCTGGTAACTAGGGGTGGGCAGACTTTTCAAAATTGCCTTTTGCAAAATGTCGCAAAACTGCAAATAATCTCAGCGAACACGCAGAATTTTGCGTGCTCGTGCAGATTTCGGGGGCAGGGCTTCTTTGCGAGTTCACATGCCTCTCGTGTTTATAAAAGGTCAGAGAATGATCAGAGCAGCAGATGAGGAGAAAGAAGCTCCTGGTCACAGGAACTGCACGGCGATTGCGCTTGTGAAAGTCAAGGATGCAAAGGCCTCCATCAAGCATCACAGCTAATTTTTGAGGGTAGATATGGGGAGAAAGCACACCTGCCCAGCCTCGACATAGCTCACGATTTCTTCGGGCTGATTAATGAGGTAATGAATTTGAGCTTAATCTCCGGCACCTGCTTTATTAATATCTGGAATGTAAGTGCTTCCTGTTGAGCTTTAATTCTTCTGACAGGAGCATCATGCCAGAATGAATCCTGCCCTGCATATTTATCCAAGAAGATGCCACCGTTTTGTTCGATGCCACCGTTTTGTTCGATACCTCTGCTCAACTGGAGTACTTTCTACTGGCTAATAAGTAAGTGCTACCTCGTTGGGTGAATGTATAGTGCTTTTCCCACTCTACAGCTGTGTAAAGGGCCAGAAGAGTTGTCTCCAGTGACCATGTGTGCTTATAAAAGGTCAGAGACCGATCAGAGTAGCAGATGAGGAGGAAGAAGCTCCTGGTCGGGACTGCACGGGGATTGCGCTTGTGAAAGTCAAGGATGCAAAGGCCTCCATCAAGCATCACAGCTAATTTTCGAGGGTAGATATGAGGAGAAAGCACACCTGCCCAGCCTCGACATAGCTCACAATTGTTATGTGCTGATTAATCAGTTACTGAATTTGAACTAAGCCTCTGGCTCCTGCTTTATTTATATCTGGACTGTAAGTATTATCCTGTTGAGCTTTAATTTTTGGGTCAGGAGCATCGTGCCAGAATGAATCCTGCCCTGCATATTTATCCAAGAAGATGCCACTGTTTTGTTCGATACCTCTATTCAACTGGAGTACTTTCTACTGGCTTATCAGTATGTGCTACCTCGTTGGGTAAATGTTTAGTGCTTTTCCCACACTACAGCTGTATAAAGGGCCAGAAGAGTTGTCTCCAGTGACCATGTGTGTGTAACTTTGCCATCGTGCTGAAGGGTGCCAGGGTCCCTTGAGTGAGATGTCCATCATAGTGGGTAAAGGGCGGGAAGACAGTGCACACTGCTAATGCGTTGAGCGGGGTCAAACGGGTGGGCTTCAATGCGAGTTCACATGCCTCTCGTGTTTATAAAAGGTCAGAGACCAATTAGAGCAGCAGATGAGCAGAAAGAAGCTCATGGTCACAGGAACTGCACAGGACTAAGGGTAACGATGATCAAGTGTGTAACAGGACCTTACAAAAACACGAACGAAAAACAGGTTTTTCAAAACAAAATACAAATAGCGCTCGTGAAAGTCAAGGATCTAAAAGCCTCCATCAAGCATCACAGCTAATTTTTGAGGGTAGATATGGGGAGAAAGCACACCTGCCCAGCCTCGACAAAGCTCACAATTTCTTTGGGCTGATTAATGAGTTAATGAATTTGAGCTTAAACTCCGGCACCTGCTTTATTAATATCTGGACTGTAAGTGCTTCCTGTTGAGCTTTAATTTTTCTGACAGGAGCATCGTGCCAGAATGGATCCTGCCCTGCATATTTATCCAAGAAGATGCCATTGTTTTGTTCGATACCTCTGCTCAACTGGAGTACTTTCTACTGGCTAATAAGTAAGTGCTACCTCGTTGGGTGAATGTATAGTGCTTTTCCCACACTACAGCTTTGCAAAGGGCCAGAAGAGTTGTCTCCAGTGACCATGTGTGTGTAACGTTGCCATCATGCCGAAGGGCACCAGGGTCCCTTGAGTGAGCTGTCCATCATTGTGGGTAAACGGCAGGAAGACGTGCACACTGCTAGTGTGTGGGGCGGAGCCAAACAGGCGGGCTTCTATGCGAGTTCACATGCCTCTTGTGTTTATAAAAGGTCAGAGACCGATCAGAGTAGCAGATGAGGAGGAAGAAGCTCCTGGTCGGGACTGCATGGGGATTGCGCTTGTGAAAGTCAAGGAGGCACAGGCCTCCATCAAGCATCACAGCAAATTTTCGTGGGTAGATATGGGGAGAAAGCACACCTGCCCAGCCTCGACAAAGCTCACAATTTTTATGCGCTGATTAATCAGTTACTGAATTTGAACTTAGCCTCTGGCTACTGCTTTATTTATATCTGGACTGTAAGTATTATCCTGTTGAGCTTTAATTTTTGGGTCAGGAGCATCGTGCCAGAATGAATCCTGCCCTGCATATTTATCCAAGAAGATGCCACTGTTTTGTTCGATACCTCTACTCAACTGGAATACTTTCTACTGGCTTATCAGTAAGTGCTACCTCGTTGGGTAAATGTATAGTGCTTTTCCCACACTACAGCTGTGTAAAGGGCCAGAAGAGTTGTCTCCAGTGACCATGTGTGGGTAACTTTGCCATCGTGCCGAAGGGTGCCAGGGTCCCTTGAGTGAGATGTCCATCATAGTGGGTAAAGGGCGGGAAGACAGTGCACACTGCTAATGCGTTGAGTGGGGTCAAACGGGTGGGCTTCAATGCGAGTTCACATGCCTCTCGTGTTTATAAAAGATCAAAGACCAATTAGAGCAGCAGATGAGCAGAAAGAAGCTCATGGTCACAGGAACTGCACAGGACTAAGGGTAACGATGATCAAGTGTGTAACAGGACCTTATAAAAACACGAACGAAAAACAGGTTTTTCAAAACAAAATACAAATAGCGCTCGTGAAAGTCAAGGATCTAAAAGCCTCCATCAAGCATCACAGCTAATTTTTGAGGGTATATATGGGGAGAAAGCACACCTGCCCAGCCTCAACAAAGGTCACGATGTTTTGGGGCTGATTAAGGAGTTACTGAATTTGAGCTTAAACTCGGGCACCTGCTTTATTTATATCTGTTAGTGCTTCCTGTTGAGCTTTAATTTGTGTGACAGGAGCACTGTGCCAGAAACAATCCTGCCCTGCATATTATCAACAAATATGCTTCAATTCCGCTGCCGATCGCGGAAATTTTGACATCTTTGTGTCCCGCGCGGAGCGCGAAAATGCCGTAATTTTGCACGTTCCGCGAGCGGAACGGAATTTGCCCCCCACCCCTACTGATGACCTTCAATTGGTCTTTGAAATCAATCCATCCTCATTGTCAGTTACTCACTTTCAATCTACCATGATCTTTATAAGTGATTGGATGAATCACAACCAACTCACGCTGTACCCCCAATAAAACGGAGCTGATTCTTATAAGTGGCCCAGTCAATCCATGGTATTCCAATTTCTGACCATCTTCCTTAGGCAACCCGCCGGAGCCTGCAGACTCTGCTAAAAGTCTAGGTGTTGTGATTTCGGGCAATTTGTCAATGAATGCCCAAATAAGCTCAATAGTATCTGCAAGCTCCTTCCAACTACGAAGAATGAGGAGGATTAGTAGATTCCTGTCTAGGGAAGCACTGACTCTGGTTATCCTAGCCTTGGTGATCTTGCGACCAGTATATACTAACACCTTATATTATGGCATCCCTGCCTATCAACTTAAACGCCTCCAGCTGGTTCAAAACCAAGCTGCTATACTCATTTATCATCAACCAAAATCTCAGCATGTGACACCTATAATGAAAAATTTGCACTGGCTTCCTGTGGCTAAAAGATGTGTTTTCAAACTGGGTTGCACCATTTTTAAAGCTCTTCATGGCAATAGCCCTGCCTTTATTTCATCCAGGACTCAAAGATATATCCCCTCCCGGGATTTGCATTCCTCTCATTTGAACCTGTTGACCATCCCCTCTTTTAAACATAAAAAGCATGGAGGCCTAAGATTTTGCTGTCCTGGCCCCTCAGTTCTGGAACGCTCTCCAGGTGGAAATGAGATTGACTACTTCCTACGCACAGTTCAGAAAACTGCTCAAGATTTGTTTGTTTGCCCAATCATTCAACATCTAGCTATGAGTCTCCTGATACCGTCTTTCTGCCCCTTCATTGCCATGAAACCGCTTGGTGTACGTGCGCTATACAAATGCTTTTAACAAATTGATGTGAAATTGCGATATTTGCAATTTTGTGGGAAAATATATTTTTTTTAAAGCAAGCGTGAGCTACCGTACTTGCTAATAAATAACGCCCAGGTGGGCCAGGTCCCACATCATAAAAATAGGAGGGGGTGCACTGGACCCCCTCTCTTAGGGCTAAAGAAAGCCACATGACTGTCACCTTCCCAGGAAATTTCTTAATTTGTAAGTGGGCATGATGAGCACTGGGCCTACCCACAGCCTCAGGGATTGCCACCTCCCTAGGGCTTCATGTATTTTTGAAAGCGATGGAGCCATGCAGACACCCTGCAACTCACCACTTCCCCTGGGCTTTCATCATAATATATGCAAGGGTAGCCCTTGGCAACCCCCACGGCCCGGGGACCGCCACCTCCCCGGGGCTAAATGTAAACTTATTTTGGGGGACTCTGGCTCACCTGCAGCCCCAGAGACGACCACCTCCACGGGGCTAAATAAGAAATGAATGCAGGGGCAAGCGCCTCTCTCTGCAGCACTGGGAACTGCCACCTCCCCGGGTCTCTATTGAAAAAAATTTGGTGGCCCATGTGGCACCCCCACTGCCACGGGGGCCTCCATCTCCCTGGGGCAAATGTACATATTTAAGGATGGGTGACCGCATGGGCCTCCTCATCCCTTTTGGACCACCACCTCCTTGTAGCTGTGTACAGCAAATGAGGGGTGGCACACAGCCACTATCCAGGGGCCAATAATGGCCATGGGGACCGCCACCACCCAGGGCTGGCTCTTGCAATGTCCTGAGGTGCCCACTCCCAGGACATTGCAGTTTGCTATGACTAACTAAGACATAGCAAACACTGCTCCGCTTAGAGTATACAAGAGCATCTAAAATGCTCTTACTTGCTCAAAGCCGATTCGAATTGCTTTTTTTTAGAAGCAATACTTGCTACCGAAGGATGCAGCAAGCCGGCAGTGATTGCAGGGGCATTGATGCCCCCCGCAGTCCCAGTGGTGAGTGGGTGCCTTGAGGCACCCACTCTAAATGGGCAGGTCCTGTGGGATTGGTTCCCCGTGGCCCAATCCGGCCTGGGAAGGGTTCAAGCAGCCCCCATCTGTAAAATACTAAACTCCGGGGGAGGGGGTCACCGGAGCTGAAATCGAGGGCCCCTCCACTTGTATTGGTAAAAACAAATAAAGTCTGGAGCATGGGGAATGGGGTCTCCAGGGCCACACTTCCTTTATAATTAAAGAAATGAAAATGCCACTGTCACGATTTCGGAGGCCTCAGCCTCTTTCTGCACTGCTCTGCAATTGCACCTCCTGGCACGCTGCTGGTTAGGGGATGAAGTCCCTTGGATACTGACAGACCTTAGGGGCCAACAAGACTTCCATTTAACTCCAGTTAGTCCTACACAACGAGGCTGCTGAGAGGTGGTGTTGGACTTGGCCTTTTTGGCATGTTCACCCCGAAACTTTTTGCGTTCTCCTAGTCTTTTTCTGAAACCTAGTAATGGTGATTTTAGGCCTCTGCGCACTTTATCACTGTGGTCCAGTGTAAAGTGCATACGCTCTCTATGCATGTGTTGTGAGATTGACCTGCACTCCCATAGGAATGCATGGGGGATATGAGTGTCCATGGTAATTCCTGATGTGAAAGGAGTGCAGGGGTGGGTTTAGTATGTGCGAACTTGTGAGAATAAATGCTGTGCAATGGTGTACGAAGATTTATTGTGACTATGGGAGAAGTGCCATTTTTAGAAGTTGGCATTTCTATGTGCAGTGTCTGCCTGCCTGATGTGAATTGCATGTCTGGCTTGTGATTGACAGGGGCTTGCTTGTGTGCCTGGCTCCAGGAGCCAGGATGGGTGTGCCCGGTGGTGAATAGGGATTTCTTCTTGTAGATGGGGGGAGGAGTTGTACCTGGGACCTGAATCAATCAATCAATCAATCAGAGAATTTATAAAGCCCGCTACACACCCGCGAGGGTCTCAAGGCGCTGGGGGGCGGGGGGGTGGTGGCTGCAGCTAGTGGTCGAACAGCCAGGTCTTGAGTAGTCTCCTAAAGGTCTGTGGGCCTGCTGTCTGACGTAGGAGGAGGGGAAGCAGTTCCATGTCTTGGCAGCGTGGTGGGAGAAGGACCATTGTTTTCAGAGCCTATGCGTGGCTCCAACATTTTGGGGGTAAGTTTATTCTCTTTATGTGGCGCACAATCATTTCAGGAGCCCGCGTGCTCCAGGGGTCATTATTTCTAGAGCCAGAGTGGCTCCAATGCTGTGCATCATGATTTCCAGAGCCAGATGGCTCCAACGTTGGGCACAGTTATTTCAAAGGCCAGTGAGAGCCCAGGCCGCATTTTGTCTTTTACAGCTGCCCAGCAAGGAGTGGGCAGCTGCACTGTTTAGGCCTTGTTTTTTTTAGGGGACATGGTTAAGCCAGGAGTGAGACGCACTCCTTCACTCCTACCTTTGCCTGCACTGCTGTGCAGCACTTAGTGCCAGCTGCAACATTTAGGTCTGTGCCGTGGCGGACCCTTGACCTTTGCTGCCTTGGCAGCAGCCCTGACATTTTGGACATAGGGCATTTGAGCCCCTTTTTGGAGATGGCCAGTTGGCTAGGAGGACTGGTAGATTTATAGGGCTCCAGTTCCTAATGTGATTTAGGTGCTAATGTGATGTGGTGCTAGGAAATGTAATGCATTTAGTATGTTTTACACACCCTGTTCGATACCTCTAAATATGGTTTATGATTATGAGGTTGTTTTGCATATCATGGTTTACGCTAGTGAGATTATGTTTCACTGTGTGATGAACGCCCCTAATGTGAGTTATGCTTAGGGGGTTAGGGTCTAATGTGTTTAGACTTGTGAGAGATTGCATAATGTGTTTATGCTGGCGAGGTGGCACAGAATGTAATTTGCGCCTGATGGGACTGTGCATATTTGTAGTTTATGTTACAGGCTGATGCTAAGTACAGTGATTAACCGTATTTACTGGTTGTACGTTTATGATCTGTTTTACTTTTCCAATTTCGCTTTTTGATGGTTCTGACAGTGGTCCATGTTGCCCTGTCATGTGTATATAATCCCTTGTGAATATTGCCCGTGCCAGTTGGCACAGTGTATGTTATGTGTTAACTAGTCCCATGTGTTATGAGAATGCAAAGGCTATTTTTTATATACCCTTGTGTGGAGTTCCTTTTGTAGTGTGCCTGGGATGTTGTTGCTGTGTGCGTGCGCAAATGCTTTACACATGGCCTCCGGGATAAGCCCGACTGCTCGTGCCAAGCTACCAAGGGGGTGAGCAGGGGTTATCTTTGGCGTGTAACTCCCGAGCCCTGACAAGAGTGGTTGTTTCTGCCTGGCTTTGGCGCAAGCCTTAGCCAACCAGAAATCCCATTTCTAACAGGTGGTGGAAGGCGACTCCACCTTTCTCCAACAGTCTTCAAACACGCCTCTCAGCACACTGTTCATAGAGGGAGGATGTCCACTTGCGTCCTGACGGCCTCAGGACTACCATTCCTGTTACCTCCAGTAAGTCCCATACAGTGGGATTGCTAAGAGATCTTCAGATGCCACACCCCTTTCTCCACCACACGTCAAACGCTCCTGCTGACGCACTGCTGATTGGTGGATGGAGTCCACTTTACGCCTGAGGGAGCTTGGGGGCCAACCCTGGTACCTCCTGTAAGTCCTATACAGCAGGATCCTGAGGGCGGGTCGACAGCTCAGCACCCTTTCTCAGCCACTCTGCAAATGTAACTATTACTAAAAAAGCCATTGAAAGTCTCTGAAAAAAACAAAGGTTACAGGGATGGTATAATTTGGAATTGGCATTTAAAAAACCATAGAAATTCATTGAATAAAGCAAAGGTTACAGGGACAATATAGTTAGGCTTGGACAAAACTAGTGAAATTAGCAGTTATAGTAAGCTGAGCTAACTAGAACTCTCACACCCACAATACACTGCTTATGACCTCACATATTACATCACTCATAACACATTTTTTAGGTAGCATGGGCAGTTTTAGAGGTTACGTTGGGTAAGGGTATTTGGGTGGCAAGGGTGATTTTAGGGTTTAGGATTGTTTTTGGCTTTTGGGTGGCAAGGGTAATATTAGGGTTTTGTGTGGGTTTGTGTTCTTGGGTGGCAAGGGTAATATTGAGGTTTATGTAAGGGTGGGCGTAAAATCCGTTTCGCGGGCGAATTTGCGGATTTTCCACGATTTAGCGATCCGCGAATCTCGCGAAATCGCGGTAAAATCCGCAAATCAGCGGGGACGAATTTTCAGCCAAGCAAGGGTTACAGCAGCAGGTGCAAAAGTTGAACCTAATTTCTTTGTAACCTTTTACAAAAGGGTTACAAACAAATTAACTTCAACTTGGACACCTGCTGCTAATTGCTTCCTGGCGCCTCGTTGCCTACTTGCAACTATTCTCTGACCCTGCTCTGACCCTTGAAGCAGGGTCAGAGAATAGTTACAAGTAGGCAACGAGGCACCTGTCCAAGGAATTAAACCTCATCAGGAAGCACTTACAGATATAAAAAACAGGAAGAAGGGAGAGGATGGCAAATACACCCATTTTGAGTTGTCAGGAGGGGTTAAACTAAAAGAGACCTTTACAGCACAATTTTCATATGCATTTTGCTAAAAATAAAAAGCTGTATGTTCTGTAGGGGCAACTCAGGAATCTGGCCCTTCAGAGATCCGGCCTTTCTTTCTTTCTCTCGTTCTCTCTCTCCCTCTCTCTTTCCCTCTCTTTCTCTCTCTATCTATCTATCTATCTATCTATCTATCTATCTATCTATCTATCTATCTATCTATCTATCTATCTATCTCTCTCTCCCTCCCTCTCCCATAAACGACTGCATGGGTAACTTCGCTATGCAAGCGGCTCGCGAAGACGCAAAAAGCCCCGCGAACACGCAAAAAACCCCGCGAACACGCAAAAAAACAAAAATCCGCAAATTCGCACAAATTCGCGAATTTTGCGGATCGCAAATTCGCAAATTTGCAAATTTGCAAATTCGCGGATCACGAATTCGCAAAATTCACCCATGCTTAACAGGGACATATGCCCGGTCCCCACTAAACGGGGTCCTTGGGGATGAAATCAACTCAGGAGGGGGACTGGGTGCCCCTCCCCATTGCATTTTGGCCAGAAGCCAGGACATATGATCCTAACTCCTGAGCTTGGCGAAGGCAGGTCAAGTGTGTTTTCTCAGCAATTCCATATTGAAAAAAAATCTGAAATGCTTCATATAGATGAATGCATCATTGATCTATTGGAGGGCAATCTGTATGTGACTGTGACAAATGGGTTCTTTCCTGTCCTGTCCTGGTGAGAACCTAGTCCACTGTTCTCCTTTTAAATGACTAAGAGTATGGAAATAGTACAAATCACTTGAAAGCTTTGCCCGTTTGGCCCCATCCACTTTAGTAATATTCAAAGGTCTTCCTGCCTTTTGCCAGGACGATGGACAGCTTCACAAGTACCCCCAGCTCATTTCCCACCGACTTTGATGAGGAGTTCTTGATGCAGAGGAACATGCGGACATCTCCAGCAAACAAAGAAGCACTTACTTCATATAGTTAAGAGGAAGTACCCTCGTTTTTTTGTAGATTCACCTCTTTGTACTCTTGTTGCCTTCTCTATAGGAAGATTCATGTTATCACAAATTTCTGGATAAAGAGACATGAGGAACAATCACATTACCAAACTGCACACCAGGTCACTGGTGACATTTCCTCATGCTCCGTTACTCAGCTGTAGTGCAGAATGAGTACTGGCCATTTCCACAAGGAGGTAGCACTTATAAATTAACTAGTTTAAAGTATTCCACTTGGGTAGATATTTTGTGTAAAACTGTAGACTCTTTTGGCTAAATAGGTAGGTATGGTTGTGTTGTGGTACAATCACTGACACAGATACTGACATACCTACAGATACATTGACACCCACTCCTATACTCAGGCACTCACATACTCATGGACACACCTACTCAGACACTCACACACCCCCTTCAAAGACCTACTCCAACACTTTCACATGTTCTTATGGACCCACTAAGACACTCATGTACCCACTTCCAGATATACTCAGACACTCTCACACCAACTCACAAACCCACTCAGGCATGCATGCACCCACTCACAGACTCACTCATACTCTCTCAAACCCACTCACAGCTAGTCAGACATTCATGTACCACCTCACAGACCCCTTTAGAGAGTTTCTGACCAGCTCAAGACCTACTCAAAGAATCACACACCAACTCACAGACCCACTCTTGTGCACCCACTCAGACGCCCACTCAATTACTCACACACCCACTCACACACCCGATCAGACACTTATGCATGCACTCGAAGGCCAGCTCAGACACTCGTACACTCACTCACTCACCCACTGAGACACTCACACACTCACTCACACACTTACAGGCTACCATTATGAAATAAAATTTTAAAAAACCTTATAAATTCATTTAAAAAACAAAGGTTGCACGGAAGTTGTAGTAAGGAAATAGAATTTAAAACCTTACAAATTAATTGAAAAAAACAAAGCTTACAGGGCTGTTATAGTTAGGCTCACACTTGACTCATACACAACTATAGAAATTAAGCAGTTATAATTAACTGAGCTAACTACAACTTATGCCCAGCAATGGACTGCTTATGACCTCACATATTACATCACTCATGATATGGTCTGTGACATCACTGATGACATCATCCACGAAACCACACACACTCACTGACATCCCCACAGAACCTCTCATACACCCACTCCCACTCATACAGCCACTCACATGCCTATTCACTCACCCATTCATATACTCACACACCCACTCACTCACACATAAACCACTTATGTACCCACGAATTAACCCATACAGCTACTAACACACTCTGTAACTCACCTATACAGGCTCTTACATATCCACCCACTCCCCCGTGCACCACTGACACACCCATTCACTCACAACACAGCCACACACATACAGTCACACAGCCATTTACTCACCCATACATCCACTCACTCACTCATACGAACTTCAGCACACCCATAGCGCCACTCAGACACCTACTCACACATTAATAGATCTTAGTATATATTTTTAACACTTAGAAACCTTTAGTGATGTCATCTGAGGTGTCATCTGTGATATCATCAGATATATCACTGACCATGTCATAAGCAGTGCATTGCGGTGGCGTATGTTATAGTTGGCTCAGGAAACCTAGTTGTGTGCTAGTGAAATCATAGCCTAGCTATAATGTCCCTGTAACCTTTGTTTTTTTCAGTGAATATATATATATATATGTCTAAATCATTATATATGTATATGTGTGTGTATATCTGTATGTATGTATGTATATATATTATATATATATATATATATATATATATATATATATATATATATATATATATATATATATATATATATATATATATATATATATATATATATATATATATATATATTCACTGAAAAAACCACAGGTTTCAGGCCTGATATAGTTAGGAAGTAGCATTTTAAAAACCTTTGAAATTCACTGAAAAAACCATAGGTTTCAGGCCTGATATAAAGGTTTTTAAAATGCTAATTCCTAACTATATCAGGCCTGAAACCTATGTTTTTTCAGTGAATTGCAAAGGTTTTTTAAATGCTAATTCCTAACTGTATCAGGCCTGAAACCTATGGTTTTTCAGTGAATTTCAAAGGTTGTTTAAATGCTAATTCCTAACTATATCAGGCCTGAAACCTTTGTTTTTTTCAGTGAATTTCGAAGGTTTTGTAAATGACAATTTTTAAATGTATTAATTGCAATATATTTTTTGGAAACTGATTTACTAAATTTTTTAAACTATTTATTTTTAGATATTTTATTTTTTAAATTACATTGTAATTCCCTTCCTATGCCTAGTCACGCTGGGAATATTACTGCAGGTTTGCTCAAATGCCGTTCCCTTCCTTGTCACTCAAGTGATATTTGGCTACTGCTCTCCACCAATACATGGGATCTGTTATTTCTTACAGAGACTTGGATCAAGGACTCTTCTAATCCTGATATCCATCTGGCCATTCCCCCTGGCTATTGCCTAGTGGGTATAAATCGGGAGGGCACAAAAACGGGTGGAGGAATTGCAGTTATTTTACGTTCTCATTTTAACATTACCTCCAGGAAAATTGCTAAGATAGACCCTATTGAAGCGATGTATTTCTCTATTCTGAACGCCACCTCTGCCATCGCTTCAGGAATTTTGGTTTATAATCCTTCTGGGGCTGTGACATTACCACTTGCCACTCTTTTGGCAACAATTGCGGATCTATCGTTAAAGCACCCTCATTTTTTAGTACTAGGCGATTTCAACCTTCATGCAGATGTGAGCACTTGTACACAAGCCAATAATTTTTTATATTCTATGCATGCCCTTAATCTTACCCAGCGGGTACGGGGACCCACACACTCTGCTGGCCATACTCTTGATCTCGTCTTTTCGAACCTCCCTGGCTTTACTACATTACCTTCATGGCCCCTCACCTGGTCTGATCATTATCTAATTCCTTTTGAGTTGGCTGTGCCACGACCTCCTATGATCTCCTCTAAAATCAGGGACCTTGGGAGAAAATGGCACAAGATCACCTGTGAGGCACTTGAGCCTATCTTGCCTCCTCGGATAGGGCAGCTCACTAACGATCTAGATAACAACGTATCCAAATTTAATTCTGGTCTTTCATCAGTGATTAACCTTATTGCCCCGCTGGTACCTCTTGCTTCTTTAAGATCTAAGCCTTCGCCCCGTGGTTCTCACCGGATCTGTGAGAGGAAAGAAGTAGGTGCAAGAAATTGGAACGTATTTGGCGACGGTCATATGATCCGGTCGCTAAATCTATCTATAGAACTGCCCTTAAGCAGTTTCATAGACTCAAACATTCTATCATGAAGGACTATTTTGTAGAGAAAATCAAGGCTGGTGAGAATTCATCCAAGACCCTATTTAACATCATTAAAGATTTACTCTAATCCCCCTGCTGTGGCTTGTCTGATTGTTGCTAGTCAGACCCTTTGTGATGGTCTATCAGAATTTTTTCATGATAAAATTATTAAGATAACGGACACCTTACATCACACTAGGATTTCCTTACCATCCGTTCCCAAAACTGCTCATAAGGACACTTTTGTATCTTTTAAACCCCTAACAGCGGAATATGCCCAGACTTTGTTATTTCGATGTAAATCAGGTTCTCCCCTTGACCCTGCCTCTGCACAAGTATTAAGAAATCTGGCTCCCCTGCTGCTTAATCCACTTCTTGAGATTTGGAATCTCTCATTAGCCTCTGGCCTATTCCCTTCTCTTTGGAAACAGGCCATGTTGATTCCTATCCTGAAAAAGGCTGATGCTGACCCAACTCTCTTTAGTAATTATCGACCTATCTCACTCCTTCCGAAGCCAGCGAAAATCTTGGAAAAAGTGGTGCAGGAGCAGCTTGCGGAACACCTTGAATCAAATCAACTTCTTCATGATTCCCAGTCGGGCTTTAGTCCCGGCTTTAGCACTGAGTCTGCACTTCTGGAGGTGTCGGAGGCTACTCGAGAGTGCGTGGATTTGGGCGAGGAGGCCATGCTGGTCCTCCTCGACCTATCCGCGGCCTTCGATGCTGTCTCACACGACATCCTGTTAGATCGCCTCCCAGATACTGGCATGGGGGGACCCCTTTGGCGTGGGTGAGAACCTTCTTAAGAGATAGAACTCGGCAGGTTTTCCTCTGGCCCCTTGCTTCTGCAGAGAAACCTTTGATATGTGGCGTTCCGCAGGGTTCGGCACTCAGTTCCCTGTTTTTTAATGTTTACCTTGCACCTCTGGCGGATGTGATTGAATCCTGGGGTGTCAGAGTGATCTCTTATGCTGACGACACTCAGCTTGTGTTTTCATTTAGAGATCACTCTGAAGGCAATTTGTCCAATTTTCGACATTGCCTGGTCAACATCTCCTCCTGGATGAATACCAACAATCTGAAACCTAATGCGGATAAGACTGAGGTCCTATTTTTCAATCAAAAATCTCCTGTCCCAGCTGGAGTATGGTGGCCTGCTGAATTGGACCCTGCTCCAGTCCCTGTCTTATCCGCATGAAATTTGGGCTTTCAATTTGATAATGCTTTGTCCTGTAAGACCCAAGTTAATAAAGTTTCAGCAGCATGCTTTGGTAAACTGCGTATGATTAAAAAAATCTTCCCTTTTCTTCCGCTTGACTCACGGAGAACTGTGGTTCATGCGTTAATCACGTCCCATTTGGATTATGTAAATAGTTTGTATGTGGGAGCCCCGGCCTATCTGATTAAAAGATTGCAGATCGTACAGAACGCCGCGGCCAGGGTGATCTGTAATATTCCGTATTGCCCCTCCATTACTCCATATTTGGTTAAACTGCATTGGCTTCCGGTGTCCTATCTTATTCAATTCAAAGCATTAGTCAATGGATTCTTATGGAAGGAAATTCAAGTTACTGGTAAGTATGGTTAGAATTACTTTTCAGGATCAGTACTGGGCTCAAAAATGCAGCACTGAGGTCTCTCCTGATAACAGGTGAGTAAATCGGAATTCGTAGTTCGGCTGCTTTTAGAGGAATTTTTTTAAGTTCCAAAACTCCACACTTCGAATAATTTCCAAATAAAACCAGTCAATGTTAGCCTATGGTAGGAAATTCAAGTTACTGTAAGTATGGTTAGAATTACTTTTCAGGATCAGTAGTGGGCTGAAAGATGCAGCACTGAGGTCTCTCCTGATAACAGGTGAGTAAATCGGAATTCGTAGTTCGGCTGCTTTTAGAGGACTTTTTGAAAGTTCCAAAACTCCACACATCGAATAATTTCCAAATGAAACCAGTCAATGTTAGCCTATGGAAGGAAATTCAAGTTACTGTAAGTATGGTTAGAATTACTTTTCAGGATCAGTAGTGGGCTGAAAGATGCAGCACTTAGGTCTCTCATGATAACAGGGGAGTAAATCGGAATTCGTAGTTCGGCTGATTTTAGAGGAATATTTGTACGCTTCAAAAATAGACACTTAGAAACTTTTCTGGTGAAAACCACACAATAGATTCCAATGGAAGGAAATACAAGTTACTGGTAAGTACGCTTAGATTTAATTTTCAGGGTCCGTACTGGGCTCAAAGGTGCAGCACTGACGTCTCTCGTGATAACAGGTGAGTAAATCGGAATTCGTAGTTCTGCTGATTTTAGAGGAATATTGTGCTCAATAGTGAAGGGAGGGGGCGGAGCATGAGGTGACGTGTGCAAACCCCTGTGGCGCATTTTAGATTGGGGAATTAATTCCTCTTCAATCCTGAGGTCCCCTGTGATCCAACTAGCCCACCAGGTACCTCCAGTATGCGCCAGGGAGCGGTGTTGCTGAGAGGTGTTCCGAGGGCACGCCCCCTTTTTACAACACTCTGCAACGCAGCTCTGTGGCGCTTAATGGAGGTACCTGTTGGACTAGTTGGCCCTTAGCGGACCTCTAGATTGAAGAGGAATTAATTCCCCAACTTAAAACGCACCGCAGGGCATGTTTGCACACATATCACCTCAAGCCCCGCCCCCTACCTTCACCACTGTGCAAACACGCCCAGTAGCGTGTTCTAAGTTGGGGAATTAAGTCCCCTTGCATACTAGGGGTCCCTGGAGGCCAACTAGCCCACCAAGAACCTCCAGTATGCGCCAGGGGGCTGCGTTGCAGAGAGGTGTAATCAGGCCCGCCCCTTTTTACACCTCTCTGCAAGGCAGGCCCCTGGCACGTTTGCAGAGGGGGAACTAATTCCCCTTGCATACTGGTGGACCCTGGGGGCCAACTAGCCCAGCAGGAACCTCCAGTATGCGCCAGGGGGCTGCCTTGCAGAGAGGTGTTCTCAGGCCACGCCCCTTTTTACACCTCTCTGCAATGCAGCCGCCTGGCGCGTTTACAGAGGGAGGACTAATTCCCCTTGCATATTGGTGGTCCCTGGGGGCCATCTAGCCCACCAGGAACCTCCAGTATGTGCCAGGGGCCTGCTTTGCAGAGAGCTGTAATGAGGCCCCGCCCCTTTTTACACCTCTCTGCAAGGCAGCCCCCTGGCACGTTTGCAGAGGGGGAACTAATTCTCCTTGCATACTGGTGGACCTTGGGGGTCAACTATCCCAGCAGGAACCTCCAGTATGCACCAGGGGGCTGGGGTCCTTGTGGGACGCCCTGAACAGGCCTAGGGGGTCAGGGTGTTTCTACCCTGCCCCCTTTTCTTTGTTTTCACCTTTGTTTCCCTGTTTTCTTGTGACTCAGTTCTACCGAGGCACAAGATGGCTGCCAACACTTCCTGGTTCGGAGTGTTGACAAACAGTTGACAGCCAATCAGCATGCAGCTCGAGCTCATAATTGTAAGCGTGCAGTACTTCGTCTCTAAATTTCACTGTGATTTTACTTTTGATTTTCTCAGGAACTACGTAACGGATTTACACCATTTAACATAAAACTTAATCTGCGAACCAAACTCGACCTTTTTGCCAAATTTGGTGTAATTCCGTTCAGGCGTTCGGGCTGTAGCCCTGGCTAAAGGTCCCTATGGCAAATTGCATGGGGAAAACAAGTTTTGGGACCCCCCTTTTTTCTCGTCCCCACTTGACGAATCACCCCCCAAACTTTCAGGGAAGGAAAGGAGCAGGCCATTTTCTTGGAGAATTTCGCTAAGATTCGTCCACCGGCACCAAAGTTATTCCAAATAAAATGTTGTGGATTTCCTATGGAAACTAGTTCCTAACTATATCCACCTACTGGCGACCGCCAGTAGGTAATATATTTGTGTACATATACAGATATGTTGATATATATATGTATACATATGTGTGCGCATACATATGTATGGACATATACAGATATGTGGATATATATATGTATACATATGTGTGCGCATACATATGTATGGATACATTTAGATATAGACCTATATATATATATATTCACTGAAAGAAAATATAGGTTAGGAATTAGCATTTAAAAAACCTTGCAAATTCATTGAAAAATCCATAGGTTTCCATAGGTTTCACACGTTATAGTTAGCTAAACATTTCTCTCATACAAAACCTTTGAAATTCCTCTGTTATAGTTAGCTCAGCTAACTATAACTTGCGCGCCCGCAATGCCCTGCTGATGACGTCAAAAATATTACATTACTCATGACATGGTCAGTGACATCACTCATGAAATCACTGATAACATCTCAAATTACATCCCTGATAACATCACTGATGACATCATCCAGTGAATGTGTGTCTTTCTGAAAAAATGTTTTTTTATATATGTATATCTAAAGGTCGATGGAAGAATAAATGGGTAAATAAGTGTCTAAATGGATGGATTTTTTGTAAAATTGATTGTATAACTGACTTATTGAGTATATCTTAGTGAATAGGTGTACTAGTGAGTAATCTTTAAATCTTAAATATCTGTATCAGTGTCTCACTTTGTATATAAGTGGCTGCATGGGTAGCATGAATGACTGACTCACTGTTTGTATGTGTTTTGAAGACAGCATGTGTGCAGGACTGTATGGGTGGATGAGTGTGTGTATGGGTGTGTTAGTTAACACCAGAACCTGGACTGCTATGGGAATTCACAACAGCATATTATCAAGCCCATTATCGCCGCTTTAGCTGTAGTTTCCTGCCGCTGAAGCAGCGATAATTTTATCGTCATTCTTGATAATATGCCCCGTATTGGTTCAGCTCATTTACTCACATCTACATAATTCTAAACTCTAATTTTCTTTTTTCTTTTGCAGATTACCAATCGGACACCTTTTGGAATCCATTTCACAATTTGTTTATAACATTGTTTAAGTTATTTTTCCAGTTCTAATATAGTTATAATTGAGTTTTGTTTATATTTATTGGTTACTAAAAGTTAATAAAAAAAACTACATACTTCTTTTATTTTGTGGGGGAGGGGTATGACGGCCCACAATAAAATAATGTTGAAATACTACAGTAAGATATTCAAGACTAGGATTGAAAACTATTGAGTCCTAACTAACAGATATAATAAAAAAAAGCAACGGTGAAAAACTACGAAAATGGCGATGGACAGATTACGTAATCAACGTTTGGCGCCTCAGCACTACATTTCAAAAAAATTTATAAAAAATATGACTATTAATACTGTACAAAATTACAGCAGCGGATGACACACACGAACCAGGAAAAGAAAGCGACAGATTTACTAACTGATACAAAGAAAGGTTTGCTTGTTGAACTTGAAGAAAAAGAAAACGTGGGCTTCAAAACAACACTGAGCATGCGAAGAGAGTACAACTGCTACACCAAAAAAAAGAAAGCCTTAAATACTATCATAGAAATGAAGGAGCATATCATCAACAAAAGGCAATACATTATTGCCGCATTTATCAACAGGAAACTGCTGATAAAGCGGCGATAATGTGCTTGATAATAGGCCCTTGTAACTTCCCATAGCAGCCCAGGTTCTGGTATTAACCTGGGCTCCTATGGTTTATCACAAGGGCATATTATCAAGCCCATTATCGCCGCTTTATCAGAAGTTTGCTCCCATTAAAAACAACGGTATCGCCTTTTGTGGATAATATGGCTCATTGCTCTTTTTTTGACCAGCAAACTTAGGTGCATATTATCAAAGACCGGTGTTACAATTATCACCATTTTATTGACAAGAAACTGCCGATAAAACGGCGATAATTACCATGATAATACGGCCTTGTTATTTCCCATAGAAGCCCATGTTAACACCAGAACATAGGCTTCTAGGGCAATTAACAAGGACGTAATATCAAGCCCACCCTCACAACATTAATAAAAAAAACATAGGCCCTTGTAAATTCCCATAGCAGCCCAAGTTCTGATGTTAACCTGGGCTGCTATGGTTATTCACAAGGGCATATTATCAAGCCTAATATCGCCGCTTTATCGACAGTTTCCTGCCGAGAAAAACAACTATAATGTATCGCCTTTTGTGGATAATATGGCTCATTGCTCTTTTTTTGACCAGTAAACTTAGGTGCATATTATCAAAGACCGGTGTTACAATTATCACTGTTTTATTGACAAGAAACTGCCGTTAAAACAGCGATAATGACCATGATAATACGGCCTTGTTATTTCCCATAGAAGCCCATGTTAACACCAGAACATAGGCTTCTATGGCAATTAACAAGGACGTAATATCAAGCCCACCCTCCCAACATTAATAAAAAACCATAAGCCCTTGTAAATTCCCATAGCAGCTCAAGTTCTGATGTTAACCTGGGCTGCTATGGTTATTCACGAGGGCATATTATCAAGCCCATTATCGCCGCTTTATCTGCAGTTTATTGCCAATAAAAGTGACGATAATGTATCGCCTTTTGTTGATAATATGGCCTATTGCTCTTTTTTTTTTACCAGTATACTTAGGTGCATATTATCAAGGACCGGTGTTAAAATTATCGCTGTTTTATTGGCAGGAAACGGCCCATAAAACGGCGATAATGAGCTTCATAATAATTTCCTGTAGAAGCCCATGTTAAGACCAGAATATAGGCTTCTATGGGAATTTACAAGGACGTATTATCAAGCCCATCCTCCCAACATTAATAAAAAAACTCCAGACAATAAAGGTACCTGGAGCTGGAAGGTCATTTTACATATCACTGCCCCAGAAATGTGGCGTTCCCTGCGACATGTGCGGGGAGAGAGCTGAAAACATATATATTTTTAAAAAAAGACCCGAGGGGTGCCGCTCACCGAGACTGCGGGGAGTAGAACCGTAACCCCACCGCATACTTCAAAATAAAACCAGAGGAGTGCCGTTCCCCAGTGCTCGGGGCACCTTACAAGCCCCCAATATGCAGAACAATTGCCCCCGTAATTTGCCTCCCGGGACCTTATGAATAAAACTGACTTCTACTTTTTTGTCACCTTTTCCACCGCATACAAGTACTGCACGAGTACCCCTCCATTTTTTATTTAAAAAAAAAAATTGAGCCTTAAGATCCATGTACCACCCCCTGACCAAGACTATAGGTTCAGAATGTTCCTACCCTGCCCTGTTTTCTTATTTCTCAACTTTGTTTTACTGTTTTCTTGTGACTCTGCTGTCCCGACAAACAACATGGCTGCCAACACTTCCTGGTTTAGAGTATTGACAGCCAATCAGCATGCAGCTCCTGCTCGTAATTGTACGTATTTCCATACACGTACGCCAGATTTTTTCTTTAAGAAATAAAAATAAAAAATAGATACTAAACAACCATGTATGACCCCCTGAGCAAGCCTAGAGGGTCAGAATGTCTCTACCCTACCCCCTTCCCTTATTTCTCAAATTTGTTTTACTTTTTTCTTGTGACTCAGTTCTAGCGAGGCATAAGATGGCCGCCAACACTTCCTGGTTTCGAGTGTTGACAGACAGTTCACAGCCAATCAGCATGCAGCTCGCGCTCGTAATTGAACAGATTTCAGTACGTGTACTGAACTCCGTCTCTAGATATCGATATGATTTTACTTGCAATTTTCTCATAAACTCCTGAACGGATTAACACCATTTAACAAACAGCACAATCTGCGAACAGAACTCTACCTCTCTGCCAAATTTCGTGTAATTCTGTTCAGCCGTTAGGTAAAACACGTTTTGGGACCCCCTTTTTTCTCGGCCCCCACTTAACGAATTACCCCCATACTTTCAGGGAAGGAGAGGAATCGAGCAGGCCATTTTCTTGGAGAAATTTAGGAAGATTCGTCAACCGGCGCCAAAGTTATTCTAAATAGAATGTTGTGGATTTCCTATGGAAAGTAGGTCCTAACTATAACTACCTACTGGCGACCGCCAGTAGGTAATATATATATATATATATATATATATATATATATATATATATATATATATATATATATATATATATGTATCACGCAATTTTACCAAAAAAGTGCACCCGAGTTTCTGGTTGTGCATGCTAAGTTTCGGGGTGATCGCTTAAAGCGGGGGTAAGAAAAAGGGAGGAGTAAAAAAAGTGTCTTTCTCAATTTAATTCCATAGAGTCTTTTGACACGTCTGCAGCCTGAACCACTGGATGGAATTACACCAAATGTAACATAAAGGTAGATTCTGTTCTGCAGATCAGGAGTTTGGTATTTGGTGTAAAATATTCAGTAGTTTTTTGAGATATAAAGGAAATCCAAATGTGTACATTTGGGCAGGGCCTAAGCACAGATCTCGTAGTGAGATTGATCGGCTGTAAGCACTTCAACCAGAAAGTGATGGCAGCGAACTTGGGACCAATATACATTATAGCACCCCATTGAAATGCATTGTAGTGAATGGCAGGTTTCGAGAGTCACAAAATGGAGAACATATAAAGGGTGATAACAGATTTTAGTTATGATATAAATCATTTGTTGCTAAGGTGATTTTACCCTGTGAAAAAGCCTTCTGCTGGTAATTCATGATTCATGTTTGAGAGAAAACAGTTTTCTCATGACTTTCCCATATAGGTTATTGAAGGGGTCCAGATGCTAAAATGAGACCATATTTTTTGTACATTCACACTACCTTTCTCAGCCATATGAGAATGAAGTTTGACATTCTCAGTAAATCCTGTGCTTCCAACAAGAATATCCTGTCAGTCGATTCCCTTGTGGTCTACTGCAGCCTCCCAGAGTGTTCTAAAGAACAACTATAATGCTAACAGCCTTAGTTATGATAAAAGTGTGGCACACCTGAAGCCATCTTGATTGAATCAAACTAGTGAAACTTAAAACATTTAATTTTGACAGAAATGCACTGAGGGGGTTCATTTTGTCATTAAAATTATTGTTAGTACTGCAGAAAGAAAAAGTAGGACACGTTTTAACATACAAAAGAAAAAGATAAACATATATATATGCATGAATAAATACAATCAAACACCCATTTATAATACAGTTTTTAAAATACAATATTTACAGAATAAAATGTTGGACGATTGGCAACCTGCAAATTGAATTCAGGTAAAAGACTTGGCGTTGCTTGTTACAGTGTTAAAATTCAGATTTAAGTATTATACAGTGTACAATCTAGAGTCAAGGGGTGGTGAACAAGACATTTGAGAAAGCTAGCCACTAATAAAAACAACCGCTCACCCTGTAGTAATTGTAAAAAAAGCAATGCTGGACAATATTGTCTAAAGCCAGTGCTCCTTAGGAGAGGTATAAGCCATTTTTTCCTGAGATTATGATAAAAGACGCAGATAAAAAATATGTGGGCAGTGGATTGGGACGAAACACCATCACAAGGACAGGGGGAGAGCACTTTTGCCCAATTGTTCCTGGAGGGAAATGCAACCAATCTATAAAAAGAATTCATTCTGAACCTTACTAGCAGATGACGCTCATAACTCGTGGTGTTATAGGTGAGGTACGGCTGTATAGTGGGTTCCGCTTGTATAAGCAAGGCATGAGTAACAGAAGGTTTGGTAATCTCACTCATCAATCTCAAATCCTCTAGATGAGCCAAGCATTTCTTTTTAAAACCTTTCTCTGTACCTCGCGAACTAGGGAGGGGTTTAAGTAATATTGATCCGACCCCAAATCATGGAAAAAACTCGCTATATACCGTAACCACCTTGAGTTATTAGCAAATATCTTCCTCTTCTATTCCATTAAAAAATGATGACAAATAGACTGGAACAGGCACTTTCAACACCAGCAGCAGAATGCCCGTTAACTCCCTGGTGAACAGAATTTTAGTACAGTGCTCTTACGAGCAACTAGTGTTATGTCAATTGTTTCACATCAGACCGCCAGTATACAGTCAAAATATTGAGTTTTCATTATCGATTTGCATTAATATCGATTAAAAAATATAGAACGGACAGAATATCGACTGGACAGAATATAGACTACAAAAATATCGAATAGGATAGCATTAATATCGAATTAAAAAATATAGAATGGACAGAATATAGACTACAAAAATATTAAATGGACAGAATATAGACTACAAAAATATAGAATGGACAGAAAATAGACAACAAAAATATCGAATTTGAGGTAAGTAAGTTAATGTCAATTTTTAAAGTGTTTTTTATGTTAATATATGTTTGAAAAGTGTATATTTATTTCATAATTTATATTAATTAATTATGTTTATGGTATTTAATTTTTGTGTAATATAATTCTGTAGCAGGTTGTGGGTTTATAGGGGAATAGGGTGGGAAGTAATTTAATTATAATTAATTAAATATGTTAATTTATTTATCAGTATTTATTCTGAATTAATTGTTAATTAATTATTAATTGGAAATTAATTAAAATATAATTGGTATTTTTTTAATTATTTGAATAATTGATAATTATGTTAATTTTAGTAATTTATTTTGTGTAGCGGGTTGTGGATTTATAGGGGAATAGGGTGGGAAGTAATTTAATTATAATTATTAATTAAATATGTTAATTTATTTATTGGTATTTATTTTGAATTAATTGTTAATTAATTAATAATTGTTAATTCATTAAATATAATTGGTAATTATTTTTAATTAATTGATTAATTGATAATTATGTTAATTTTAGTAATTTATTTTCTGTAGCGGGTTGTGAGTTTATAGGAGAATAGGGAGGGAAGTAATTTCATTATAATTAATTAAATATGTTAATTTATTTATTGGTATTTATATTGAATTAATTATTAATTAATTATGTATTGGTAATTAATTAAAATATAATTGGTAATTAATTAAAAGTAATAGATTGATTGATAAATATGTTAATTTTAGTAATTTATTTTCAGTAGCGGGTTGTGGGTTTATATGGGAATAGGGTGGGAAGTTATTTAATAATAAATAATTAAATATGTTAATTTATTTATTTGTATTTATTGTGAAATAGTAGTTAATTAGTATTAATCAGTAATTAATTAAAATATAATGGGTAATTAATTGTAATTAATTTATTAATTGATATTTATGTTAATTTTATGAATAATGGTTTATGTAGTGGGTTGTGGGTTTATAGGGGAATAGGGTCGGGAGTAATTTGTTTGTAAGTAATTCTTTTTTTAAATGATTTTTTTATTTTATCAAATTTTTAATTATTTTCTAATTGTTAATTAATTTATTGTTAATTGGTAAATAATTTGTATTAGTAGGTAATTATTTTTATTAATTAATTTGTATTGTATTTGCATTTTTAAATGATTAATTAATATATTATATAAAAGTGTTAAGTATTTTATATAATTTGTAATTGGTATTAATATTTATTTTATTTTAATTTATATATGAAGTATTTACTTTCCCTACTGTTGCACTCACTGGAGTGGGAATAGTAATTTTTACCCTTCTGCTATCCAATGCTTTCCCTACTGTTGCACTCACTGGAGTGGGAATAGTAATTTTTAACCCTACGCTATCCAACGCTTTCACTACTGTTGCACTCTCTGGAGTGGGAATAGTAAGGTTTATCACTACGCTATCCAATGCTTTCCCTACTGTTGCACTCTCTGGAGTGGGAATAGTAATTTTTACCCCTACGCTATCCAACGCTTTCCCTACTGTTGCACTCCCTGGAGTGGGAATAGTAATTTTTACCCCTGCGCTATCCAACGCTTTCCCTACTGTTGCACACTGTGGAGTGGGAATAGTAATTTTTACCCCTACGCTATCCAGCGCTTTCCATACTGTTGCACTCTCTGGCGTTGGAATAGTAATTTTTACCCCTACGCTATCCAACGCTTTTCCTACTGTTGCACTCTTTGGAGTGGGAATAGTAATTTTTACCTCTACTCTATCCAATACTTTCCCTACTGCTGCACTCTCTGAAGTGGGAATAGTAATTTTTACCCCAACGCTATCCAGCGCTTTCCCTACTGTTGCACTCTCTGGAGTTGGAATAGTAATTTTTACCCCTACGCTATCCAACGCTCTCCCTACTGTTGCACTGTCTGGAGTTGGAATAGTAATTTTTACCCCTACGCTAGCCAACGCTTTCCCTACTGTTGCACTCTCTGGAGTGGGAATAGTAATTTTTACCTCTACGCTATCCTACGCTTTCCCTACTGTTGCACTCTCTGGAGTGGGAATAGTAATTTTTACCCATACGCTATCCAACGCTGTCCACTCTGTTGCACTCTCTGGAGTGGGAATAGTAATTTTTACCCCTACGCTATCCAACACTTTCCCTACTGTTGCACTCTCTGGAGTGGGAATAGTAATTTTTGTCCCTACGCTACTCAATGCTTTCCCTACTTTTGCACTCTGTGGAGAGGGAAAAGTAATTTTTACCCCTACGCTATCCAGCGCTTTCCCTACTGTTGCACTCTCTGGAGTTGGAATAGTAATTTTTACACCAACGCTATCCAACGCTTTCCCTACTGTTGCACTCTCAGGAGTGGGAATAGTAATTTTTACCTCTACGCTATCCAACGCTTTCCCTACTGTTGCACTCTCTGGAGATGGAATAGTAATTTTTACCCCTACGCTATCCAATGCTTTCCCTACTTTTGCACTCTCTGGAGTTGGAATAGTAATTTGTACCCCTATGCTATCCAACGCTTTCCCTACTGTTGCACTCTCTGGAGTGGGAATAGTAATTTTTACCCCTACACTATCCAACGCTTTCATCACTACTGTTGCACTCTCTGGAGTGGGAATAGTAATTTTTACCACTACACTATCCAACGCTTTCCCTACTGTTGCACTCTCTGGAGTGGGAATAGTAATTTCTACCCCTACCCTATCCAGCGCTTTCCCAACTGTTGCACTCACTGGAGTTGGAATAGTATTTTTTACCCCTACGCTATCCAACGCTTTCCCTACTGTTGCACTCTTTGGAGTGGGAATAGTAATTTTTACCCCTAAGCTATCTAACGCTTTCCCTACTGTTGCACTCACTGGAGTGGTAATAGTAAATTTTACCCTTTCCGCTATCCTACGGTAAAAATATTGTAATCTTTTTATTAATATTACGTTTATATACATATATGTATTAACAAATCAATTTGTATGTTTTTATTTTACTTACATTAATTATTTATTAATTTTAAGGGTATTTAAGTATTTTAAGTATGTTTAAGTTCATTATATTAATTATTTCATGAATATTTAATAATTTAAAGCATTTTAAAAAATTCGATATTTTGACTAACTATATTTTTTACATCGATATTTTTGATTCAATATTTTTGTACGTACCTGTTTGGAGATAGGAGGTCGATATTTTGGCATTCTATATTTTTACCTTGATATTTGGTAGGTAGATATTTTGGCATTCCATAGTAGGTCAGTGATCCCTGACCGCCATCTTGATGGAATCGAAATGGAAAACTGAAAGCTTTTTCCACTGAGGATACAGCAGTAAATAAGGAGATTAGGAAACTTCATAACAAATAAGTCTCCCAAGATGGCCACCATAAAGAAAAGAGACCAAATATAGTGCAAACATCCACAAATGTAGCCAAGGTATAGCCCAATCACAAAAGTGTTCAAAACACTTAGGGGTCAATTCCGATTCTGGAAAAAAACATCCGTACGATTTGTATCCGGAGCCCTCTCCGTACGAATCGTACCCGTCCATCCGAGTCGCGTAGTACGATCTATATTCCTTGAATACGTCCGAATTGTCGTGATCCGTACGTATTGCAAGCCTGAAACTGTGATCTGTACAACTCGTACACATGCCGTACGACTCGTACACATGCCGTACGACCTGACGAGTACGATCCGGACTGGGGTATGAGGACGCAATTCGTACGGTCCACGTCAGGTAAGGGCGAGACGTACGGAAAAGCACACAAACACATACACACCGTACGGTCTGTACACCCCTTGCTCGCAGGGGTACCGTGTGTACCCCTGCGATCATGGGGTGTACGAGCCGTACCCCATGTACGGTCGGTGTATGAGCCGTACCCCATGTACGATGGGTATACCCATCGTACATGGGGTACGGGTCGTACACCCATCGTACATGGGGTACGGCTCATACACCCATCGTACATGGGGTACGGTTCGTACACCCCATGATCGCAGGGGTACGCACCATAACCCTGCGAGCATGGGGTGTACGCACCGTACCCAGGGGGGCCGTTCCGGACCTGTTTCGGGGCGAACTCTGCTTTTACGGCTGTTTTCAGCTCTCGTAGAAAAAGGGTCGTACACTGCGTACCCAACACGTATCGTACTTGCTGGTTCGTAAAAACCAGCCGCGAACCGTACAGATGTCGCGTACAGCGGGTTCTGAGGGAGAATCATACGGAGATTAGAGTCGTACGGTCTCTGTACGACTCGTACGGAGTACGGCTCTTGGTACGAATCGTACTTCGTCATACATACGGGGGACGTTGCAGGGAAAAACGCTCTGAGCGGCTATTCGGAGCGGTTTCTTCCCGAATCGGAATCGGCCCCTTAATGTTTTAAATTTTTGCAGTTTTATATAGTACAGATTTGACCAGAAGGTGTTGGAGTGCTTTACATGAGCAACAGTTACATTACACAGGGACACATTAACTTTGGGCTTGGGGAAAGTGATTTGCTCAGAAATCCCAGAATGTTGAGCTAACACTGAAGCTTGAACCTGGTTTTCCAATTACAAAGTCTTCAGCCCCGGACGTAACCCCACATTCTCTCCCCTAAGTGCAACATATAATCAAATGATCAACTGGATAAGAAAACAAATACAATTTAAAAGTGCTTTGTTACTATTTGAGAACTCCGAAAATGAGTCCACATTTGTGTTTTTTAGAGCACAATAAGGTCCTGTCATTTTTATCATTTCTAAAGGAAATGGTTTTAGAGTAATTATTATATCAAGATGACGTCAGGTGTGCCATTGTTTTGTAAAAAACCTAACATGACCCAGTGCCTGTCTGCAATGATCAGATCTGACAGCTTATATATCAAATTGGCACAATTTTGCTGAGGGTGCCATATTCACAGTGCACAGTGCTGTGATACTGGAAACCAGGCAAAGCCAAAGGGGATGATGGACAGAGTGTTGAACATTGCAAGCACTCATCCCCAGTCAACTGATCTGGGTTTAATCCATCATCATTCTTTAGCTCTCTTTCGCCACCCCAGTTCAGACATGGCCATATGCAAATCAGACTGACCCTGTGCCTCATGCGAACGGTCCAGCCTGAACTGCCAAGTCATGTCTTTCCTGGACCGGAAACAAGCATCCTGGGACCGGTTCTGGCTAATCAGCCGTCATCAGCCAGGCTAGCTTGAATCCAGTGGCAAAGTGAGAAAGGGACCCATGTCTGGGCATACCCTGCAACTTAGGGTGAACAAAGCAAAGCCAAAGGGGATGATGGACGGAGTGTTGAACATTGCAATCACTTACCCCCAGTCAACTGATCTGGGTTCCGTTTAATCCATCATTAATCTTTAGCTCACTCCGCCACCCCAGTTCAGACATGGCCATATGCAAATCAGTCTGACCCTGTGCCTCATTGGACCAGAAACAAGCATCCTGGGACTGGTTTCTGGCTAATCAGCCGTCATCCGCCATGCTAGCTTGAATCTAGTGGCAAAGTGAGCAAGGGACCCACGTCTGGGCATACCCTGCCAATTTAGGGAAACCATCACATTCCAGAATACTTGAAGTGTAGGGCAATCCCATACCATGTTAAATTATGTGCCTTCACAACCAGGGCCTATAGGGCACAGTGATGATCCTCCTCCTCCCAGCTGGGCCAGCATGGTACATGCATAAAAGGCCCTATGAAGTATCTTAAGTTACACGAGTCTGAAGCCGGAGCAAATATCTACATCACCGGGGGATGCCAGTGCCTCTAGCTTTTCATTGTCCTCCATTTGTTCCACATCATCCTCCCACCTTCTCCGGAGGTTTACCAGGGAATCAGGAGAGTTGTATAGAGGTTTTCGATAGGTCAGGGAGATTTCTTTTTGTGATTATAGTCATTAAGCAATCTATCCTCAAATGGAGAGGCCTCCAGATCTTCTTCCACCTTCTGTGTAGCCCTTTTTAGGGCATGTCTAATTTGAAGGCAATGAAAAGTCTCTGAGGGTGCCAGCTGGTATTCCCTCTGTAAATTGCTGATAGACTTCACCGCCCCATTTACCCAATTCCTATGTTTTTAAGCCCAAAAGAGTATTATTTTATCTGCCTAAAATAACCTCTTTTTCAATGCAAGTCAATGGGGAAAATCAGTTCTCAAGATTTATTTCTTAGAATTTTCCTCTTAACAAGTTTAAATTGGTGGCATGTATGGTACTTTGGATCACTGAGGGCAGGAGAAATGGGGTAGGGACATTGACTTGGATAACAGGAGGTAGGAGATAGATGGGACTGGGCCCCAAACTGATTTCACAGGGAAGGTGTCAGGCATCGCAGCAGCACAATACTCCTCAAAGGGCAAGTGGGACGGCAGTGCAGCACAATCAACATACAATGGAAAGCAATATGAAGGAGACAGGGCCATGCACATGGACAACAGAGAGCACAGGGGAAAGTAGCAAAGGGGAGAAAACTGATCATATAGGACAGACACGAGGGGCAGTTGCAGCATAACGGGCCAGGCAAGGCAGGAGGAAGTGCCTAGGGGCCTGTACATGGAAAACGGAGGGCAGGGTCAAAGGGGGTAGTGCCAGAAAAGCAATCTGACCATGGAGGCAAGCGGGATGGGTACTGGAAGCACAACACTCCATGGAGGGCAACAGTGAGACTATAATGGCAGGCACGCAGACATTGGAGGGAAAGTGGGGTGGTGGGAGGGGGTCAGGGGCAGCAAGCTGACCAGATAGGGCAGAAGGCAGGGGCTGTGGCAGCACCAAAAGCCATACATGGCACGCAGTTAGTGACAGCATAATCGCCATGGTGTGCAAGAAGGAGGGGGCAGGGGCATGCACAAAGGACCATTGAGGACAGAAGATATGGGTAGGAGCTGGGGAATAGGCAAGAGAGAGACGGGGAAGGAGCTTCATGACAGATCATGCAGGGTAGGCAGGAGGAGCAGTTGCTACAAAACAGAGCATGTAGGGCAGAAGAGAATGGTGGAAAAATGAACCATGGACAGGAGAGAGGAGACAGAGGCATGGAACGTGGACAGGCAGGGTGGAGGTGGCAGGGGCAGATGGCAGCCATCTGGCCATTCTAGGCAGATGGGAATGGCAGTGGCAGCTCAGCAGAACCCTCCAGGTAGATAGGAGGGGCCATTGCAAGTCCATGGAACATGGTGAGCAAACAGGGGGGAGCAGGGCAAGCACATATGCCTCAGAGGGTGTAGGAAGTATGGCAGGGGTAGTAAGGTAAGCAAAGAGGCTAAACAAGATGGCATTCATAGGACATAGAATTTGGCAATGTAGGGCAGGAGGAGTGGTAGAGATATCAAGCTAAATAGAGGACAGTGGCAGCATATTGGGCCATGCAGGGCAGGAAGGAGGGTGCTGGTGCATGGACTCAGACAACAGGCGGTAGGGAGGGGGAGGATGGGGCAGCAAGCTAACTCTTCATGAAAAGCGGGAAGGGCAGTGGCAAAACATTGGCCAAACATGGCTCTAATGAGGGAGCAGGGGCTAGGAATTGGACAATGGATGGCAAGGAGGAGGTGGTAGGGGCAGCTAGCTTGGGTGGGGGAGGTGAAATGTCAGGCTAGGCCCTGCGTCTAACTCCCCCCACAACCGTGCATTGCAATGGACATTTTACTTTACGTTAAAAAACCCTATACATTGACTTTAAAAAAACAAAGGTTAGAGCGATGTAATAGTTAAGAAATAGAATTTTTAAAAAACCTTAGAAATTCACTAAAGAATCAAAGAGTACAGGAAGTTATAGTTAGGTTCAGATTGTACACACACAAAACCATAGAAATTCAGCTGTTAGAATTATTTGAAGTAACTATAACTCGCCCCCTCACTATGCACTGCTAATTATGCCAGATGTTACATCACTATGACATCATTGATAATATCACTGTAACATTTCTAGTAACATTATTAATGAGAAAACTGTTATAGTTACTTGAAATAACTCTAACTATAACAGTTGAATTGCTATGTTTTTGTGCTTGTAAAATCTGAACATAACTATAACGTACCTATTACCTTAGCTTTTTTGTGTGAATACATATATATGTACACTCTACACATTGCTATACTCAAGCCTCTTTCTTACAGCAAGCCCACAGCAGGGTAGTGAACCCCTTCTACATACCAAAGCGCCACTCTGCCTTTAATGTTCGCACTAAGGTAGCCTATTTTGTAATGAGGGACAAAACATAACCTGATCGGTGATCAAGGAGCTAGTTGCTCCGAAGTGCGTCGGGCTATCTTGCTGTACTTTTCGGTTACAATAGGAAAAGTTATGGATTTAAAGAAAGCTACCCTTCATTATCACTTCCATTAAAAACAACATCTAGACTGCTAACTCTACTTAATACATGTCTTATTCTTGACTTAATTTTATATCAAGAAAGATTTCATTTTTATACATATTTCTGTAAAGTAACATATTCAATGCTATGTTGAAATCATAATACACGAGAAAACACTCAATTTTCAGTTTCTTATTTCCTTTTGTCTTTCTATATATTTGGAAAAGAAATTTGAAGTTTTTTAATGCATGTCTTTTCCCCCATACTAACATTAGCAATGATTTACTTTCCAGTTCAGAAGCGAAGAAAACTACAAATTAGATAAATGTAGAGGAACTAGAAGAAAGGGGAGTGAATACCCAGAGAAATAAATAATTAATTAATAGTGTGCATTCAGATCATGAAGAGAAGAGAAAAGAAAGAGGAGGTTATGAATTAATTAGAGAGAGTGATTAACAAATAATCAATCTTCATTTAGAAATCGTTCCACCTATAGGTGGCCTATCCTTTTGTTTCCTGAGATGCTGATATTCAAATATGTGTTTTCAAAGGAAGGTTCTTAAAGTTCAAATGCTTCTTAAGTTCTTCAAGTATATTCCATAGAGTGCAACAATTCGAAAGTGCAAATGCCCCCTAGATTCTTCAAGTATATTCCATAAACTGAAATAATTGTAAAGAACAATCATGTATACAACAACCTATAGGAAAGACCCCACTTCCTCTTGATTAAACCAATGAATTTCTACAAATAAATACATATATCTATTATATTAATTTAAACATAAATTAGAACACATTAGTTTCAGAACAGATGCATAGTTGTGTGCAGGCACTAAATAATTTTCAGGTGATGTATATGTATAGGTCTCGTAAGGTGCCATTGCTTTGTAAACTATTATAAATCTGCAAACTTCACAATCTCCTGGCTGTAATACAGCGTTCTTATAACTCTTCTAGGCGGTACAAGAGTTTCTTGATCTTATTTCAATTAATTCCTTTATACAGTCCAGGATATTCTTTATCATCTTTCCATTAAATGTTGTCTAGTTGTAAGTTTTATAAAGTGCAAATGCATTGTAAACCATCATCTCATGCAGCATATCTATTCAGTAGTTTAAAATATGTGTTACTACTCAACTGGTTATAAGCACAGTACTGAACTCTGAATATAATAAACTATTTATAAAACTTAAAATATGTCATAGACCTAATAGGAACACTTTATATCTTTTTTGCAACCTTTTCTCAAGCCTCACATTTTTCTTAGATTAATTCATGTGTCTTCTAATGTATAAATTGTGTCTGATAATATTTCACTACCTTGTTTCCCTTCTTGCATTTTTTAGCCCATGTTTTACTCCATAGTATTTCATACAATTAATTTACCATTACGTTCCACCCAGATTTGCTTTGCCCTGGCATACTGGAAATCCAGATTTTTTCTTATTGCTTAAAAATGTTGTAAAATACAGAGTTTGAGTTTATTTACAGTACTTCCCACATACTTTTTACTGCATGTGCATTCCAGAACATACACCACAAAATCAGTTTCACAAGTGATCAATTACTTTATTTCGCTCTTAGTTCATTATACTGTTGGAAATTTGCTGTTGTTTAATACATGTACCCAAGCTGTGCATTTAGGACATCACCAAAATCAATGTTTCTTTTTCATGTTTGTTTGTGCTCCTGTTTGACTCCAGGTGTTAAGGCTTCATATAACTGCTATTTAACAGATCTCCAAATGAGGATGTGTTATATGTTATAATGAGAGATTTAGATAGCATGCCTGTGTGGTCCTCATCCATTCTGAGGAGTTTCCGATTTTGTATTAATAATTCCCTCCTATATTGATTTGGAATATCCTGATTTGTGATGTATCTGATGATATCATCATCACCAGCTGTCAAGACTTCCTCTGGTTTAACTAGCAGTAGCATCTCATGTTTCTTTGCTTTGGCTCTTCGCAGAGCATGAGAGATACAACATCTGGGTATCCACGTATTTTAAATCTTTCATACATTTCTGTTGCTTCTTGATCACATACTGGTACCTCTGAACAGCTCAGTCTGGCTCTAAGGAACTCATAAGGAACACTCTGTGTGTGTATATATATATATATATATATATATATATATATATATATATATATATATATATATATTACCTACTGGCGGTCGCCAGTAGCTAGTTATAGTTACGATTATTTTCAATAGAAAATCTCAACATTCTATTGTGAATAACTTTGGCGCCGGTTGAGGAATCTGCCTGAAAATTTCCTCAAATTTGCCTCGCGGCGCTCCGGTCCTTCCCTGGGGAGATTCGTCAAGCGGAGGCCGAGATAAAAGGGGGGTCCCAAAACGTGTTTTCCCCATGTTAATTTCCACAGGGCGGTCAACCTCACTTTTAGCCCGAACGGCTGAATGGATTTCCACCAAACTTGGCAAAATTGTAGGGACTGGTAGCCCGATGTGCCTTTGCTATGTCTCAAGATATGTGCTCCAGTGGATTTTGAGTAATTTAGGTTAAACAAATATACTTATCTATAAGCGCGCTCCGGTACGCGCACCGGGGCGCTAACCAGCGTGCTACGCGAGTTCGCGCGCGGAAAGCTGATTGGCTCTCGGGTGTCTGTCAACATTCCAGACATTCCGGAGCTGCCGCCATCTTGTGTCTCGGTAGGATTGAGACACAAGAGGTGGCAAAAACACAGGGGGAAATGACCATAAGGGGGCAGAGTAGACCCCCCCTGACCCCCTAGGTTTGATATGGGGGCTATAAATTTTTTCGATTTGCGTGGGGGGAGCACCCGGTATGCGCTCCGGGGAGCGGACCGGGGAGCGTAGCATGGGGAAAACCCAGTTTCACTGCGTCACCTCTACGACCCTTTCTTGCGACAATACGCTCCTTTTGCATACATTACACCTGATGTAGGTATAATGTGGCGCAGGGGTTTACAAAGTGACGCATCTACCTAGATGCGTCACTTTGTAAATATAACTCAATAAGATGCATGTTTTACTCTGCTGATGCGTCACAAAAAGTGACGTACCGGTGGCGTAAAAGTACAAAGTGACGCATCTACCTAAATGCATCACTTTGTAAATATGACTCAATAAGGTGCATTTTTAACAGCACTGGTGCGTCACAAAAAGTGACGTACCGGTGGAGTAAAAGTGATGCATGGCCTCATAAATGAGGCCTTCAGTCTTCTACTCATGCCTCATATTAAATATATGACGCATTATGTCGCAAGTACTTACAGATACGTCAGTATTTCAGAAGTATCTGTAAGCGCAAAAGTGATGCATTGCTGGAGTGTGTCACAAAAATGATGCAACTCCAGCAATGCATCCTTTCACATGGGGCCAGGCCCATGTGAAAGGGCCTGCATCAATCTTACGCCTGCTGTGAAACAGGCGCAAGATTTGGACGCAACAGCGTCATAAAAGTGACGCAGTGATATCTCATAGATTTTACTGCGTCACCTTTACGACCCTTTCTTGCGTCAATTCGTCCCTTTTGCATACATTACACCTGACGTAGATATAATGTGGCGCAGGGGTTTACAAAGTGACGCATCTACCTAGATGTGTCACTTTGTAAATATGACTGAATAAGGTGCATTTTTTACAGCACTGGTGCGTCACAAAAAGTGACGCACCGGTGGCGTAAAAGTGATGCATGGCCTCATAAATGAGGCCTTCAGTCTTCTAGTCATGCGTCATATTAAATATATGATGTATTATGTCGCAAGTACTTACAGATACGTCAGTATTTCAGATGTATCTGTAAGCGCAAAAGTGATGCATTGCTGGAGTGTGTCACAAAAATGATGCAACTCCAGCAATGCATCTTTTCTTACCCTTCACACCCCTGTTCCTTTTCTACATTTTCTTTGAATATCTACATTCCCCATGTTCACTCTCCTTCTGCTTACTTTCCTTCCCAACAATCACCTTCTTTCAGTCCCCCTACTTCACTTCCTTTCTCCTCTCATACCTTTCTGTTCTTTCTTACTCATTTTCCTTTCCTTTATCAATGCACTCCACTTCACTTACTCTTTTTCATTTTTTTTAAGAATATAACTCTTTGATGAGAATTGGAGGTAGTTCTGAAAAGAACTCTTTTTTTTCTTATTTTTTCTTTTTTTAGAACAAAAACAAAAACAGGGAATGGAAACTGTTCAACATGAGCAAAAAAATAAATAAAATTAGGGCTGGGAACGGCAGCGATGGTTCTCCAATGCTCGAACCATGAGCAGAACACTTTGCTCCCATTAGCAAAGTAGCTGATCACAGTATCTGCATTTAAGGACACCTTTGTTAAATGCAGGCTGAATGTTCGGAACCAGCTCTTGTGATCTCCCCCTCACCGATGTTGTTGGTCCTCCGGTTGATGTAGAGGTCCCATCACTGGGAACCTCTTGTGCCTGAGCCCTGACACTTTCCTGGGCAAAATTCCGGGGGTGCCTCCTCTCCACATGGCGAATTATTGTGGAGTTCCCAAAAGAATATTTTTTAGTGGGGTCACCCCGTGACAGGACTGTGTGACAGATCCTGCACTCCACTTTTGGAGCATTTACCTTCTTCTGGTCATCAGGTATGGAAAAAAAATTCCAGATGAAATGTTCTTTGACCTTCGGCTGAAGAGGCTCTTCATAAATGAAATCATTGGAGTCATCTCCACTGCTGGATGGTCTGGCAGCCATGATAATCCAAGATATCCAACAAAGAACCGAGAGCAAAAAGGCAGGTCTTTCAGTCACAAAAGTGAAAGGAGAAGTGAAGGAAATGGGTAGGGACTTCATTCTTTGTAAAAAAAAAACTGTTAGCAACCAATGAAAAGTGTTATTTTAAGGTCAAATGACTTGACACGCCTACGCTGCGCGCACCGAATCGCTTCCGGGGGCGCTAACGCGGCGCAAACGTAGGCACTTCCGGGGGCGCATACGCGGCGCGAACGAAGGCGTTTCCGGGGGCGCTTACGCGGCGCGCCTAAGTAACGTTTTGATAGTTTCACGGAAATGCAAAATAATTTTCATTTCCTTATTCAAAAATACTGCTTTTATATGTATGGTACTAAATGTCTTGCGTTATTATTTACTTTTCATTCATATTTTTTTCACGAACGCAAGTAGCACTCTGGATGCGCTTTCCGGAGAGCTTACCGGTGCGCGCACCAAGAGCGCCCCAGGAAAAAATGATTAAAAAAATATATATTTAAAAATATTATTATAAGAAAATAAAAAAATGATAATTAATACTTACACAAAACAGCAAATTTATAAAAAAAATCATAGGTTAGAAACTCGATATAGAAAGGAATTTGCTTTTAAAAAACCTTTGAAATCACACCAGTTATAGTTAGGAATTAGCATTTAAAAAACCTATTAAATTCACTGAAAAAAACATAGGTTTCACACCAGTTATAGTTAGCTGGAAATTTTACTGACATAAAACCATTGAAATTCCACGTTATAGTTAGATGGACTCACTATAACTTGCGCGCCTGCAATGCACTGCTGATGACATCACATATTACATCACTCATGACATGGTCAGTGACATCACTCATGACATCACTGATGACACCATCCTTGTGACAGAGTAACAGACCTCCTTTCAGTTTAATGTAACCCTTGAAACACATATTCAAAAATAGAAACTAAAATATATAAATAGAGCTACGCATACCAGTTACAACAACCAATTCAGTAATACCACCATCTATATACACATCCACTTATTCACCAACAGTTCTATATAGTCACTCATACATATACTCACTCATCATATGTAGTGATACACCTATTCATCCTGTTTCACAACGAGTCATCCAAAAGTTACTCACACACATACTCACACATGCAAATAAACTATTGAACATCCATTTATTTGCATATACAACTATACACACACTACCACCTTACTTCTAAGGAAACTTACACACACTTACTCTTTTAAACAAACACTTATAGAAACACATACTTATTTAAACAGCAACTCTTACAATCTGTCACTCTCACATATACTCACTTATAAACATCAATACTCACAAATACTAGATTAAAACATATGTCGTTACGGATAAAGACACTAGTGAGACAGTCATTCACTCCCTAACACACACAATAATGAATGAATGAATGAAATAAAACTTATAAACGCGCAACTTTGCCCGGAGGCATCATGGTGCCTACAAAGAAAATGATAAACGAAAAAGTGAAACCAAAGAGCTAAGGGTAAGCTTTGCCAAAGAGCCATGTTTTCAGGGCCTTTATGAAAGGTTGTATTGAGGGTAGCATCCTAATTTCCAAAGGGACCTAGGGGCATATTATCAAGAACAGGCGATACAATTATCGCCGCTTTATCGGCAGGAAACTGCCGCTAAAGCGGCGATAATGGGCTTGATAATATGCCCTTGTGAATTCCCATAGCAGCCCAAGTTAACAACAGAACCTGGGCTGCTATGGGAATTCACAAGGACATATTATCAAGCCCATTATCGCCGCTTTAGCTGCAGTTTCCTGCCGATAAAGCAACGATAATTTTATCGCCTGTTCTTGATAATATGCCCCAGTGTTCCACCATCTTGGAGCCAGATTAAAAAAAAGCTCAGCCTCCCCATTTAGCTCTTCGCACTCGGGGAGTAGTGAGGAGCAACTTTGAGGAGGAACGAAGGTTCCTAGAAGGAACATAAGGAATCAGGAGATCTTTTACACCTCCCGTCTCATTCCTGTTTAAGGCGCCGAACACCAAGCAAAGCACTTTAAATAAGATCCTGGCATCAATAGGAAGCCAGTGCAGAAATTTCCTGGCGGCGGTAGCTGACGACCTTTTAGGAAGGTCCAGTACAAACTTTGCTTATGCATTTTGCACTGATTGAAGACCTTGCAACAGGCTTTTATTGGCTCCCGCGTATAAGGCATTACAATAATCATGCCGAGATGTTATCAGAGCTACCACAGTTTGTTTCAGGGCTTGCATGGACAGATAGTGCTTGATTTTCCGCGGGATTCCAATGATGGCCCAACAGGTGGAAATAGTCCGCTTTCCTTGGAGGGCCGTGTCGAGGGAAGGATCAATCATAACCCCCAGATTTCGTGCTACGAGAGTTGGAGCCGGACACGCCCCCATGGGTCTGGGCCACCATTCCGCCGACCAGATATCTTCCTTCTCGCCGAACACAAGGATCTCCGTCTTTTCGCCGTTTAGCCGCAATGAATTGTTAATCATCCAATGGGCGACTGCCTCCATACAGAGTCTGAACTTGGAGGCAGAGGAAGTGACAGGCTGGGTGAGGGACAGCAAGATCTGAGTGTCATCGGCGTACGACACTACCTCCATCCCAAAAGATCTAATGAGCCTGGCCAGGGGGGTCACGTAGATGTTGAACAGGGTCGGACTTAACGCCGACCCCTGTGGAACCCCCCACTTCATCGGCAGGGATGGAGATAGGAACTCTCCCAGCTTCACTCTCTGTTCTCTCTGGTCCAGGAAAGAGGCTAACAGGTTTAGTGCGTGCCCCTCCACCCCTATCTCCCTCAGACGAGATGTTAAAACGAGGGGAGACAGGGTATCAAACGCAGCTGTAAGGTCCAACAGGATCAGCAACGTACTTCCACCCTTGTCAACTGTGGTGCGGATGTTGTCAAGCACCACAGTCATACACACTCATCCACCCTTACAATCCTACGCATATACTGTCTTCAAAACACATACAAACAGTGAGTCCGTCATTGATGCATCTATGTGCTAAGTAATACCCCCACCAAACCATACAGACACTCATACTGATACTAAAAAAACATCTAATAACCCATATACACACACATGTAGGTACTCACCAACCCATGCAGCCACTTATATACAAAGTGAAACACTGATACATATATTTAAATATTTAAACATTACTCGCTAATATATGTATTTACTAAGATACACTAAATAAGCCAGTTAACCAATCAATTTTTTTTTTTAAAACATCCATTTAGACACTTATTTAAACATTTATTCTTCCATCTACCTTTACATATACATATATAAAACATATTTATTTTTCAGAAAGACACACATTCACTGGATGGTGTCATCAGTGATGTCATGAGTGATGTCACTGACCATGTCATGAGTGATATGTGAGAAATAACACTCCCAGGCATACACTGAGGAAAATACACAATAGATTCAACAAACACACTAGTTCAGTTAGAAAAAGTATTCATATTTTAATTTAATAAAAAGGGGTGATAAAAATTAAGTACATTAATCACAATTGATAAAAATAATGATACATATGTATTCACAAAACGGATTAAAAAGAGGTCAAGTGGCATCCAGTCATCAGCAGTGCATTGCAGGCGCGTAAGTTATAGTGAGTCCAACTAACTATAACGTGGAATTTCAATGGTTTTATGTCAGTAAAATTTCCAGCTAACTATTACTGGTGTGAAACCTATGGTTTTTTCAGTGAATATACATATGTATATGTATATATATATATTCACAGAAAAAAACCAAAGGTTTCACACCAGTTATAGTTAGGAATTAGCAGTTAAAAAACCTATGAAATTCACTGAAAAAAACATAGGTTTCACACCAGTTATAGTTAGGAATTAGCATTTAAAAAACCTATCAAATTCACTGAAAAAAACATAGGTTTCACACCAGTTATAGTTACCTGGAAATTTTACTGACATAAAACCATTGAAATTCCCACACTGATGCATCAATGACTGACTCACTGTTTGTATGTGTTTTGAAGACAGCATATGTGCCAGACTGTATGGGTGAGTGAGTGTGTATATGTATGTGTTAGTAAGTGAATGACTATCTCACTACTGTCTTTATCAGTAACTACATATGTTTTAATCTAGTATATGTGAATATTGGTGTATATAAGTGAGTATATGTGAGAGTGAGAGATTGAAAGAGTTCTTGTTTTAATAAGTATGTGTTTCTATAAGTGATTGTTTAAGAGAGTAAGTATGTGTAAGTTTCTTTAGAAGTAAGGTGGTAGTGTATGTATAGCTGTATATGCAAATAAATGGATGTTCAATAGTTTATTTGCATGTGTGGGTATGTGTGTGAGCAACTTTTGGAAGATTGTAGGTGTGTTAACGGATGTATAGGTGTCTCACTACATATGATTAGTGAGTATATGTATGAGTGACTATATAGAAGTGTTGGTGAATGAGTGGATGTGTATATAAATGGTTGAATTACTGAATTGGTTGTTGTAACTGGTATAGGTATGTCCACTTTTTTTAAAATGTTAGTTTTTATTTTTCAATATGTGTTTCAAGGTTTACTTTACAGTGAAAGGAGGTCAGTCTCTCTGTCACAAGGATGGTGTCATCAGTGATGTCATGAGTGATGTCACTGACCATGTCATGAGTGATGTATTATGTGATGTCATCAGCAGTGCATTACACGTGCAAGTTATAGTGAGTCCAATTAACTATAACGTGGGAATTTCAATGGTTTTATGTCAGTAAAATTTCCAGGTAACTATAACTGGTGTGAAACCTATGGTTTTTTCAGTGAATTTGATAGGTTTTTTAAATGCTAATTCCTAACTATAACTGATGTGAAACCTATGGTTTTTTCAGTAAATTTCATAGGTTTTTTAACTGCTAATTCCTAACTATAACTGGTGTGAAACCTTTGTTTTTTTCTGTGAATTTCATAGGTTTTTTAACTGCTAATTCATAACTTTTTATAGGGCTTCATACCCATGTACTTTGTAGTGAATTTCTAAGGTTATTTTTTCGCAAATGTCTATAGCTGAGAAAGGTATGTTTTTCTAAAAATGAACCCTATATTGTATATTAATATAATATATATTTTTTTAAAGTATATTCATTTTTTTTTTAATTTCACTTTGGTGCGCTCTCAGTGCGCGTTCCGGTGAGCGCCCCGGTGCGCGTACCGGGGCGCGTTCCGTCAGCGCACTTAAAAAAAAAGAAAAAAATAATAATGAAGGAGTGAGCATGAGGAATGGGGACAAAGAGAGTGGTGTAAAGAGAAAGAGAGCTAGAGGGAGAAACACAGAGGGACTGTGTAAGAGATAGTAAAACAGAGAAAAGGTGTAAGAGGAAGTAACTGAGAAAAGGAAAATGAATAAGGGAGCAAAAGAAGAGAAGAAAGAGGAAGAAAACTAAAGCAGAGGTTCTGGGACAATGTGAATGGGTGATGAAAGTAAAAGGAAGGAGAGTTAAGTATGGGGAATGACAGGTAGTGACGGAACCAGAGAAAAGAAACAGTAGTGACGGAGGGAAAGAAAATAGCAGTGAGTGTAAGTAAAGAGGAGTGAAAGAGGGTGGATATAAGTGAATAAGGGTAAGACATGGGGAGTGACAGAGAGAAAGAAGAGAGAGAGTAAAGGAAGGGGACTAAGTGAACCAGTAAAAAAGGTAAGTGAAGGAGTGTGGATGAGCAGGGGCACTGAAAGAAGTTGAATGTGGTAGGAAAGTAAGGAAAAGAGAAGTAAACATGGAGGATAAGAATAAGTGAGGGAAGCAGAGTAAGGAAACAGGGGTGAGGTAGGGTGAGAGAAAAGTAGTGAGGTTAAAGCAAAGGGTGATGACAAACTACATTTTGTAGACACACTTACCATATAATTAATGAAAACGTACTTGTATCTGTGAAAGACAAAAGAAAAAACAAGTTATAATTAGTAAAATATATATTTAAAAATAGAAGAAACAGTTCAAGAGGTAAAACATCTTAAAAAGTTTACTAAGAAATAAAGCAATAGTGAAGGATACAAAAACAGAAATAAAGTAATGTAGAAAGAGAAAAAAGAGGGAAAAAGAAATAGAAAGAGAACAAATTACTGAAGGTAAGTAAGATACTAAAAGAATGTGAGATACCAAAACGAAATCAGGAAAGATAAGAAAGTAAAAGGAAAATGAGGGAAAAGGAGAGGAGTCTAAATGAGGAACTATTAATAAGAAAGAGGAATAGAAGATGACTGAGAGAGAGTGAAGGGGAGTCACAGAGTGAAGGGATGAAGGGAATTAGGTTAATATAGAACGATGGATGAAAAAGGAGTGAGAGAGTAAGTACACAGAAAAACAAAGGGAAGGACTGAGTGAACTGCAGTACAATGAGTGCAAAAGGAAAAAGAGTAAAGGAGAAAAAGAAAGAAAGAGAGGGGAAGAAAACTAAAGCAGTGGTACTGAGAGAATGTGAGAAAGATAAAAAGTGGTGAAAGGGAGAGAGGAAATGCAGACGGTTCAAATTGGATTGAGGAGTTGTGAATGAAGTGGAGTAAAGGAAAAGCGATGAAACAAAGTTAAAAAAAGGCAGTGTAAATGAGTAAAGAGAGCTAAATAAGGGTGAAAAAGGAAAATGAGTGTGAGACAATGTGAATACAATATAAATTACACAATGCAAACTATAGAATAACTTCTACAATATGTTACATTGTTTATTTTTGCTGTTCTCAGAATATATTGAATTTCACTTAAATTAGTGAGTTCAAACTCTTCATCATATAACAGCGGGAAAAAAACCACAATCTAAAAGATTGTGTTTAAAAAAAACCATACAAACTTACAACTCATATATGTACACTAATCTTTGATTCACTTACTTTTCTGTAAGGCCAAATAGAAGCTAGTGAAGGTCCTTTTGGTGGAAAAAAAGTCTGCTGTGCTCTATAACTTCCATTTCATCGACTTCCTATGAAAAAAGATCTAAGAACATCATACCTTACACTTTCCTTACGGCCAAATTGTGTCAGATATATGAGTATTTTTTACTATGAGATCCACTTACAGTACCTATATGAGATAAATAATTTTAAACATTAGATTAACTAACTAACTTTTATTAACTATTCCCATCTTCAAAGGCCAATTCCCTTTTCTAAAACTATAGTTTTAAAAACACTAGGTAAGAATTTTTAAAGTCATAAGGCAAACATTGTTTATAAGTCAAATGAGAATCATTGCAGTAAGTCCAACCTTTTTTACATTTTAAGTAGCATGTATAATGTCCTGATGTTGTCGAAGTGTCGTAAATATTTAATTTACCATCTTAATTTCTATGCAGGTAAGTACTTAATCAATAATAACTCAATCGGAAAGAAAGAAGACAGAGTCCGTGGTGTTAGAGTTCTTAGGGGTTTTATTCCTTAAAAAGGAATCGTTCCGGAACTGGATATCAGGTTCCTGGCACCACACAGGGTCCAGGAAGGGATAGAGCAATATTTTATTGACAATACATAGCTTATATACCTAATTCATGTCATAGAAAGCAATATAGTAGGCGTAACAGCTGAGAGAAACAAGATAACAGCATTCACGTGTTGCTAGTACGTAATCAGAAGGCGTGGACTAGGCGTGAACTAGAGGTGTGCGCTAGAAACGTCACAGGTAGGTGTCACAAAAGGGTGGCACAAAGCAGAATGTTGTAATGTCAGCAGAAATCTGAAGCTTGGATGCGCGCGCAGCTGCATGACGTGTGATTGACGTGGAAACTGGAGGGTGCAGGGGACTTGACATTTACACTAGCGGAAAGAGACAGAAGTCTGGCATGTCAGATCAACTCGTACTTCTATCATATCTGATATCTGATGTTTGGGAACCATATTATCTAGAGGGAAAGGTCTCTGGGGCAGAAGCTATTCTATACTGACTGAGAGTGCGTGTATAAGCGTCTAAGTGTCTGCATGAGAAGCGTGGGGGCATGGGCCTTCTCTGGAAGCATGGTAACAGAGGCTATGAATTACTTGCATGGAGACAGTAGGCCGGCCCTCGTGCTCTGCAGCTGGGAGAATGTTTACTTAAACTAGTAGGCAGGAATGTATTTTCGAGGAGCGGAACAGATAATTCGAAGGTTGTAGTCAGTCTTGGCAGGCAGCAGGCTGAGCTAAGCGCCATGGGCCACACAGGGAGTAGGACAGAGGTCATGAATACAGAGGCTGCCTGGGCTGATGCTTTTCTGAGTCAGAAGGCAACGAAAAAAAGGCTCGATGGCAGAAATTCAGGGCCTACTTTGCCAGAGCTGAAAAACGTGTAAAGTACACTACAAAAAGACGTTGGCATGGCATACTTAGGAACGGACTATTTAACCCATTCAGAGTGGGTCTGAAAGAGGACATGTTAACGGTGGACGCAAATGTATTTGCGTCTTCATAGCTGGCACAGGAGGGAAGTTACATGCACTTTAAGCTGGTACATGGAGTCGGTGGGGTACACGCTAGGGAACATTACTTGACCATAAAATTTATATTTCCTCATTCCCTCCTTGTTCCCTACGGACCCTTCATGAAATATCGATCCTCATGAATCGATCAGTCTGTTCTTGTAACATTATTCGCTCATCTTTCTTTCTTTCACGTTTTGAGAAAAAACTGGAATGTTCAATGCATGATGTGGCACACAGTCCACAAATCGCTGGCCCACACTGTAGGCACAGACAACAACTGAATACTGTGACGAGGGCAATGCCTAGGAAGGATAGGATCTTCCATCCCCAAGCGGTTAACGTTGTCCAGAACCAACCGGACCAAGTCCAGGTGCCTGGATTCTGATGCATCAGATTTGCAATTTTATGAAGACGTGTAATGGCTTGATATACTGTTGGCGCGTTTTCTGGGATGAAAATACAGCAACTTGACCCGATGACATTACAAGCTCCGCCTCTGTCTGCCAAGATGACGTCAATAACAAGATGTGAGAAGTTGGCCTGGTATATAATGCTCACTAGTTCTAGTGATCACTTTGTACCATGCCAAGCAACCCTTATGATGATGGTTGTAATTCAACCTTGTAGACCAGTTATCCTAGTGGTAACGTGGACAAAGCAGTCTTAGGCTAAACTCTGAAAGGCATGTGAAGCCAGCTGTTATACCATACACAACCCCCTTGAATACCAAATGAAAGGGACACCACACAGATATATATTGAAAATATATATTGATTTATTAACTATTAAAATCCCCTGGACTCTTTATGAGCACAGAAGCACAAGCGTTAAATCACAAGACAGTTTAAAATACACAAAAGTTGCACAATATGGATGAGCCCTAGGGGCCACCTAAACCATATACTAAATAAGTGGTATAAGGGATACCAGGAGGAAAGTGAAGAGGCCTAGGGCCTTGGGAATCGCTGGAGCTATTCGAGACTGGAGTTAGCTAAGTCGGGAAAGGCCCACGGGACTCGGGTGCAGTGTCCAAAGTGCACGCACTTCTCAATACAAAGTCTATGGTGCGTAAAAAGCACAAAGTTAGAAAGTTAGGAACCTTCCGAGTGACCTACGGAGCTGAAACTTAAAACACAGGCCCTTGGGATGTGTACCAGTGCAGGAGCACCGGCGGAGCTGAGTTACCTCACCCACAGGAAGCGGGTGCACAGGGTCGAAGATGTGTCGGGTTTCGTCACGCTGGTCGATGGTGCTTGGAGCAGGAGATGCTGCAGGCGGCTCGATGAGAAGAGTTCCGGTGGATCCAAGGGTGGATCTGTAGATGTGAAGACCTGAAAGCAGAGGGGACAGTGTTCAAAGTCACTAGCCAGTGACTACCGTGGAACCAGATTGGAACCAGGCGATGTCGGGTGCAAACAGGCGTTGTCGGGTAGCTTCTTTCTGCAGCCACGTGGATACCCGGGGTCGAGGACGTCCAGGAGTTGGTCACGAGCTGTCCCACGTAGGCTTCTCGCTGTTGGCGGTGTCGGCGACCTGATCGGAGCAAACAGGCCTTGGCAAATGCAAGCCACGCAGAAGTCGAAAGATGCTGTTCACTCGGACCAGCAAGGTCAGAGCGGGTGCTCCTTTTCACAGGAGCTTGGGTAGGTCTGGAGCAACCAGACCTGCTGTTTAAATCTTCGGGTTCGTCGCCAAGATGGCCGCTGGCCGCGGGGCTAGTGGCCGGGATGGCGCGTCGAGTGGCACAGTGCAAAAGGGCCCCACGCAGATCGTGGAGATGCTGGGGGGCTGATCTTCGGTGCAAGGGCTGCTCGGTGGTGGGGGTTCTCAGTCCCCAAAGCACAACGTCGAGGATGCCTCAGAAGCTGCGCAGTCAGCTTTACGAGTGTCTTCCAAGAGGTCCGGTCCCACGTCACTCGATGCCTCCACGGGTCCCTTCTTTGCAGGGACTGTGGATCGGGCTCTGAGAGGTCTGGGAATCTGGTTCTTGTCGGGCTCTGGGCTCGGGCTCCGGCGGGAGGCGGCGGCAAAGCAGACGTCGAGTTGCTGGTTGGTGCCTGTGTTCACAGGGTGGTCACTCCTTGGCCACAAGGGAGATTCTTCTTCAGTCTTCTGTGCAGCAGAATGTCGAAGTCCAGTCTTCTTCTTAGTTTTAAGTTGATTTCGGGATGATCTGCTGTGCAATGGCACTGCTCCCCCTCTTATTCCAATCTAGGGGGTGGATCACCTACTAGGTCCCTCCTCTGGGAGGAACCAGGAAGGGGGGCGGTTACACCCCCTTTCCTTTGTCCAGCTCCGCGCCAGGACTGGGGCTGGAAGGCCCCAGAACCGGTTTGGGCTGGCCTATGCACGGGGACACCTTGTGTGCCCCGGGCATGTCTGATTCTATTCAGCCCTGTCCTACCCAATACACAAAATCCTGTCTGGGGTGGTGCTCGCACCTCCCAAGGCAGGAAACCCTTTGTCCAGGCCACCATCTGCCGAGTTTCGGTCAGCAGCAGGAGGCCAGACTTGTGTCTGTGGTGGCAGCATCCATTTTGTGATGCTGAGGCTCTGTTTAACTTTAACCGGGGTTAAGGCTACACACATGTCGTGTCCCTCTAGAAGGGTGGAATGCTATCCCCGTCGCCAGAACTGGCGAGGGGATAGTATTCCAATTCGTATGACACCTTACTCGACATGTTTTGATAAAGCCAAACCAAAGATAGCATTTAACCGCGAGGATTATAATGCACTTAAGAGTATATGGTATGGCAATATCCCGGAACAGCTTAGGGAGTGGTTCCCGACAGCTGCAGACAGGCTCAGCTCATGCTAGAGCACCATCTCACATATTTCCAAGCACTCTGCCTCCAGGATTGATGAGGCCTTCCATAGGAGTGGCTGATAGGAACATATGTGTCCAGTTTAGGGTTAGGCACAGACATACTGTACCTAAGTAAGAGGTGGTTACACCGACTTACCCCAGCTGAGTGATCAGCCAGTTGTGTCACAGATGGAGGCCAGGCCAGGGGTGGCACAATACGTGCTGCAGCCCCTGGTAGGCCTTGGATACACCTATGCCCTGGGCACCTAGGGTGCACTATTACAGGGGCTCATAAGGTGAACCAGTTCCAATTCGTAATGCACCTAGAGTGCATGGGCATCAATTTAGAGAGAGAACAGCAGGCTGTGGGTCTGATTAGCAGGCCCACAGCCACATTAAGTCAGAAACCAGTGAAGCAAAAAGCAAAAATTTGGGGTGACCATAGGATAGCAGACCCTACTCTCCTACATAACCCCCCCCCAAACGCAGGGACATTAGACTAACCTTGACCAGTTGTGTCTTCATGTTCTAAGTGGAAGTACCTGGAGAGACCATCTGCGTTGCCATGGTCAGTCCCTGGGCGGTGCTCCACTGTAAAGTCCATCCCCTGTAGGGAAATGGACCACCTGAGTAGTTTGGGGTTTTCACCCTTCATCTGATTAAGCCATAGGAGGGGCTTATGGTCGGTCTGAATCTTGAAGTGAGTGCCAAATAAGTATGGTCTCAGCTTCTTCAGGGCCCACACCACAGCAAAGGCCTCCCTCTCTATAGCTGACCAACGTTTCTCTCTGGGGGTCAGCCTTCTGCTAATGAAAGCAATGGGCTGGTCCTGGCCATCTACATTAAGCTGTGAAAGCACTGCTCCCACTCCCAACTCAGAAGCATCTGTTTGGACAATGAACTCTCTTGAGTAGTCAGGACTCTTCAGGATAGGTGCAGAGCACATGGCCTTCTTCAGGTCATCAAATGCCTTTTGACAGATTTCTGTCCACTGAACCTTTTTGGGCATCTTCTTGGATGTCAGATCATTAAGAGGAGTCACAATGGACCCATAGTTCTTAACAAACTTCCTGTAGTACCCAGTCAGGCCCAAGAAAGCTCTGACCTGAGTCTGGGTGGTTGGAGGGGACCAGTCCTTGATGGTCTGGATCTTACTCTCCAGTGGTTGAACTTGGCCTCCACCTACAAGGTGGCCCAGGTATACAACCTTGCTCTGCCCTATCTGGCACTTTGTTGCCTTGATAGTGAGGCCTGCCTTCTGCAGAGCCTCAAGCACTTCCTTCAGGTGGATCAGGTGATCCTCCCAGGTGGAGCTAAAGACAGCAATATCGTCCAGATAAGCTGCACAAAAGTCATCCAACCCAGTGAGGACTTGGTTCACCAACCTTTGGAAGGTGGCAGGTGCATTTTTCAAACCAAAGGGCATCACCACAAACTGATAATGCCCACTAGGGGTAGAAAATGCTGTCTTGGCTTTAGACTCCTCAGCTAACCTGATTTGCCAGTAGCCAGCTGTCAAGTCAAATGTGCTCAAATATTTGGCAGAAGCCAACTTGTCAATGAGCTCATCTGCCCTTGGAATAGGGTGTGCATCTGTCCTGGTGACAGCATTGAGTCCTCTGTAATCCACACAGAACCTCATCTCTCTCTTGCCATCTTTGGTGTGAGGTTTGGGGACCAGAACCACTGGGCTAGCCCAGGGGCTCTCTGAAGGCTCAATGACACCTAATTCCAGCATCTTTTGCACCTCAGTCTTTATACAGTCCCTGACGTGGTCAGGTTGCCTGTAAATTTTGCTCTTTACAGGAAGACTGTCACCAGTGTCCACCACATGTGTACACCAGTTAGTCTGACTGGGTGTCAAGGAGAACATATGCCCATATGCCTGTAGAACTTGTCTGCAGTCATGTTGCTGATGCTCAGTGAGGTTGTCACCTAAGGCCACACCATCAACTGAACCATCCTCAGGGTTCTGAGTGAGCAGGTCTGGGAGAGGGTCACTCTCTTCCTCCTGTCCCTCATCTGTAGCCATGAGCAAGCCCATGTCTGCCCTGCTGACATATGCCTTCAATCTGTTCACATGGAGCACCCTGTGGGGGCTCCTGGGAGTTCCTAGGTCCACCAAGTAGGTAACCTCTCCCTTCTTTTCCAGAACTGTATGGGGTCCAGACCATTTGTCTTGGAGTGCTGCTGGGGCCACTGGCTCCAACACCCATACCTTCTGTCCAGGCTGAAACTCAACAAGGACAGCCTTTTGGTCATGCCAAGCTTTTTGTAATTCTTGGCTAGCCTCAAGGTTTTTGGATGCCTTTTCCATGTACTCTGCCATCCTGGAGCGGAGACCAAGTACATAGTCCACTATGTCCTGTTTAGGCTTTTTGAGAGGTAACTCCCATCCTTCCTTCACAAGACACAGGGGTCCTCTTACAGGGTGCCCAAACAACAATTCAAAGGGGCTGAATCCAACCCCCTTTTGAGGGACCTCTCTGTAAGCGAACAAAAGGCAGGGCAGAAGGATGTCCCATCTTCGCCTGAGCTTTTCAGGTAATCCTTTAATCATGCCCTTTAGGGTCTTGTTAAATCTCTCAACAAGCCCATTGCATTGTGGGTGATAAGGAGTGGTGAACTTGTAGTTTACACCACATTCCTTCCACATAGCTGTCAAATATCCAGACATGAAGTTGGTACCTCTATCTGATATTACCTCCTTAGGAAACCCCACTCTGGAGAAAACTCCAAGTAAGGCCCTGGCCACAACAGGAGCTGTTGTGGTCCTAAGGGGAATTGCCTCTGGGTACCTGGTGGCATGATCCACTACCACCAGTATGAATCTGTGCCCAGATGCTGTAGGGGGATCCATTGGTCCAACAATATCAATCCCCACTCTCTCAAAGGGAACCCCCACCACAGGTAGTGGTATCAGGGGGGCCTTTGTTGTTCCACCTGCTTTACCACTGGCTTGGCAGGTTTCACAGGAGCGACAAAACTCCTTGGTGTCTTCAGACATGTGAGGCCAGTGAAAGTGAGGGACAAGCCTGTCCCAGGTCTTGTTCTGGCCTAGGTGTCCTGCTAAAGGAATATCATGGGCCAAGGTGAGTAGGAAGCCCCTAAATTGCAGAGGTATAACCAACCTCCTGGTAGCACCAGGCTTGGGGTCTCTAGCCTCTGAATAAAGGAGTCCATCGTCCCAATATACTTTATGGGCACCCTGAGCATTCCCAGCAGCCTCAGCAGCAGCCTGCTGTCTGAGGGGTTCAAGAGAAGGACAGGTTAACTGAGCCTGCCCCAAGTCTGCCCTAGAAGGTCCCCCTGTCCCCAGAAACTCAACCTGATCAGGTTCAAGTTCTTCAGGGACAGTTCCTTCAGGGGTCTCTAGATCAGTTTCCTGTGAAGCCTGATCCTCACTTGTAGGCAGTTGGGAAGGCACAGCCTTAACCCTCCTGTTCTTCTTCTTGGGAGGTACTTGGTCCATTGTTCCAGGATCCAAGACCTGAGGTTCAGAGAGGCACTTTTTGGCCTGTGACCTGGTCACAGCAAGGACATGTGATGATATCCCTAACATCTCTGCATGAGTCCTGTACTCAACTTCTGACCATAGAGAGTTCTCCAGGTCATTGCCCAACAAACATTCTACTGGGAGATCAGCACTAACCACAACTTTCTTTAGGCCAGTTACCCCTCCCCAGGAAAAGTTAACAAGTGCCACACTATGTGTAGTAGTGACATTGCTGGCATTGGTCACCAGGTAATCATCGCCTGGCATGTATTGTCCAGGGTCCACAAAGTTAGGTGTCACCATAGTGACACTGGCACATGTGTCCCTGTAAGCTTGAGCCACTTTGTTGTTAATCAAAGGTGTCTGTCTGTATTTGCCCAGGTTACTGGGACTTATGTCAGGGGTCAAATCTATGTCCCCTTCACAAACCAGAACAGCCTGTGTAAGGGTTCTGACTAGGTCAGAATCTCCTTCAGTTCCCAAAGTGATTCCCACTAAACCCTTGGCTTGAGGACCAACACTGCTAACTGTACTAGTGGGTGCAGGTGCCTTAGGGGCTGCAGTGTTGGGGGCTCCACCCTTTTTACACTCACTTGTCCAGTGAGAGGTGTTCTTACAAGTTTTACACCAGGGTTTCTTCTGACCTTCTTTCTTCTTCTTCTTGGAAGTTTGGGACCCACCCTCTGTCTCAGTTTGGGGCCCTGTTGAAGACTTCTGGTCTTTAGCTTTCTGCTCCCCACCCTTCTGGTCTGTTTTCTTCTGGTCACCACCCTGGTTCTGGTTCTGGTTCTTTTGCTTAACTCTGGTTCTTACCCATTTATCTGCCCTCTTTCCCAATTCTTGGGGAGAGGTCAAATCTGAGTCAACCAAATGTTGATGCAACTGCTGGTTCTGACAATTATTTAAAATTTGTTCTCTCATCAGCAAATTATACAATCCTTCATAGTCTGTAACCTTGCTTCCCAGCAACCATCCCTCCAGAGCCTTAGTGGCACACTCAACAAATTCAGACCAGTCCTGAGTCTGTGTCTTCTGGGTATCTCTGAACATTAACCTGTACTGTTCAGTGGTTAAGCCTAACCCATCAATCAGAGCACTCTTCAGGACCAGGTAGTTTCTAGAATCCCCATCACTAACTGTGAGGAGTCTGTCTCGGCCTCTACCTTCAAAGGAGAGCCACAAGATTGCTGCCCACTGCTCCTGAGGGATCTGCTGTACTCTGCAGGCTCTCTCCATTGCAGTAATCCATTTATGGATGTCATCCCCAGCTTTGTAGGGGGGCACAATCTTACTCAGGTTTCTATTATCAAAAGACCTGTCTTTATCCTTGTGGATATTGCTGCCACCAGTGGGTTCTATTACCCCACTCTCTCTAGGCTGTCTTGCTCTAGCAAGTTTCTCCTTAGCCAGGGCAACCTCTAACTCTTGCCTCTGGATCCTAAGCTCAGCCTCTCTCATCTTGGCCTCATGTTCCCTTCTCTGAGGGCTAGTCATCTCCTTTCTGGAGTGACCATGAGAGCCTCTAGAGACATGGGAGGTATTGGATTCACCTGAGTGATGCCTCCTCCTCCTATGGCCCTGGTTAAGTCCACCTGAGGGTCTGAATGGGTTGTTACCTGATTCATTCCCAAGTTGACTTAAGTTAGCCTGGTTCAGTCTACTGACCAGCACCTGACTATCTCTGTCATCATCTGACTCACTGCTTTCCACCTCCTCCTCCTCTTCTTCTTCTTCCTCTTCATCTACCTGAGGAGCTCCAGTGGTGGAGGCTTCCTCATCTACTAGGATGATAGGGGTAGGGGTGTCTACAGTGTCATCCTCTGAAGGATGGCCTCCTTCAGCATCCCCTGTGGGGTTTGCTTTAGAGGTCTTTAGAGCCTCAGACTGATCCAAGAGCTCTCTTAGGTGGTCTGTAGTAGGGGAAGGCCCTGTCTTCAGACCCCTTAAGACACAAAGCTGTCTTAATTCCTTAAAGGGAAAAATAGCAAACTGGGATGGTGCCCTTGGAGGGTCACTCTCAACAGGAGTAAGTCCACTGGACCCCTCTGTTCCAGACATTGCTCTAGTGTGGGTGGATGTGTTGCAATCTACCTACACTGGTGTTTACCTACTAAACCTATCTAGTAGTTGTAGCTAGGGTGTGCTACTCCCTTTGCTCTACAACGACTAAGTTCAGTAGAACTTAAGTATACTAGTCTTGTTTTATATGTACCTAGCAGGTACCTGTATGATCTTTCAAATGATAATCTCAAAGATTGTAATGGTAAAACAACAGCAAGCTCAGATCCCAATCCGCTGCTCACCAATGTGAGAAGTTGGCCTGGTATATAATGCTCACTAGTTCTAGTGATCACTTTGTACCATGCCAAGCAACCCTTATGATGATGGTTGTAATTCAACCTTGTAGACCAGTTATCCTAGTGGTAACGTGGACAAAGCAGTCTTAGGCTAAACTCTGAAAGGCATGTGAAGCCAGCTGTTATACCATACACAACCCCCTTGAATACCAAATGAAAGGGACACCACACAGATATATATTGAAAATATATATTGATTTATTAACTATTAAAATCCCCTGGACTCTTTATGAGCACAGAAGCACAAGCGTTAAATCACAAGACAGTTTAAAATACACAAAAGTTGCACAATATGGATGAGCCCTAGGGGCCACCTAAACCATATACTAAATAAGTGGTATAAGGGATACCAGGAGGAAAGTGAAGAGGCCTAGGGCCTTGGGAATCGCTGGAGCTATTCGAGACTGGAGTTAGCTAAGTCGGGAAAGGCCCACGGGACTCGGGTGCAGTGTCCAAAGTGCACGCACTTCTCAATACAAAGTCTATGGTGCGTAAAAAGCACAAAGTTAGAAAGTTAGGAACCTTCCGAGTGACCTACGGAGCTGAAACTTAAAACACAGGCCCTTGGGATGTGTACCAGTGCAGGAGCACCGGCGGAGCTGAGTTACCTCACCCACAGGAAGCGGGTGCACAGGGTCGAAGATGTGTCGGGTTTCGTCACGCTGGTCGATGGTGCTTGGAGCAGGAGATGCTGCAGGCGGCTCGATGAGAAGAGTTCCGGTGGATCCAAGGGTGGATCTGTAGATGTGAAGACCTGAAAGCAGAGGGGACAGTGTTCAAAGTCACTAGCCAGTGACTACCGTGGAACCAGATTGGAACCAGGCGATGTCGGGTGCAAACAGGCGTTGTCGGGTAGCTTCTTTCTGCAGCCACGTGGATACCCGGGGTCGAGGACGTCCAGGAGTTGGTCACGAGCTGTCCCACGTAGGCTTCTCGCTGTTGGCGGTGTCGGCGACCTGATCGGAGCAAACAGGCCTTGGCAAATGCAAGCCACGCAGAAGTCGAAAGATGCTGTTCACTCGGACCAGCAAGGTCAGAGCGGGTGCTCCTTTTCACAGGAGCTTGGGTAGGTCTGGAGCAACCAGACCTGCTGTTTAAATCTTCGGGTTCGTCGCCAAGATGGCCGCTGGCCGCGGGGCTAGTGGCCGGGATGGCGCGTCGAGTGGCACAGTGCAAAAGGGCCCCACGCAGATCGTGGAGATGCTGGGGGGCTGATCTTCGGTGCAAGGGCTGCTCGGTGGTGGGGGTTCTCAGTCCCCAAAGCACAACGTCGAGGATGCCTCAGAAGCTGCGCAGTCAGCTTTACGAGTGTCTTCCAAGAGGTCCGGTCCCACGTCACTCGATGCCTCCACGGGTCCCTTCTTTGCAGGGACTGTGGATCGGGCTCTGAGAGGTCTGGGAATCTGGTTCTTGTCGGGCTCTGGGCTCGGGCTCCGGCGGGAGGCGGCGGCAAAGCAGACGTCGAGTTGCTGGTTGGTGCCTGTGTTCACAGGGTGGTCACTCCTTGGCCACAAGGGAGATTCTTCTTCAGTCTTCTGTGCAGCAGAATGTCGAAGTCCAGTCTTCTTCTTAGTTTTAAGTTGATTTCGGGATGATCTGCTGTGCAATGGCACTGCTCCCCCTCTTATTCCAATCTAGGGGGTGGATCACCTACTAGGTCCCTCCTCTGGGAGGAACCAGGAAGGGGGGCGGTTACACCCCCTTTCCTTTGTCCAGCTCCGCGCCAGGACTGGGGCTGGAAGGCCCCAGAACCGGTTTGGGCTGGCCTATGCACGGGGACACCTTGTGTGCCCCGGGCATGTCTGATTCTATTCAGCCCTGTCCTACCCAATACACAAAATCCTGTCTGGGGTGGTGCTCGCACCTCCCAAGGCAGGAAACCCTTTGTCCAGGCCACCATCTGCCGAGTTTCGGTCAGCAGCAGGAGGCCAGACTTGTGTCTGTGGTGGCAGCATCCATTTTGTGATGCTGAGGCTCTGTTTAACTTTAACCGGGGTTAAGGCTACACACATGTCGTGTCCCTCTAGAAGGGTGGAATGCTATCCCCGTCGCCAGAACTGGCGAGGGGATAGTATTCCAATTCGTATGACACCTTACTCGACATGTTTTGATAAAGCCAAACCAAAGATAGCATTTAACCGCGAGGATTATAATGCACTTAAGAGTATATGGTATGGCAATATCCCGGAACAGCTTAGGGAGTGGTTCCCGACAGCTGCAGACAGGCTCAGCTCATGCTAGAGCACCATCTCACATATTTCCAAGCACTCTGCCTCCAGGATTGATGAGGCCTTCCATAGGAGTGGCTGATAGGAACATATGTGTCCAGTTTAGGGTTAGGCACAGACATACTGTACCTAAGTAAGAGGTGGTTACACCGACTTACCCCAGCTGAGTGATCAGCCAGTTGTGTCACAGATGGAGGCCAGGCCAGGGGTGGCACGATACGTGCTGCAGCCCCTGGTAGGCCTTGGATACACCTATGCCCTGGGCACCTAGGGTGCACTATTACAGGGGCTCATAAGGTGAACCAGTTCCAATTCGTAATGCACCTAGAGTGCATGGGCATCAATTTAGAGAGAGAACAGCAGGCTGTGGGTCTGATTAGCAGGCCCACAGCCACATTAAGTCAGAAACCAGTGAAGCAAAAAGCAAAAATTTGGGGTGACCATAGGATAGCAGACCCTACTCTCCTACACAAGACGATTCTGAAGGACAACAACCCGCATGGCGGACTGCTCTTCTGTTAAGTTACCCAGGGCGGAGGCAGTTTCATTCACTACTGCTTCAAGTGTTCTAGTTAATCTGCGGATTAGCTTACTATTTTGGACGGGGCCTAAGAAGAAAAAGAATCCTTTATTGAAATCTGTGTATTGTTCCCATGCCGTTTCTGTATAGTCGACAAGCGAGAGACCTCTTCGGAGTCTATTCTTTACTAGATTCGTATTTCTGTGATAATCAGGAGGAGCTAGAAAAACAGGTGGCAGAAGGAATGCAATGTAACAGGTACCATCCCAATCTGGAGGTAAGCGTATGTATGCGGTATGACCACAAACAAAGTAGGAATGACGGGTAGCTCTAAAAGAAGACTTGCCTTGATCACTGAATTCGACCACAGTAGTACATTTACTATGACCTAAGTGTACTGAACCTTTCTTACTGACACATAATTCACCAGTGACTGGTAATACTGACATAGCGGGTAGAACTGGTGCAACTTCGGACTCAACAGTAAGAATCATAAGGTTAATTGTGTAATTACCTAATCCATATACTTCATTTTCTAGATCAGTTCCTATTCTAATGGGGAGTCCCTTCTTGTCAGGATAACAGGATTTAAGCAGAACTAAGTTCAAGTTTCCCCAAACCCAGCTCCCTTTGTAAACAGCAATATCAAGTCAAGTCAAGTCAAGTCATAAAATTTGTATAGCGCACTACATACCCAGAGGGTTTCAAGGCGCTTAGGAAGGGGAGGAGGATTATTTGTCAAATATCCACGTTTTAAGCTGTTTTCTGAACGCTAGGTGGTTCTGGGTGAGGCGAAGGTAAGCGGGGAGTGAGTTCCATGTTTTAGCAGCCAGGTATGAAAAGGATCTGCCTCCCATGGTGGTCTTGTTAATGCGAGGTACAGTGGCGAGGGCTTGGTTGGAAGAGCGTAGTTGGCGGGAGGGGGTGTAGAAGGACAGTCGAGAGTTGAGGCAATCTGGTCCGATGTCGTAAAGTGATTTGTGTGCGTGGGTGAGCAGTCGGAAAGTGATCCTCTTATTGACGGGTAGCCAGTGGAGGTCTTTAAGGTGACCAGAGATGTGTTCGTTGCGTGGGATGTCTAAAATGAGCCTGGCTGAGGCGTTTTGGATTCGTTGGAGTTTCTTCTGGAGTTTAGCGGTGGTACCTGCGTAGAGGGTGTTTCCGTAGTCCAGTCGGCTCGTGACCAGAGCGTGGGTGACTGTTTTCCTTGTTTCGGAGGGGATCCAGCGAAATGTTTTTCTGAGCATGCGAAGAATGTTGAAGCAGGAAGAGGATACGGCGTTGACTTGTTTGTTCATTGAGAGTGAAGAATCCAGGATGACGCCAAGGTTCCGTGCGTGGTCTGTCGGGATGGGTGCTTTTCCGAGGGCTTCCGGCCACCAGGAGTCGTCCCAAGCAGAGGGGGATGTGCCTAGGATGAGGACTTCTGTTTTGTCTGAGTTCAGTTTCAGACGGCTTTGTTTCATCCATTCGGCGACTTCTTTCATTCCTTCGTGCAGGTTAGTTTTGGCGGTGCTGGGGTCATTGGTGAGAGAAAGGATCAGTTGAGTGTCGTCCGCGTAAGAGATGATGTTGAGGTTGTGTTGGCGTGCGATGGCCGCGAGGGGGCTCATGTATACGTTGAAGAGGGTGGGACTGAGTGAGGATCCTTGAGGTACGCCGCAGATGACTTCAGAGGCCTCGGACTTGAATGGAGGAAGGCGGACTCTCTGGGTTCTTCCGGTGAGGAACGAGGTGATCCATTCAAGTGCTTTTCCTTGGATTCCGATGTTATTGAGGCGTTGTAGGAGGGTGCTGTGGCAGACTGTGTCGAAGGCTGCAGAGAGGTCGAGGAGGATGAGGGCGACTGTGTCTCCATTGTCCAGTAGAGTTCGAATGTCATCTGTTGCTGCGATGAGGGCGGTCTCAGTGCTGTGTTTTGCTCGGAAGCCAGATTGTGAGGGGTCGAGGGATTTGTTGGCTTCGAGGAAGGCGGCGAGCTGGTTGTTGACGGCTTTCTCGATGACTTTGGCCGGGAATGGAAGAAGCGAGATTGGGCGGTAGTTTTTGAGTTCGGTGGGGTCCGCTGTCGGTTTTTTCAGAAGGGCGGTGAGTTCAGCGTGTTTCCAGTCTTCTGGGAAGGTAGCGGAGTTGAAGGAGCAGTTGATGACGTTTCGGAGGTGCGGCGCTATGACGGAGTCTGCTTTGTTGAAGATGTGGTGAGGGCATGGGTCTGTGGGGGATCCTGAGTGGATGGAGTTCATCAGGCGGATGGTGTCCTCAGTGGAGATTGGGTTCCAGTCGTTAAGGGTGTTCATGGGGGGAAGATGGACAGCAGATGGTAGGGTGGGTTGGTTTCCGGGTTGGTTGTCAAAGCTGTTGTGGATGTCTGCAATCTTGTTGTGGAAAAAAGAGGCTAGGGAGTCGCATAGGGTTTGAGAGGGGGTGATGTCGTTGGAGTTGGCCGAGGGATTGGAAAATTCCTTGACGATGTTGAAAAGTTCCTTGCTGTTGTGAGCGTTGTTGTCGAGTCGATCCTTGAATGCTGCTTTCTTGGCTTTTCGGATTAGTTGGTGGTGAGTGCGGGTGGCGTTTTTGAAGGCGTCCTTGGTGCTGGTGGTTGGGTCTTTTTTCCAGGCCTTTTCAAGGGAGCGGCAGAGTTTCTTGGACTTCTTGAGATCATCGTTGAACCATGAGGCCTTCTTGCTGCCAGGTTTGTTTTGACGTTTTTTCAGTGGTGCTAAGGTGTCAGCGGTGTTGGATAACCATAGGGTGAGGTTAGCGGCGGCTTCGTTAGCGTTGGAAGAGGGGGCTGGGGTGTGTTGAAGGAGCGATGCGGAGATTTGGTCCGTGGTGATTTTGTTCCAGTTCCTTTTCAGGGTAGGTTGGAGGTGGATGCTGGGTTTTTGTTTGTTGTAGGTGAAGTGAACGCAGCTGTGGTCAGTCCAGAGGAGGTCCGTAGTGTGGCTGAAGGAGACATGGTTGCTGGAGGTGAAGATGGGGTCGAGTGTGTGGCCTGCGATGTGGGTGGGGGAAGTGACTAGTTGTTTAAGTCCGAGGTTGGTGAGGTTGTCCACGAGGGTGGCGGTGTTGCGGTCGTTGATCTTATCGAGGTGAAAGTTGAGGTCTCCCAGAAGGATGTAGTCTTTGGAGGTGAGCGCGTGTGGGGTGATGAAGTCCGTGATGTCTTCACTGAATTTTGCGCGGGGACCTGGTGGTCTGTAGAGGAGGGTGCCTCTGAGTGTGGTCTTGGGGTCGATGTGGATCTGGAAGTGAAGGTGTTCGGAGTTGGCGAGGTTGGCGTCAGAGCTGGTTGAGATGCGGATAGATTTCTTATGGACGATAGCGATTCCTCCTCCTGTGTGGCTGGTGCGGTCCTTGCGTGTGATCTTATATTCTTCAGGGATGGCAATGGTGATGTCTGGTGCGGAAGAAGCATTCATCCAAGTTTCCGTTAGGAAGGCGATGTCCGGAGAAATGGTGTCTAGTAGGTTCCATAGGTCAATGGCGTGCCTGTGGACTGATCGGGTGTTGAGAAGGATGCATTGTAGGTGGTTGGGGTTGGGAATCTGTGGTGTGGTCGTAGCGGAGATGTTGTCGGTGCCGATGAATTTGCAGGAGTAGCAGGAGAAAGGTCCATGGGTGTGTCCAGGAGCGGCTTGGACACAGTAGGGAGCACGACCGGGGTTAAGGGCTAGGAGGGTTGCGGCATCGTAGGTAGTGCGGGGGGGCAGGGAGGGACGCGGGCCAGGGGGACTGGCGCTGGGCGCGGTCCAGGCGCGGACGGGCGTAGACGGGCTTACCTTTGGCGCACCTTCAGCGCGGATTGGGCGTGGTCGCTGCGAGTAAACGCTGTGCGCAAAAGCCTCTGTCATAAGTGGATAGTGAAGGGGGGAGGGGCGAGGTCGGCTCAGCTGGGAGGCGGGGCGGGCTGCGCACGACAACAACAACAAAATGGAGGATGGGGGGCACAACAGAGCGCTTGGGGAGAACGCGCTAATGCTGTAACAATCTAATCACTATCAGGTGAAAGCGCCTACTGAACAAAGCGGCAGCCAGGCACAGCTGAGGCTGTAGTCACGAAGCAAAATCGGCCAGATCGCTAATGCGACATACAATGTAAGCACAATCACGTAGAGCGCATACACAGCAAAGCGGCAGCCAGGCACAGCTGAAGGCTGAAATTACAAAGCACAATTCTGCAAGAGCGCTGCTAACAATACCACAGAGGCGCTAGGGGCGCTGGGAGCGACCACTCCGGCCAAGGCGTAGAGTGAGTCACAGCGCTTCCAGGTCGGGAAGCGCCGTTTGTAGATTGTGGGAGGTCGGCTCAGCTGGGAGGCGGGGCGGGCTGCGCACGACAACAACAACAAAATGGAGGAGGGGGGAGCACAACAGAGCGCTTGGGGAGAACGCGCTAATGCTGTAACAATCTAATCACTATCAGGTGAAAGCGCCTACTGAACAAAGCGGCAGCCAGGCACAGCTGAGGCTGTAGTCACGAAGCAAAATCGGCCAGAACGCTAATGCGACATACAATGTAAGCACAATCACGTAGAGCGCATACACAGCAAAGCGGCAGCCAGGCACAGCTGAAGGCTGAAATTACAAAGCACAATTCTGCAAGAGCGCTGCTAACAATACCACAGAGGCGCTAGGGGCGCTGGGAGCGACCACTCCGGCCAAGGCGTAGAGTGAGTCACAGCGCTTCCAGGTCGGGAAGCGCCGTTTGTAGATTGTGGGAGGTCGGCTCAGCTGGGAGGCGGGGCGGGCTGCGCACGACAACAACAACAAAATGGAGGAGGGGGGAGCACAACAGAGCGCTTGGGGAGAACGCGCTAATGCTGTAACAATCTAATCACTATCAGGTGAAAGCGCCTACTGAACAAAGCGGCAGCCAGGCACAGCTGAGGCTGTAGTCACGAAGCAAAATCAGCCAGAACGCTAATGCGACATACAATGTAAGCACAATCACGTAGAACGCATACACAGCAAAGCGGCAGCCAGGCACAGCTGAAGGCTGAAATCACAAAGCACAATTTATTATTCTAAACCAGGCTCCACTGGAACCATTGTGGGTGAACGGGTACGGAAAGAGGGGCAGAACTCCCTTGTATTTCTGGTAGGGAGGGAGTCGGCCACATATCCAGCAGTTTGTAGCATTATTAGTCTGATGGGAGTGATGTAACATACTAATGAACGTGTTGTTGCGCAGCGCGAGTCTGTAAGAAAGTTCATGTGGAGGTAATTTGCTAAAAGAATGTTCAGCAGAAATATTGTAAGCAGATTGTTCACGCTTGAAAATAGGGTAGTAGAGAGAAAGCAGTATACTTGCAATAATAATCAGAATACTTAGAAAAAACATAATTAATAATGTCACTATACAGTGACTGCGGAGCGATTTACAATATGTATGCTTCTTGAATTGTCTCTCTCTCTCTCTATCTCGATCTAGGGGATACATGTCAGAAACTATTTAACCGATTCACCTAGGGGAGGACTTAAACAATTAAACTGTCTGACTTGCTAGATCGGAGTTTTAACTTATATTCTTCTTGGGGAGTTTTTTCTCGCTCTGAAACTTTAAAGTCACTAGATTCGATACAGTCTTTGGGAGGGGTGGACGAGTCTGGATCTGGTTTCAGTTCGTTGTATTTTTTAATATGGCTCGTGTGGATCCACCCCTTTCTGCCCTCTACTTTCACTGCGGTCCTCGTAGTAAGAAGGACGGTCTTCGGCGCTTTCCAGCGGGGCTCCAGCGGACTTTTCCTGTCAAAGTTCCTTATTAAGATTAGGTCGCCAGGACGGACATCATGCGGCTTTACATCAGTGTTGTCAGGGAAAGCTGCGGCAACCTGTGAACGACATGATTGGAGTGCAGACATCAAGGAGGCAAGGTAATCTGTCAACATGTTACAATCAACATCAGTAATTTTCTTAGGAATGGGCGTCCCCCACATATTCGGTGGTCTGCCAAAAACCACTTCGTACAGGGATAGTCCTGATCTCGAGTGGGCAACCATTCTCATATAGAACAGTGCTACTGGCAGGGCGACTATCCAGTCGACCCCTTTCTCTTGACATATTTTAGCAAGGCGGATCTTTAATGTCTGATTATGCCTCTCTACAAGGCCTGCGGCTTCGGGATGTCGGACACAATGGAATTTCCACTGATATCCTAGCAGAAGTGAAACCTGCTTCATTAATTCGGATGAGAATGGCTGTCCGTTATCTGAGTACACGACACGAGGCAAGCCGTATCGTGGGAAGAATTCACGAACCAGCTGTCTGGCAGTGGTCGGAGCAGTATAATCTGGGACTGGATATGCTTCGGTCCAACGGGAAAGTGCACAAACAACTACGAGGACATATTTGAATCCTCGACAACGGTCCATCTGGATATAATCCATCTGGAGGACTTCAAAAGGGTGATCAGGAGGATGAAATCCACCTTGCTCTACAGGGACACTTTTACCTGGATTGAACTGACAACAGATCATGCAAGTACGCACTTTCTGTTTTGCTGCTGCTCGTAAGTGTTTATTGTGCCAGAGATTGTGTAAACTGTCTAACATCGCTTTCTCTCCTAGATGTGCTGGACTATGTGCTGTATTTATTATGACTTGAACCATAGAGTCGGGGAGAAACCATGTAGATTTTCCCTTCGTCATCCAACCTTGATCTGTCTGGATCCCTCCTAGTTCAGTCCATTTCTTTATTTCATCTGAGGTAGCATGTGTCTGAATATCAATTACATCTAGTGCGGGATCCCTGACTGTCATACAATGTGTCGGTACTATTGTCTTTGTCACATCAGTTGTCTGAGTGTGAGTCAATGCCGTATGTTTTGCAGTCTGGTCTGCCAGGTCGTTACCCTGGGAAACAGAATCTGTAACTTTAGTATGTGCTTTACACTTCATGACGGATATGCCTGAAGGCAGATGTATTGCTTCTAACAGTGCTTGAATGAGGGGACCGTGTTGGATCTTGGCACCATGAGAGGTCAAGAAACCTCGTTCTTGCCATAACATTCCGAAGTCGTGTACAACTCCGAACGCATAACGGGAGTCAGTGTATATGTTAACATTTCTGTTCTTGGCTAGTATACAGGCTCGGGTCAGAGCAATAAGCTCTGCCGCTTGAGCGGACAGTGTGTCAATACGATATGTTTCTTTAACTTCAGTTTCAGTGGTCACGGCATACGCGGCCACTAATTCTCCTGTACTTGTTCTCATACATGAACCATCCACATAAAGTGTCAGGTCTGGATTTGTCAATGGAACATCTGTTAAGTCTCGTCGAGGCTTTGTTACTGCATTAATGATCTCTATACAATCATGCAGAGCTGGATCTGTCGTAATGGAAGGTAACAATGTTGCGGGGTTCAGAATACTGCAGCGTCTGATTTCTATGTGTGGTTGGAATAGCGTTAATTCATAACCTGTCAGTCGTGCTATAGTCAGGTGCTGAGTCTGGGTTCTGTTTAAAAGAACCTCTACAGAATGTGGAACTTGTACTGTTAATTGATGTCCTAAAACAATCGAGTCGCTCTGTCTGATTGCTAAAGCGGTCGCTGCTACGGACTTCAAGCACGCGGGGAGTGCCTGAGCTACTGAATCCAATGTACTTGAAAAATAAGCGCAAGGCTTATGTGAACCTGCTTGATCTTGGGTGAGGACAGACAACGCTGTACCATCACGTTCTGTAACGAAAAGTGTAAAAGGTTTGCTGTAACATGGTGTCGCTAAAACTGGTGCTTGGCATAAAACTTTCTTTAATTCTTCAAAGGCTTGTGTGTGTTCCTGAGTCCAAGGGAGGACAGTCGAAGTTGCTGCCTCCTGTGTTGTTAACTGAATGAGTGGTTTAGCTAGAAATGCATATTGAGGAATCCATTGTCTGCAGTACGAGGTGAGGCCTATAAAGGCCCGCACTTCCTTTTGTGTCTGGGGTCGTGGCATATTTACAATTAACTGAATGCGATCGGGAGTGAGCTGTCTCCCCACTTTGGACAGCAAGTGACCCAAGTACACAACTTGCTGAACACAGAATTGTAGCTTCGAAGGAGACACCTTGTGTCCCTTGTCGGCCAGAAAATGTAAAACTGTCAGTGATGCTTGTTCACATTCGGGCTCACTTCGTGCGGTGATCAGCAGATCATCGACGTATTGCAGTAAAGCGGTGTTAACTGGCATTTGAATACAATCTAGTTGTCTTTTCAGTGCTTGGCTATAGATGCTGGGGCTTTCTGTGAATCCTTGAGGTGCGCGGGAAAATTTGAAACTTCGTCCATTTAAACTGAATCCGAAGAGATATTGGCTCTCTGGATCAATCGGTACACTAAAGAAGGCGTTCTTGAGGTCAATTACAGTAAAGAACGTTGCTTCAGAATCAATAGCAGTCAATAGGGAAGAGATATCGGGAACCACAGGGTACTGTGGAATGATGCATTTATTCAGTTCTCTCAGATCAATCACCAGCCGATATACTGGCGGTGCATTGGGATCAGTACGTTTAAGAATCGGAATGATAGGGGAATTGCAGATATTGGAGTCGGTCTCTACGACCACTCCTTGGGCAATGAGCTCTTCAATGATTTTCAGTAAAGCCACTACAGCATCGGGTGGTAACTTGTATTGTCTGATTCGGGGTAACACAACCCCTGTCTTGAGTGTCACACGGTATGGTGTGATATGCATACAACCTACATCAGTTGGGCCTTTTGCCCACAAGTGATCTGGTACATTTTTCAATCTGACATCAAACTGTCGTAGTACATAATGGCCCTTGAAATCCCGCAGAAAGAGTCTAACTCCCTCCGGGGAACAGCATATTATGGCTCCTAGAGCCTTCAGCGTTTTGATACCTAACAGATTTTCTGGACATGATTTCGTAAGTAACAAGTCTGTAATACGTGATAATGGACCCACAGCCAGGGGAACTGGTTCTGATACTTCATTTACAATAGGCTGTCCTGAAAAACCAAGGGAAACATTCTGCGAGCCTGAGAGGGGTGCCCCTGGGACTTCGTTATGGCTGATTGTTGTGCGGCTTGCCCCTGTATCTATTAAAAACTTTCTATCTTTTCCCAATACTTGACTGTGTACATAAGGACCCTCTTGATCTACAGGAATCTCAATAAGAGGCAAGCCGAATTCCCTCTCTAGGCTGTTTCATGTGTATCGTGGGTAATCGGGGTAAGCGGATTGGGCATACTGGTACATCTGTTGGGAAACTTGCTGAGTCGCGGCAATGGGCTGTGGTACCGCTACCGTCTGTGCTGTATGAGATGAAGCATGCGTGTGCTGTGGATTCTGTGAGGTCTGTTGTTGGGCCTGGTCTTGTCTTGGTGGATGCGGTCTTTCTTTAGTTTTACCTGTTGCTATATTGTGTTTCAGAACTGGGCATTCATGTACGTAGTGACCTGGCTGCTTGCAATAGTTGCATGTCCCTTTAACGGGAGCTGTGGCGTGACCTGTCTGGGTCGTACCCTTTCTCTGGCTGTCTGCTGGAACTGATTGGGCCACTAACATTTTCATTTTCGTGTCTTTCATACGTTTCTGTTCATGGTCCTGTTCTTCTCTAATTCTGTTCTGATGATACTGTAACATTTGCAACATCTGTGATGGCGTATTTGCTTGCCATGTACTCTCGACCTTGTATACACGGTTTTTAACTGCTAACAGGGAATTCTCGACTACTTTTGATACAAAAAGATGCGGGTACGACTCGCTACTTGGTTTAAGACCACTGTTAATAATGAAACATTTCTCGAATCTTGAATAGAAGTCACTAGTATCTTCATCTGGTTTCTGTTTACATGCTGAGATTGCATCCCAGTCTTCCTTTCTAGTTGTCAGTAATCTTGGCAGAACCTGTACTATCAAACCTGGTAATGCTTTAGTTTTCTCCCCAAGGCCTACCCCTGGGACACGTTTGTTCTCTTCGTCTTCTATTTCTGCCCATACAATCTTTTTGTCTCCTACCTCCCATTCTTTTTCCTTGAGTTTCTCGTAGATGCCCGTGGGCAGCAGTACTTTTAACATTTTCATGATATCTTCATATGTGTAATCCCCCATCAGTAACATGTCTTTAAGCTCTCTGTGAAAACCTGCAGGGTCTTTATCATGGCACGGTACTAGTTTCTTCATTTCTAACAGTTCTAACTTGGTCAGAGGCGTGTGTACATACACACGTTTCAAGGTATGATCCTCACCCATAACTGGGTGTACTTCTCGTAAGGGGTTCTGACTTTCAAGACCATGCAGACGCTCCATATGATACATTTTTCTTTCTGGGGGCGGAGCGGGAACATGTTCGGAGCTTACGAAAGTGTTATATCTGTGTCGTTGTTCTAGAATTATTTGTATTAACTTGGTACTTAGACCTCTCCATCTATCCGTGAGTAGTGCTTCTAATGTATCGTGTAAGGGACCTGGATCAGAATGTTGGTTTCTGTATAACGTGAGAAGGTGCTGCATCATGTATACACCTGCTAATTTCTGCTCGTCTGGGGAAAGGTTCAGGAATGTCTGTGCTACGGTGTCATCATTGTATATGTCTGGATTATCAGCCCATAATATCGCTGACCGGGCTAGTTCTTGCTCATCCATAGAATTGAGTACGTGGTACCCTATTCGGTCTCGAAGTCTTTTATCAGTCTCCTGGAACCGATGTTCAGGAGAATTCGGGTTTGTTAAGCCAGAGAGAAAAACTCTCTTGCTTTCTGGACGAATGCCTTTCCTAAGGTAAGTTCCCTTACCTACATACGCTATCGTATCTGTAGTCCGTTCTGATTCTTCGGGTTCTTCTTCCTCCTCGGAGGAGGCCTTTTCTTTCTCTTTTTCGTGTATTTCTATCACTGCTTTTCTTATTTTCTTGTACATACTGGCTATGCAAGTTCCCTTATCATGTTTTCCATCAGATATATTTTGACCCCACTTGTTGAGTGCATTTAATTCATCCTGTTCTGTTTCAGGCCTGTCTCGTTCTCTTATTAGGCAGTTTATAAAAAACGTAGTATATGTGCTTGAGTGTCAACTTTCTGATGCGCCATGGCATCCTTAATACTTTCAGGGTCTTTCCCAGTCTGAACAAAGTGATATATTCTATCTAGGTGCTCTTTCATTCCTGCAAATAGCAGCAGGTAGTCAGTGGCGGATCGTAACCGTAGTGATGCCATCATCATTCTATCGTCTTTACCGGGTACTGGATCATATCTGCAAACTGCAAGTGGTTCTTTGAGTATGTCGAGACGGGGTGATTTGAACGTGAGAGGACTCTGTATATCCCTAAGGTGTAATCTGTGTGTTAATGGCGGCGTCCGAAGACCCCCCATCGCACTTCCTGAGGCGGAAGCTTGAACATTATCTCTCTGTGGAGTCTGTATCTGTACTTGAATTTGTCTGTGAGTAGGGTCAGGTAGAAGCGGTTTCGGTAGATCAACTTTAGGTACGGGAAGTGGTGGAGGTGGAGGAATAGTCGGTCGAACGGGGAAACCTGGTTGCAGTTGTGGCGGGTTGCCACCTCCGTCACCGTCAGTAGGCGGGACACGGACAGGCAGGTTGGTGTAAGCGGGTGCTACATCCTCTAGATAGGAATTCAGGAATATATCTTTAGTGGTCTTGTGATTTACTTTAGTTGGAACCAATGGTGGCGGCAGATTTTTCGGTATTTCTGATGTGGTCTCAGGCGAACCCTCGGCCACGAGATACATACCGTTTACGAGATTGTTTCGTGCGCGGTCTACTTGCTCTGTTTTTACTCGGATCCCTTCAGTAACTAATTCGTTTTCTTGGGCTTTATCTGATTCTTTGAGTCTGTCTTCTCTACGGAGTGCTTTTTCAGCACGCTTATGTGATTCCTTACGCCAAAACTCTATGGCGTCTTTCTGAGATTGTCTGGCTTTCTTTTTCCATAGTGCTTCCTCTACCTTCATGATGCACTCGGCATCCCATGTTCCGGTAACAGGCCATCTGTGTCTCTCGTCTAGATGTTTAGTATAATCGGCCCATAAATCTAGATACAATATGGCGTCTAGGCCATGCTTGTTGTACATAAAATTTCCTGGAGTGTCCCTAGGGGGGATAGGAATTTCTTCCTCTAGTATCCCTTTCCTAGTTCCTATCTGCTTCAACTTGTTGAAGAACGGCATCTTGTTTACTTAATACTGAATGCTCAATCCTAACTACTAAATACTGAATCCCGCTAGTTATACAAGAACACAATAATGCACATAAAAAAACAGTCACACTCATACCACGACATTAATCACATGAAAAGACATTTGAGACATATATGACTACCCCTTATACCAGATGTACTGCTAAACAGCACAGATACACTGTCAGAGACAATGCAAAAACTTTAATAACTGATGTACTGCTAAACAGTACAGATACACTGTCTAAAAACAGTGCAGACCGGACTTGTGTACCCAAACCCATCTTGATACGTCCCAGCAATGGTACTCACCGGGAAGCACGGAAACTGAAGGCCTCGGAAAACTCGACTGGACTGGACCGGACTCGACTCGACTCGACACGTGGATACTTCGGAAAACTGGTGGGCCTCTTAACACCTCGGACCTTGCTTCTTTCGGCTAGGCTCTGGTCGGGATCCTCCGCACTCCTCACCGCCTCGTCTGGGCGCTGATTGCAGTCTTCGTCACCTCCGTGGGTCAGAGGGAGATACAGGAAATCCTGCCGGTACGCGTAGTTTCCATCTAACTGATGGCAGGGGACAGAGCTTGCAACGCACCAACCGGCGCGTGGGGTGGGGGAGGGGTTCCTGTTCGGGCGCCAAAATGTCGTAAATATTTAATTTACCATCTTAATTTCTATGCAGGTAAGTACTTAATCAATAATAACTCAATCGGAAAGAAAGAAGACAGAGTCCGTGGTGTTAGAGTTCTTAGGGGTTTTATTCCTTAAAAAGGAATCGTTCCGGAACTGGATATCAGGTTCCTGGCACCACACAGGGTCCAGGAAGGGATAGAGCAATATTTTATTGACAATACATAGCTTATATACTTAATTCATGTCATAGAAAGCAATATAGTAGGCGTAACAGCTGAGAGAAACAAGATAACAGCATTCACGTGTTGCTAGTACGTAATCAGAAGGCGTGGACTAGGCGTGAACTAGAGGTGTGCGCTAGAAACGTCACAGGTAGGTGTCACAAAAGGGTGGCACAAAGCAGAATGTTGTAATGTCAGCAGAAATCTGAAGCTTGGATGCGCGCGCAGCTGCATGACGTGTGATTGACGTGGAAACTGGAGGGTGCAGGGGACTTGACATTTACACTAGCGGAAAGAGACAGAAGTCTGGCATGTCAGATCAACTCGTACTTCTATCATATCTGATATCTGATGTTTGGGAACCATATTATCTAGAGGGAAAGGTCTCTGGGGCAGAAGCTATTCTATACTGACTGAGAGTGCGTGTATAAGCGTCTAAGTGTCTGCATGAGAAGCGTGGGGGCATGGGCCTTCTCTGGAAGCATGGTAACAGAGGCTATGAATTACTTGCATGGAGACAGTAGGCCGGCCCTCGTGCTCTGCAGCTGGGAGAATGTTTACTTAAACTAGTAGGCAGGAATGTATTTTCGAGGAGCGGAACAGATAATTCGAAGGTTGTAGTCAGTCTTGGCAGGCAGCAGGCTGAGCTAAGCGCCATGGGCCGCACAGGGAGTAGGACAGAGGTCATGAATACAGAGGCTGCCTGGGCTGATGCTTTTCTGAGTCAGAAGGCAACGAAAAAAAGGCTCGATGGCAGAAATTCAGGGCCTACTTTGCCAGAGCTGAAAAACGTGTAAAGTACACTACAAAAAGACGTTGGCATGGCATACTTAGGAACGGACTATTTAACCCATTCAGAGTTGGTCTGAAAGAGGACATGTTAACGGTGGACGCAAATGTATTTGCGTCTTCATAGCTGGCACAGGAGGGAAGTTACATGCACTTTAAGCTGGTACATGGAGTCGGTGGGGTACACGCTAGGGAACATTACTTGACCATAAAATTTATATTTCCTCAGAAGGACCGTCATGATAAATAATAGCTTCAGTTGTAAAGGTTCTTCCTGAAATTGATAACTGAGAAGCCACAACATTTTTGATACAAGTTGTCAATTTAGTTCCATCAGGTCTACATCGTTGGAAAACTAAAATGATATACTGACCATAACTTTGTATAAATAATGTGGATAGCATTGGACATTTACATTGGGTACACACCATATTATGATCTGCTGCTTTAACTAGATTTTTAAATGACACTGATTTACAGTCTGGTAAAGTCAAATATATAAATCTTTCAGTGTCTATTCTAGTATTACTTGATGAACTACAATTGTGGCAGTCATGCTGCCATTGATAAGAAAGGCTGAAAAGATTATCTACATCTACACCTTCATCTTCCAAAACACCAAACATATACATTAAAAATTCCTGACACTCCTGCTGAATGTTCTGTGAAAATGTATCTTGACCAGAACACATATCTAAAATATTTCGAATTTCTGTAACACTTTCTATTTTTGCTCTATCACTGCTACATTTCTCAAACACAGAATTCAATAAACCACACAATCTTTGATCCCGATTTTCAACAATCTGTTCTTGTAAAGTTTTAAGAAAAAAAACAACATTAACCACTACATTAGCATAGCAGTTGACACCAGAACTATTTTCAAACTGAAATCCAACAACATTTTTTTCATCACAATCCTTTTTCTTTCTGTTTTGAATTACAGTTACATCTACTTTTTGTCTTTTTGCTACTACCTCACTGCAATTATCCTCATTTCTTCTTTTTCGGCCTACCACACGTTTTTCAAACAGAGGATATTGTGGCAAATGTGGAGCATACTCTCTTCTTAACCTATTGTATTCTTTAACACAATCTAGATCTGCACAAATCTTTGTCTCATCACACTCAATCAAGTACAATCCTGATAAAGTTCTGACTCGGGATAATGCCACATATGCCATACCCTCTTTAAACACAGATCTTCCAATGTTCACCAAAGCACTATCTACACTTAAACCTTGAGATTTATGAATTGCTTCTGCATATGCCAAACAAACAGGAAACTGTTTTTGGTGAACATATAAGTCTTTTACAAGTAAAAATCTAGCAGAACAACTAATGATTTGTTGTACTTGCTCAATACCATCAAATTTTATTTTTAAAAATTCAATTCCATTTCTATTTCTATAATTCACAAAATCAACAACATAACCCATTGCTCCATTTACCAGACCTCTTTCAACATTTAAATTCCTTCTCAAAATGATACGACAATTTAAACACACATTCAGAGTCTTTTCAAAACCAGCTGTTTTAGAAATACTTTTCTCTAATGAATTCAATTTTGTTTTCAAATTTTCTGACAAAACAATTGTTGCACCCATATGCTCTATTTTATCTATTGTTTCCAGTTTCACAATCTCTTCATTTTCTAACTTTAACATTTTGTTGTTGAAGATGGAACATTCTTGCAGAGTTGGCATCAAACATATCCAGATTTCTTCTCAGTCATTTTTTTAAAAATATTGTCTGGCAGAATGTTTTCATTTGGATACAAATTTGAAATTAATCGAGCATGTAAAGCTTCTTTCCCAAGCTCACTTACTTTTCCAATTCTTACATCTTGTAGAATATTTTTATAATCTTCATCCTTTGCCTGTCGCATATTTTGAAGCAGTTCAGCATATTTAAAATGTAACCATATATTAACGTTTCCAATGCTTCCAAGCGACTTCCTGGTATCTTCATGCGTGAGCATTTTAAACACTGGGTGTCCTTTTACTGGAGTCAACTGCAATAGATCTCCAAAAACAATAATGTGTTTTCCTCCAAATAACACATCATACTCTGTTCTAAGAATTTCTTGCATTCTCAAATGCACAAAAGCAAGCATTAGATTTGAGACCATGCTTACTTCATCAATGATAAGAAGTTTCATTTTCTTCAAGACTCTTGAAACTTCAGAACACGCATCTCCAGATAACTTGTTGTAATGCAATTTATTATCATGCTCAACTGGCAGCATCAGTAAACGATGTAGAGTAGTCCCTTTAATGTTATGTGCTGCCAGACCAGTTGGAGCAGTTACAACACAAGACAGCTGTGAATCAGTCCTTTTCTGCAGATAAGTTGAAATGGCTTTAATCAGAAAACTTTTTCCTGTTCCCGTTTCTCCACTTACGTACAGTCGGACAGGCTCAAATGATGTACATGAGCACTCTTTTTTCTCATGTCTGAATCCATGTTCAATCTGTTCTGTGACTTCGTCATATATCTTTTTCTGCTCAACGTTTAGTTGCTTTATCAAATCTTCTAAGTTAACTCCATCCTCTTGAGCTTGTCCATAGCTCTTTCCACCTCATCCATGGCAGTTGCAGCTTCATTTTGGATAAATGGTCCTCCTAGTGGATCCTGGCTCAATGAAGTAGAACTCTGACTGTCTTGAGAACTGTCTCTAGCAATCTCTTCAGCAATTGTGGTTTCTTGCTCTATTTCTTCGTTCAACATTTGCAGATAATTTGGAAAAACAGGACATTCTATGGTATCCTTAGTTGCATTAAAAGAGTCTTCATAACACAGAAAATCTCCAAGTAGTTCCTCTTCTGTACGCCATGGCTTAAAGAGTTGCAAAAGAGCTAAATAGTAAAATTCCCTTTTGCCTGGAGCTTCGCAACTCTATTTCCGATGATTAATCAAATGGCCTTTTCTCTGCTTCGAAATATCTGTACTGTTTTGTTCTTTCTCCGCCAAATATTCAATTTCTTGTACAGATTTCAAAACTCGGTTTCGTGTTGCAACAAGACCTAGACTCACCCAAATGATTGTTCTTGATTTAGCATAGAGACTTGCTGATGATAACCGATCAGAACATTCATATGCTTAAATTTCTCGATGCGACAACATCTTCAGACTGAAACTGTATAATTTCTTGCTTAGACTCTTTTCATGTGAAATGTCCTCCCACATTTCCTTCAGTTCTGTCTTTTCTTTTTTTGTGATGTAAGATGTCACATATCGAGCCACAGCAATAGAGTTGTCAGCAACGAACTGAATATCCATTTTAGCATTCCACATGGACAAAATCACTGGGTTGTAGTCGTTGATGTACTTGGACTCTTCGTTTCTTTTTAAATTATATGTATTTTTGGGAGATTTCCTCATCACAGTATGTCGTAGAGATGACATCAAATTATTTACTCTTCCCTTAGAAATCACTGGTCGTGGAAACGCAAAACGACATTTCGTGTAGTACTTTTCCTTGTTTTTAAATTTTCGACGATGAGATTGAAAACGTAAAACTTGTTGCCTTAAACTGTTTTCTTCAGTAGTTTTTGGAACAGCACATGTTGAATACTGTTCAATGAAACTCATCACTGTTTCATCCGAATCTAATCCAAATTTGGGTGCATCTTTAATCCATAACAGCATATGTATATGAGGAGCACCTCTCGCTTGATATTCCTTCCTCCAAAAGAAATCCAAAACCTCTCCAAGGGGAGGTTTTTTTTTTGTTGGTAATAAAAGGCATCATAGCTTCAAATCTATGATTAAAATATCTGCAAACATTCACTGGATCCAAAGAACACAGTTCTCCAGGTGTTTTCAATTCTATATTTTGTATGTTTCCATTTGCCTCTCGTAGAAATTGAAGTAAGTCGTCCCATGCATACTCAGCACAGCTAAGAGTGAGGAACCATGTAGGAGTTCCTAAGTTTCTTAGCATACATTTCAATTCCCCATGACGACGGAACCAATACTCATTTGTTCCACGCTGACATGCCATGAGATTGATTAGCTGAGATTCCAAAATACTGTCTTGCAGATTGACTTTCTCCATAAAGTCCCTTGCTGAAACATTTTGCAGATGAGCTCCACTTTTCAATATATGATTAACTGCATAAGAAAGCCCAGACAAATCACTTTCATACAGTAGATGAAACAAATACGGAATGCATTGCCGAAACCTTGGATCTTCAGCATATAATCTTAAAGTCCGGTATTCAGCTGCAGAAATTTGAACTGGTCGATCGTCATATCGTCCACCACGACCTGTTGGAAATAACTGTGGAAAACAACGAGCTTCCAAACTTTCTTCCCATACACTAATGGGACTTCCTTTTGCTGCTTTCATTTGAAACAAGTCAATTGCATTCCCCATTACTTCTTTGGAATGCAAAGGATGAACAGTATAATGTTCATATATTTCTTCACTTCTAGACACATCAACTTTTTCAATTTGGCCAACTGAACAATCACTGTCTTCTTCTGTAGCTGTTTCCTCTGCTCCAACACTTACATCTTTATAGTACTCAATGTTTTTGACCAAATACAACATTGCCTTTTTGACTTTCCTAACATCCACTAAATCTTGCCAGATTTTTTTAATCTTTGTCGGAACACCATTAACTAGAATAACCAGAGGATCCTCTTCTACTCTTTCTACACCAATTGTATCAATATTTTTCTTGATATCTAGAGGCAAATTAACAACTCTTCCCTTTAAACCTCTTTGTAAATCTGTAGGAGGTAATTTCCCTATCTTAGGCTCCATGCGAACAATAGCTTGAAAAGAATGGACACATTGAATCAAAATTGATTCATAAGTATTTAAATCCATCAATTCAGAAGGAATATCTATCAACTGAAGATTATTATGAGCAGCTCTAGCAGGCATTCTATTTTCATTTAATTTTTTCAAACAATAATTACAAATACACTGATCAAAACTCAAATCAAAAGAATTCTCCACCAACAAATAACTTACAAAATCCTGCCATTCACTATTATTTTCCAATTCACATTTTGCATATAAATCAACTAACCTAGTATGAATCTTATAATGAGTCCGTCGACAACACACACAAGTTAAATTAGGCCTTTCACTTGATTTCACCTTAAACTTGGTAATTTCCTCGTCAAACTTTTCTGCACTTGAAATCTGTACATTGTCTTCCACATTACCATCCATTACTATATCCATTTCTACACTGTCCTCTTTGTTCCCAAAATAACAAAACTCAATTTCTCCACAAATAGTCTTCACATCCACTTCAGATCCATGCAAAAGAGCGCTGTTTAACTGTTTAAGCTTAAGTGCTGGACTTTTTGCATAATACAACCTTCTCACTAATTTCCTCACCTTATTATGATGCACTGCTAACATCCTAAAATGATGAAAAACACTCTGACATACTTTTCTAGAAAGACAAGCCAGTGAATGCCCATGCAAACCTGTGCTTTCTCTCACTCTGCAAGGATCTAACTCTTGCAAGATCTTCATTTTTTGTTTTAGACTTTTCTTACTATATGTACGCAAGAAATTTCGAAGCAAATCGATTGAATCCTGTTGCACACTAAAAATACTACTGCTTTTCTATGGGTACACTGGACCTTTAGTACATCTCCCTAAAACTTCATCACTTAACACCTCTTCTGCATCTCTAGACACAAGTTTCTCTTTTTCCATCACACAACCATCTTTCACCTCATATGCTCGACCACTGGTGTCAACTGCATGCACCAAATCATTTTCCTGAAAGTAACTCTCCTCATTAAAAAATGGCTCAGAACTTGAACTATGCATCCATTCTCCAGACAATACTTCACAAAAATTAGTCCGATTAATAATTCTTTTCCATCTACTGTTCGATTTGAAAACATCAATTGCCTTATTAAGTATTCTAATTCTATTGATTACTAAAATAAATAATTTTTTCTTAACTTCAAAAGCCTTATCAACAATCTTCTCTACACTTTTCTTTTTCTTATAAAAAGCAGCTGTCTGTTTACCTTTCTTTTAATTTTTAAGCAAATTTAAAACTACCCTATTGTGAAACATTTGTCTATGAATGTCCCTAAATTGATTTAACCTTCTATTGCTATCCATAGTCTTATCTCCTGCTCCAATAGAGACATTTTTTGAGGGCCTCTCCTTCCTTTTTAAATTTGTTCTCTGCTTCTGGATCTTCTTATGACCATTAACATTACTTTTTGATCTACATAAATTGTGAAGAGAAGACTTAATTGTCTTACCAGGAGCTTTTCTGGTGTTTTTTGAAGTACTTGTTGTAGAGGATTCTTTTATTTCCTTTGATGATTTTGTTTTTTTACGTATGGTATTTTTTCTATTCCTTTGCCTTGATGGCATTTTTGCTTGCTTTTAAAATGTTGATTTCAATCTGTGGTTCTGAAAAAAATAACACATTAAAGACCACTATTAGCAAACAACAAAGTAATGACAAAAAGAAAACAATATAAACACTAATTTGCAACATATTAAAGTTTATACCACAGCAACTCAGGGCCTTATTTATGAAGGCCTTGCGCCACCAGTGCGTCCCATGTTAAAAGAGACGCACCGGTGCCACAAGGCAGTCATAAATAAGGACCAAATGTAAATACCATTGATTTTCCCCCAAAATCGTTTTTTGAATAACATTTAAGAAACACTGCGCAGAACCTATGTACAACCACTCAATATCACTTTTGAAACCTCACTGTTTCCCAAAATACAAATCCTCTATCTTGCAAATGTTGATAGCAACTATTATCAAAAAGCAAAAAACAAACCAACAGCAAACAAACTCAGGGCCTTATTTATGAAGGCCTTGCGCCACAAGAGCGTCACTTATTTCCCATGTTTAAAGTGATGCACCAGCTGCACAAGGCAATCATAAATAAGGGCCAAATGAAAATACCATTCATTTGCACCCAAAATCGTTTTTTGATTAACATTTTAGAAACACTGCGCAGAACCTATGTACAACCACTCAATATCACTTTTGAAACCTCACTGTTTCCCAAAATACAAATCCTCTATCTTGCAAATGTTCATAATAAGTATTATCAAAAAGCAAAAAACAAATGAACAGCCAACAAACTCAGGGCCTTATTTATGAAGACCTTGCGCCACAAGAGCGTCACTTATTTCCCATGTTTAAAGTGATGCACCGGCTGCACAAGGCAATCATAAATAAAGGCCAAATGAAAATACCATTGATTTGCACCCAAAATCGTTTTTGGAATAACATTTTGGAAACACAGCAAAGATCCTATGTACCAGCACTCAATTTCACTACTGAACCCTCACTATTTCACAAAATACAAATCCTCTATCTTGCAAATGTTGATATCAAGCATTATCAAAAAGCAAGACACAAACCAACAACAAAAAAACTCAGGACCTTATTTATGAAGGCCTTGCGCCACGAGTGCGTCAAATGTTAAAAGAGACGCACTGGTGTCACAAGGCAATCATATATATGGGCTAAATATAAATACCAATGATTTTCCCCCAAAATCGTTTTTTGAATAACATTTAAGAAACATTGCGCAGAACCTATGTACAACCACTCAATATCACTTTTGAAACCTCACTGTTTCCCAAAATACAAATCCTCTATTTTGCAAATGTTCATAGCAAGTATTATCAAAAAGCAAGACACAAACCAACAACAAAAAAAATCTGGGCCTTATTTATGAAGGCCTTGCGCCACAAGAGCGTCACTTATTTCCCATGTTTAAAGTGATGCACCGGCTGCACAAGGCAATCATAAATAAGGGCCAAATGAAAATACCTTTGATTTGCACCCAAAATCGTTTTTTGATTAATATTTTAGAAACACTGCGCAGAACCTATGTACAACCACTCAATATCACTTTTGAAACATCACTGTTTCCCAAAATACAAATCCTCTATCTTGCAAATGTTGATATCAAGCATTATCAAAAAGCAAAAAACAAACCAACAGCAAACAAACTCAGGGCCTTATTTATGAAGGCCTTGCTTCACAAGTGCGTCACTTATTTCCCATGTTTAAAGTGATGCACGGCTGCACAAGGCAATCATAAATAAGGGCCAAATGAAAATACCATTGATTTGTACCCAAAATCGTTTTTTGAATAACAATTTAGAAACACTGCGCAGAACCTATGTACAACCACTCAATATCACTTTTGAAACGTCACTGTTTCCCAAAATACAAATCCTCTATCTTGCAAATGTTAATATCAAGCATTATCAAAAAGCAAAAAACAAACCAACAGCAAACAAACTCAGGGCCTTATTTATGAAGGCCTTGCACCACAAGAGCGTCACTTATATCCCATGTTTAAAGTGATGCACCGGCTGCACAAGGCAATCATAAATAAGGGCCAAATGAAAATACCATTGAATTGCAACCAAAACCGTTTTTTGAATAACATTTAAGAAACACTGCGCAGAACCTATGTACAACCACTCAATATCCCTTTTGAAACCTCACTGTTTCCCAAAATACAAATCCACTATCTTGCAAATGTTCATAATAAGTATTATCAAAAAGCAAAAAACAAATCAACAGCCAACAAACTGAGGGCCTTATTTATGAAGGCCTTGCACCACAAGAGCGTCACTTATTTCCCATGTTTAAAGTGATGCACCGGCTGCACAAGGCAATCATAAATAAGGGCCAAATGAAAATACCATTCATTTGCACCCAAAATCGTTTTTTGAATAACATTTTAGAAACACTGCGCAGAACCTATGTACAACCACTCAATATCACTTTTGAAACCTCACTGTTTCCCAAAATACAAATCCTCTATTTTGCAAATGTTCATAGCAAGTATTATCAAAAAGCAAGACACAAACCAACAACAAAAAAAATCAGGGCCTTATTTATGAAGGCCTTGCGCCACAAGAGCGTCACTTATTTCCCATGTTTAAAGTGATGCACCGGCTGCACAAGGCAATCATAAATAAGGGCCAAATGAAAATACCATTCATTTGCACCCAAAATTGTTTTTTAAATAACATTTTAGAAATACTGCGCAGAACCTATGTACATCCACTCAATATCATTTTTGAAACCTCACTGTTTCCCAAAATACAAATCCTCTATTTTGCAAATGTTCATAGCAAGTATTATCAAAAAGCAAGACACAAACCAACAACAAAAAAAATCAGGGCTTTATTTATGAAGGCCTTGCGCCACAAGAGCGTCACTTATTTCCCATGTTTATGTTATGTTATGTTATGTTATCAGGCATTTTTATAGCGCTCGGCTACTCTAAAAGAGTGTCCCGGCGCTTTTCACAGGCAACTTACAGTGTAAGATCAACATAACAGGTAAAAACAGACCCCGAAAGAAAAGGAAAAAGAAAACCGTCTAAGCAGAGAGATTAAAAAGCCACGTCTTCAAATTCTTCCTAAATTGAAGCAGGTTGGGGGTGCTACGCAGTGCCAATGGAAGCGAATTCCACAACTGGGAGGCCTTGAGGCTGAAAGAGCGCCCCCCCGTGCGTGCCTTCCTCACGCGTGGAACCACGGCAGTAAAAAGGGATTCTGAACGCAGTGAGCGAGCCGGGCGATAGAAAACTAATCTTTTTTTCAGATATCCAGCACCTGAGCCAAAAAGAGCCTTGTGCATCAGGGTCATAGATTTGAAGACAATCCGCTTCCGAATTGGAAGCCAGTGGAGCGTCTGCAGCAACACAGAAGCCCGTGCTCGTCTGTGCAGACCGAAAATTGCCCGGGCTGCCGAGTTCTGTGCCACCTGCAGACGCTGGACTAAGTAATCCGGAAGGCCTAGAAAAAGGGCATTGGCGTAATCAAGCCTAGACCCGATAAGCGCCTGCACCGTAATCCGTCTGTGCTCCGCAGACAGTAGGGGAAGAAACTTGCGGAGCATTCTGAGGATACCGAAGCAGGTGCCGGACAGGCCAAGGATGTGCGCTCTCAGAGAAAGTTTGTTGTCGAGCTTAACACCCAGGTTCTTGGCAACCGAGGATGATTGTGCCGGGGGACACATGGCGGCCGGCCACCACTGCCGCCACTCGGGATCGGAGGCACAGCCAAAGAATAGAACCTCCGACTTGCTGGAGTTGGCCTTCAGACAATTTAGCTGAAACCAGCTGAAAACCCTGTCCAAGCAGTCCCGGATTCTCTCCCCATCAAATGTCTGATCTTTTTCACAAGTGAAGAGGAGTTGTGTGTCATCAGCGTAGGACACGATCTGGGCTCCGTAAGCCTCAACCACAGCCGCCAGAGGGGACATAAAGATGTTAAATAATGTCGGGCTCAACACAGAGCCCTGTGGAACCCCAACACCCAATGGCGGCATCTCGGCTGAGCTCTGGGATACCCAGACCGTCTGGCGGCGGCCCTCCAGGAAAGATGTAAACCATCTGAGCACCGTCCCCCTTAGGCCGATGTCATAGAGCCTGGCGAGCAGCGCCTTATGTGGGACGGTGTCGAAAGCCGCCGACAGGTCCAACATGACTAACATGGCCTTGCCACCCCCATCCAAGGTCTCCCTGATGATCTCAGAGACCTCCACCAGCGCTGTTTCCGTACTGAAATTCGGACGGAAACCGGATTGGGATGGGTGGAGCAGATTGTTAGACTCCAAGAAGTTCGACAAGACGCCATGAACATGTTTCTCGGTGATCTTGGCCAAGGCCGGGAGAAGTGAAATTGGCCTGTAGTTGGCCAAGACCTCGGCATCAAGACCAGGCTTTTTCAGGAGGGGGATCACCATCGCCCTCTTCCAGGAGCGTGGGACAATCCCCTCGCTCAAGGAGGCATTGAGGATCGGGTTGACCAGGGGATTCACCACTGCCGCCATCCCAGCCAAAAATTTGGCGGGGCAGGGGTCAAGTGGGGATCCAGATTTAAGACTGGCTAGCAGAGTCCGGGACATGTCACTGGAGACAGATGGAAAGTCCTCCAGGATAGCCACAGGCGTGGCCGGTGTTCCAAGTCCTGCCCCGGGATCACAACAAGCCTCCACCGTGCTCTCCAAAAAGGAGGCCTGAATGGCCTTAATCTTGTCAGTGAAAAAGGTGGCAAGATCACGCGCCCACGCATCGGGTGACACAGGCGGGGGTGAATAAGAGGAGGGAGATGTGAACTCCTTCACAATCGTGAAGATCTCCTTGCAGGAGTTCGCTGATGCCTCAATCCTCCTGGCGAGGTATTCCCGCTTGGCAACAAGAATATCGCGATGATAGGCCTTCACCGCCGACCGGTAGGCAAGTTTGGCCTCCCCATCGTATTGATGGCGCCAGGCCCGCTCAGCAACCTTGCATAGGCTGCGAGCCATACGTAGCGCCTCTGTGAACCAGGGCGCAGATTGCCGTTTCACCGAGGACCGGGGGGTTACCCTAGGAGCAAGGTCGTCCAACCTCTCAGTCAGCCATTGCTGCAAGGCCTCCGTGTCTCTTTCCGGATCTCCCGAGAGAGAGCAGGGGTGTTCCGTGAGCGCCTGCTCTAACATGGCTGGCGTCACTCTATGTAATGCTCTCGAGGCCGATCTGGGCACCAAGGGGGCGCAGATATCAGACCGTCCCATCTCTAACACAGAGAACCCAATCAGCTTATGGTCCGACCAGAGCACAGGGCGCGTTTCAATGTCGACAATAGGGACAGAGGAGAACACTTGATCAAGGGTATGCCCTTTCTCATGTGTAGGCCCCGACACAAACGGTGCCAGACCGAGCGGTGATGTGATATCCAGCAATTTTGCCCCATCCGAATCGTCCATGACATCTAGATGAAAATTGAAATCGCCTGCCAGCAAACAGTGCTGTGCAGACAGCGCCAGCTCCGAGATGGCTGTCTGTAAGTCCCCCCAAAAGGAGCCCACCGGACCAGGAGGCCTGTAAACTAACAGACCCTTGAGCGCTTGGCTCGGAGACAGTTTAAGCATGAAAGCGAGGGAATCAGAGCCCCCGATGGAGTTCACGGGAAGAATAGAGCAAGAAACGTTCTTCCTAACCACCACCGCGACTCCGCCCCCCCTGCCCTTTGCTCTGTCTTGGCTAAAGATGTTATAGGTTGGAGGGATCGCAGTGAAGACGTCCGGGTTGGACGCCTCTCCTAGCCAAGTTTCGGTCAGGAGTAGACAAAGAGGATTGTCCCTGACCAAAAGATCATAGATGTGCAGGGCATGTTTTCCCAGTGATGCACCGGCTGCACAAGGCAATCATAAATAAGGGCCAAATGAAAATACCATTCATTTGCACCCAAAATCGTTTTTTGAATAACATTTTAGAAACACTGCGCAGAACCTATGTACAACCACTCAATATCACTTTTGAAACCTCACTGTTTCCCAAAATACAAATCCTCTATTTTGCAAATGTTCATAGCAAGTATTATCAAAAAGCCAAAAACAAACCAACAACAAAAAAATCATGGCCTTATTTATGAAGGCCTTGCGCCACACGAGCGTCACTTATTTCCCATGTTTAAAGTGATGCACCGGCTGCACAAGGCAATCATAAATAAGGGCCAAATGAAAATACCATTCATTTGCATCCAAAATCGTTTTTTAAATAACATTTTAGAAACACAACACAGGACCTATGTACAACCACTCAATATCACTTTTAAAACCTCACTTTTTCCCAAAATACAAATCCACTATCTTGCAAATGTTCATAATAAGTATTATCAAAAAGCAAAAATCAAATCAACAGCCAACAAACTCAGGACCTTATTTATTTCTCCCTCAAAAAAGGTGGGAAAGTAATTTACAGAAAAAACACTGGAGACACTTACACAAAATATAGAATAGGCCCTACTACACAGCAGTCCCTACCATTTACCCAAATTTGATGGAATTCCATTGAGACATTTATGCTGTAGGCCTGACTAAATATCCTGAGGTAAATTACATGACAAAAACACATATGAAGTGTTAGAATTGACAACCAATTAAAATGTTACTTTCATTATCTACTATTATTTCATGACATTTGATTGGTTATGTACCTGAATATATATAAAGAAAGAGAGAGAAACACAGCCATTTTGACTACTACTTCCTGAAGTACATTTCAAGAGCATTTTCATTGACAACTTAAACTTTTTTTTGAAAGGTAAGATGTTATTTTAAAAACTGAAGTATGTTGTGCACTTTAAATTAATTTGGAAAACATTTTCTGATAGTTATATACTATCCCTCTGTAATAGTTATAGAATAAGATAGACTTCTCTGTTATAGTTATGGATGGAGTTAGGCTTGTCTTGTATAATTATGAATTTACTTAAGCTTTATCACATACACTTTTTATATTTCTACTTCCAGTCTGATACCATACACTGCCCAAAGATAAAATCACTATTAAAAAAAACAAAGTACCTGTCTGAACTTAAACCCAACAGTGCCCTATCTCTACTGATATATATTTTTTAAATGCAAATTACAGCACAAAAATGGAAGGAGAGCAAAAAAATTCCAACAAAATTGTTCTGGAGAGCAACAATAATAAAGTTATTGAACCCAATGACTCAGAATTCATGGATGAATCACGGGACTATGAACTACTTCAATGTGTACAATCAGTAGATTTCCTGATTCAAAATGAGGACATTTCTGACAATCAAAATAAAAGTTCTGTTAAATTTGGAAAAGGAATCTGAAAAATGAATGTATATTTAATCATTCAAAAAATGTTTGAGACATTATTCATTTTTATATGTATTTCTAAAACTAGTACCAGATTGATGGAGGTCCCATGTGAAAGAAAACTACATCTGGCAATTTTTCACGTTTCCCCGGGGCCAAAAAAAGGTAAATGCCCGCTACGTTACCTGTCTGATCTGCAAAAAAGATCTGTCAAGAGGGACTGAAAAGAAATACAGCTATGGCAAATATACCATGCATCGGCACATGGACAGGTGGCACCCTATAAATTATAGTGCTGCGCAAGTACGTGACCTGCAGGATAACCCCCCACCTGTGGCCAGTACATCCAATGAAGAGGCCCTGACGGAACAAGAGGCGAGGGATATGGTCCCAAATATCCAACTGAAGTTTGGAAATGTGAAGCATGTGTGCATTTTTTGTGGCCAATTGATTTGCTACAGGGAGAGTAGTATACATTTAATCAACACAGCTATTGACAATCACAAATGTCCAAAACGCCCCAGAAAATAAATTATCTTTTTTTTTGTTGCTCCTGTTGAGCCCTTTATAATGAATCATTTTCGTTTCCCCCCCAAAAAAACCCAAAAAATATATAAAAACGTTCAAAAAATACAAAAAAAGTTAAAAAATGTTCAGAAAAATAATAAAAAAAATATAAACAACAAAAATAATTAAAAAAAAAGTTCTTTTCAGAACTACCTCCCCTTTATAAGAAATTGCTGGAATGTTTAGCACTCTGGCAACCTCTATTTCTTTTGGTTCGCTTCCCGGTTCGCGCGCCAATATGCGAACCGGAAGCGAACCCAAAAAAAAATGTTTTTTTTTAAAAAGAAGAGTAAGTATAAGGGAAGTAAACAGAGAGTAATGTTAAAAGAAAGACAGCTAGAGGGAGTAACACAGCGATACTGTTTAAAGAGGGACTGAGAAAAGGAGTGGAAGGAGTAGAGTAAGTAAGTAATAGAAAAAGGAATGAGGGAAGTAGCAAAGGCAGGAAACTGAGGGTTAAAGAAACGAAGCAGTGGAACTAATAGAAATTAAATGTGATAAAGATGTAACGGAAAGAGTACAAAACACTTACCTTATAATTGTCGTTAACTTAGTCACTTGTTATTTTTATACTTTCAATCTGTGAATGAGAGAACAAAAATTTTAAAATTGATAGAAGGTAGTAAAAGATGAGTGAGCATGAGACAAGATGAGTACATATTAAAAACCACAATTCAAAGTACAGAATTAATTATACATATTAAATGGTTTATTTTTGCTGTTCTCAGAATATATCAAATTTCACTAAAAACAGTGAGTTGAAGGTATTCATCATATAACAGCGGGGAAAAAAAACACAATCAAAATGATTGTGTTTAAAAAAACCATATAATATAACCAATCAGGAATCAGAACTCCTCAAAAGTAACTTACTTTCCATGATGTCAAAGGATGTCCTATGAACAGCTTATACTCTGTTGTGCTGTTATTATTTTCTTCCCGCCACTTTCTGAAAGATAAGCTCCATCGTTTTAAGAAAAATGAGACATACAAAGCAATTTAAAACAGAACACTAAATTACAGCAACAACTAGAATCATTATAATCCAGTTACCTATCCTAAATTCTCACTTCTGAAAACAAGTCAAAAGGCAACATTGCTTCATACTCAAATAGTAATCATTGCCGAAAGACCAGCCTTTTTTACATTTCAATAAGCTGTGTAATATCCTGATGTTGTCAAAGGACCATCATGTCATATAATAGCTGCAGTTACAAATGTTCTTCCTGAAATCGACGACTGTGTAGCCAAAACATTTTTAATTAGACTTGACAACTTATTTACATCCGGTTTATACAGCTGGAATTGTAAAATGACATTTCACCCATAAGTTTCCATAAATAATGTGGACAGCAGTGCAGACTTACATTACCTCTACTCCTTCTTTTGATCTGCTGCTTGAATTAGCTTATTAAAACAAACAGTTTTCGCTCTGTGCTACACTTATCCACAAGGCTATATAGTGTAGGAGCCATTAGAACCTCTTGAAATTACTCTGAACAAATCCCGAGATTCCTTCCCTAAAATTTTGGTTGTAAGAACACCAGGTAAGAATTTTTAAGGTGAAAAAGCAATCTTTTTTTGAAAGTTAAAACAGAATCATTGCAGAATGACCAGCCGTTTCCAGACTTCAAATAAGTTGTGTAATGTCCTGATGTTGTTGAAGGACCCTCATGATATATATTTGCTGCAGTTTGAAAAGTCCTTCCTGATATTGACAACTGAGAAGCCACAACATTTTTAATTAAAGTTGTCAATTTTGTTCCATCAGGCCTACATCGTTGGAACATTAAAATGACATACTGGCCATATCTTTGTATAAATAATGTGGACAGCATTGCAGACTTACATTGGCTACACTCCATGTTTTGATCGGCTGCTTTTACTAGCTTATTAAAGGATACTGATTTAGTGTCTGGCAAAGTTAAATATATAAATCTTTCTGAGTCTACACTAGTAGTACTTGATAACGTACAATTCTCGCAGTCATGCTGCCATTGATAAGAAAGGCCAAACAGATGATCTACATCTACACCTTCATTTTGCAATACATTAAGCATATACATTAAAAACTCCTGACAATCTTGCTGAATGTTTTGAGAGAATTGTGTTTGACCTGAACATTTGTCTAACAGATTTCGAATTTCAGACACACTTTCTACTCTTGTTCTATCAGCGCTACATTTCTCTAACACAGAATTCAACAAACAGCAAAAACTTTGATCCGAATTGATCATAATCTGTTCTTTTAAAGTTTCTAGAGAAAAGACAGCATTAACCACTACATTAGCATAGCATTTCACACCAGATCTATTTTCAAATTCAAAACCAACAACATCTTCAACAGAATTCATTTTCTTTCTGCTTACAATTTTGACTTTTGGTCTTTTTGCTACAACCTCCCTACTATTAGTGACATTTCTACGTTTCCGGCCTACCACACGTTTCTCAAAGAAAGGATATTGAGGCAAATGTGGCGCATACTCTCTTCTTAACCTATTGTATTCCATAACACAATCTAGATCCGCACAAATGTTTGTGACATCACACTCAATCAAGTACAAACCCGATAAAGTTCTGACTCGTGACAATGCTACATAAGCCATACCCTCCTTGAACACAGAACTGCCAATATTCTCCAAAGCACCGTCTACACTTAAACCTTGTGATTTATGGATTGTCACCGCATATGCCAAGGAAACAGGAAATTGCTTACGGCGAACATATAAGTCTTTTACAAGCAAAAACCTAGCTGTGCAACGACCAATTAGCTGTACTTCCTCAATGCCATCAAATTTAATTTTAAAAAATTCAATTCCATCTCTATTTCTGTATTTCTCAAAATCGACAACATTACCCATTGATCCATTTACCAGACCTCTTTCAACATGTAAATTCCTTCTCAAAATGATACGGCAATTTAAGCACACATTCAGAGTCTTTTCAAAACCAGCAGTTTTAGATATAGACTTCTCTAATGAATCCAATTTAGATTTCAAATTCTCAAACAAAACAATTGTTGCACCCATATGCTCTATTCTGTCAATAGGTTCCAGTTTAACAATCTCTTGGTTTTCTAAATTCAACATTTTGTTGTTGAAGATGGAACATTCTGCAAGAGTTGGCATCAAACATATTCCCGATTTCTTCTCAGTAATTTTATGAAAAATAATCTCTGGCACAACATCTTCTTCTGGATACAAATTTGACAGTAATCGTGCATGTAAAGCTTCTTTCCCACGCTCAGTCACTTTCCCAATTCTAACATCTTGTAGAATATTCTTGTAATCTTCATCCTTCGCCTGACGCATATTTTCACGCAGCTCAGCATAATTGAAGTTTAACCATATGTTAACGTTGCCAATGCTCCTTAGGCACTTCCTGGTATCTTCATGCGTAAGCAGTTTAAACACTGGTTGTCCTTTCACTGGTGTCAGCTGCAGAAGATCACCGAAAACAATGATGTGTTTGCCACCAAATAACACATAATACTCTGTTTTAAGAACTTCCTGCATTTTCAAATGCACAAAGGCAAGCATGACATTGGAAACCATGCTTACTTCGTCAATGATAAGAAGTTTCATCTTCTTCAGGACTCTAGATACTTCACAACAAGCATCTCCCGATAATTTGTGGTATTGTAATTTGTTATCATGCTCCACTGGCAGCAGCAGTAGCCGATGCAAAGTAATGCCTTTAATATTATGTGCTGCCAGTCCAGTTGGAGCGGTGACAACACAAGACAGTGATGACTCAGTTCTTTTCTGCAGATAACATGAAATTGCTTTAATGAGGAAACTTTTTCCAGTTCCTGCTTCTCAACTCACACAGTCGGACAGGCTTCAACGACGTACATGAGCACTCTTTCTTCTCATGACTTAATCCATGATCAATTTGGCTGGTAACTTCGTCATATATTTTCCTCTGCTCAACGTTGAGTTGTCTTTCCAAATCTTCTAAGTTAACCACATCCTCCTGAGCATGTGCCATGGCTCTTTCCACTTCAATCATGGCAGTGGCAGGTTCATTGTCGATAACTGGTCCTCCTAGTGGATCCTGACTCAATGAAACAGAACTCTGACTGTCCTGAGAACTGTCTCTAGCAATCTCGGCTGCTATTGTTGCTTCCTGCACGATTTCTGCATTCAACATTTCTATATATTTTGGGAAAACAGGACATTCTATGGACTCCTTGGCTGCATTGAAAGAGTCTTCGTAACGGAGGAAATCTCCAAGCAGTTCCTCTTCTGCACTCAAAGGCTTGAAAAATTGCAAAAGAGCAAAATAGAAAAACTCTTTTCTTTCTGGAGATTTGCAATACAATTTTCGATGATTTACCAATAGACATTTTTTTTGCTTGACCAGACATCCCTCACTTCCAATTACAGCATACACTCCTTTATCAATATCTTCTGTGATGTTCCTCTTGAAAATGTAATTTTGTAGAACCTCATACAGACAAACATTCTCCAGGTGACTGCTTCTATTTGGATAATATGTATCCAACATGTTGGTCTTCAAAATATCTGTACTGCTTGGCTCCTTCTCCGCCAAATACTCAATTTCCCGTACAGGTTTGAGAACTCGATTACGCGTTGCAGCAAGACCAAGACTTGCCCGAATGATACTCCTAGATTTGGCATAGAGACTTGCTGAAGATAACCAGTCAGAACATTCGTAAGCTCCGATTTCTCGATGCGACAACATCTTCACAATGAAACTGTACAACTTCTTACTGAGGCTCTTTTAATGGGAAATGTCCTCCCACATATCCTTGAGTTCTGTCTTTTCTTTTTTTGTGATGTAAGACGTCACATACCGAGCCACAGCCATACAGTTGTCGGCCACAAACTGTATATCCATGTTAGCATTCCACATGGACAAAATCACTGGGTTGTAGTCATTGATGTTCTTGGACTCTTCGTTTCTCTTCAAATTGTATATATTTTTGGGTGATTTCCTCGTCACATTATGTCGCAGCGAAGACATCAAATTGTTCACTCTTCCTTTAGATATCACCGATCGTGGAAATCCAAAACGACATTTTGTATAGTACTTGTTCTTGTTTCTGAATTTACGACGACAGTACTTTCCACAACGATGGCTTTGAAACCGTAACACTTGTTCTCTTAGACTTTTGTCTTCCTTTGTCTTTGGAACAGCACATGTAGAATACTGTTCTATGAAATTCATCACTAAGTCATCCGGATCTGTTCCAAATTTGGGTGCATCTTTGATCCATAGCAGCATATGTATATGAGGAGCACCTCGTGCTTGATACTCCTTTCTCCAGAAGAAATCCAACACCTCTCCAAGAGGTGGATTTTTCTTGTTCGTGATGAAAGACATCATAGCTTGAAATCTATGATTGAAGTACCTGCATACATTCACTGGATCCAAAGAGCACAGTTCTCCGGGTGTCTTGAATTCAATATTTTCAATGTTTCCATTTGCCTCTCGTAGAAATTCAAGTAAGTCTTCCCAGCCATACTCAGCACAGCTAAGAGTGAGGAACCATGTGGGAGTTCCTAAGTTCTTCAGCATACATTTTAAGTCACCATGACGACGGTACCAATACTCATTAGTACCACGCTGACATGCCATCATATTAATCAGGTGAGAATCCAAAATACTGTCTTGCACATTAACTTTATCCATAAAGTCCCTTGCTGAGATATTTCGCAGTTGTAGACCACTTTTCAGGATGTGGTTCACTGCATAAGACAGTTCAGACAGATCACTTTCAAACAATAGATGAAACAAATAGGGAATGCATTGACGAAACCTAGGATCTTCTGCATACAATCGTAAAGTCCGGTATTCAGAAGCAGGAATTTGATCAGGTCGCTCATCATATCGTCCTCCCCGACCTGTGGGAAATAACTGTGGAAAACACCGAGCTTCCAAACTTTCCTCCCAAACACTAATGGGACTCCCTTTGGCTTGTTTCATTTGAAACAACTCAATAGCATTCCCCATGACTTCCTTGGAATGCAAAGGATGAACACTATAATGTTCATATATTTCTTCATTTTTAGAGGCTTCTACTTTCTCAATTTGTCCAGCACACAATTCGCTGTCTTCTTCTTCACTTACTTCCTCTTCTGCAACACATACATTCTTGTAGTACTCATTGTTTTTTATCAAATACAATGTTGCCTTTTTGACTTTCCTTACATCCACTAAATCTTGCCAGATTTTCTTACTCTTTGTCGGAACCCCATTAACTAGGATAACCAGAGGTTCCTCTTCCACTTTCTCTACTCCAATTGTATTAATGTGTTTCTTCAAATCTAAAGTCAAATAAACAACTCTTCCCTTTAATCCTCTCTGTAAATCTGATGGAGGCAATTGCCCTGTCTTTGGCTCCATTCGTACAATAGCCTGAAAGGGATGCACACTTTGAATCAAAATAGATTCATAAGTATTTAAATTCTTCAATTCAGAAGGAATGTCAACCAATTCCAGATTATTATGAACCGCTCTAGCAGGCATCCGGTTTTGGTTTAATTTGTTAAAACAATAAGTACACATACGTTGGTCCGATCCCAAATGAAAACAATTTTCTACCTACAAGTATGTGGCAAAATCCTTCCATTCACTATTGTTTTCCATTTCACTTTTTGCATATAAATCCACTAACTTAGTCTGATTCTTATAATAAGTCCGTCGACAACACACACAAGTGAAATTAGGCCTCTCACTTGATTTCACCTAAAAGATGGAAATTTCCTTGTGAAACTTATCTATATTAGAAATCTGTTCACTCTCTTCCATATTACCTTCTTCTACTGGGTCAATTTCAACATTGTTCTCTTTACTAGCAAAGTAACAGAACTCAATTTCTTCACAAATATTTTTCACATGTTGTTCTGAACCATGCAAAAGAGCACTGCTCAATTGTTTAAGCATAATTGCTGGACTCAGCATAATACAACATTCTCACTAATTTCCTCTCTTATTATGATGCACTGCTAGCATCCTGAAATGATGAAAAACACTCTGGCATACTCTTCTGGAAAGACAAGCCAGTGAATGCCCATGCAAACCTGTTACTTCTCTCACTCTGCAAGGATCTAATTCTTGCAACAACTTCATTTTCTGTTTTAAACTTTTCTTATTAAATGTACGTACAAAATCACAAAAAAAATTGATGGAATCCTGTCGCACACTACAAATGCTACTACATTTCCAGGTGTAGACTGGTCCCTTAGGACGTCTTCCTAAAACCTCATCACCTAACATCTCTTCTGCATCTGCAGACACAAGTTTTTCTTTTTCAACCGGACAACCATCTTTTACCTCATATGCTCAACCACTGGTGTCAACTGCATGCACCAAATCATTGTCCTGAAAGTAACTCTCCTCATTGAAAAAAGCCTCACAACTTGAACTATGCATCCATTCTCCTGAGAAAACTTCACAAAAATTACTTCGATTAACTACTCTCTTCCATCTACTATTTGATTTTAAATCAGAAATTAACTTGTTTAGTTTCCTAATTCTATTGATTACCAAAATAAATAACTTTCGCTTAATTTCGAAAGCCTGATCAATAATTTTCTCTACATTTTTCTTTTTCTTATAAAATGTCACTTTCTGTTGGCCTTTCTTAAAATTTTTTAACAAATTGACAATTATCCTGTTGCGGAACATTCGCCTACGAATGTCCCTGAATTGATTTTCCCTTCTACTGCCATGCACAGACTTTTTTGACGGGCCTTTCCTTTTCCTTTAAATTGTCTCTCTTCTTATGCACTAAAAACATGTTCAATACTGGTATTTTTTTGTCTGCAAATTATTTTTAAAAATGATTCTATTTTCTTACCCGGAGCTTTTTTGGCGACTTGATACGATTTAATAGTAGAGGACTGCTGCAAATCTTTACCAAGATGGAGTGTAAGTCGCTTTGCTTCTTTTTGTTTTCTCTGCCTTGAGGGCATTTTTAAAGTTTTCTAAAGATCTTCAGTTAAATCTGTGGAATTTTTTTTAAAAAATTGATATTAACCACTATTACCAAACAGTAATCCAATAACAGTAGGCAAACAATTAACACACTAGTTGTCAATTCTATCTACAATAATTTAACAACACAGACAAAGGGGGCATATTTACAAGGCACTTGCACCATGGGGGAAGTGAGTTAAAATTCCAAGAACACATAGGGTCATATTTACAAGGACCTTGCACCAGGAAGAAGTGACTTGAAATGGCCAAGCACACATGAGGGTGTATTTACAACACCCTTGCACCAGGGGGAACTGACTTAAAATTACCAAGCAGACATGAGGGCATATTTACCACACCCATGCACCAAGGGGAAGTGAGTTAAAATTGCCAAGCACACATGAGGGCGTATTTACAAGGCCCTTGCACCAGCAGGAAGTGACTTAAAATTGCCAAGCAGACATGACGGCGTATTTACCACACCCATGCACCAGGGGGAAGTGACTTAAAATTGCCAAGCAGACATGAGGGCGTATTTACCACACCCATGCACCAGGGGGAAGTGAGTTAAAATTGCCAAGCACACATGATGGCGTATTTACAAGGCCCTTGCACCAGGAGGAAGTGACTTGAAATGGCCAAGCACACATGACGGTGTATTTACAAGACCCTTGCACCAGGGGGAAGTGACTTAAAATTACCAAGCACACATGAGGGCGTATTTACAAGGCCCTTGCACCACCATAAGATGTGGCCTATCCAGAGGTATGCTTGATTGTCTGTCTGCCATGGTAAAACCAAGAAATATCTAGGAGCAAAAAGGCAGGTCTTGCAGTCACAAAAGTTTGTTTGAGGTGAGGCCTACTCAGGGTTGCAGATGAAATGTTGGCTTGTTGAAGAGTACAGAGGACATAATACATGTGCAGGCCAACAGAAGAAGTGAGTCATGTCCACTGCACACTTGAACAAAGGCCAGACCTCCTCTGTCTCCCTGGACAGGCCTAAACCTCATCTGCACAATGTGATTAGTAATGTTAGGAAACACAGGTGATGTAATTGAAAAACGTGCAAATATTTTTGCTCATTTCACAATCACATCACCTGTGTTTCCTCAGCTTAGGTATCTCATTGAGTAGATATAGTATAGCATATCCAAGAGTACGCAGAAGGTGAGGACTGTATGCAGCAGTGCAATGTACATAATTCTCCTCCAATGACAATTACAAAAGCCTCAGCATATCCATGCCCCCTAAACAGTCCTAAATGTATATCATAATTATCATAGTGACTATGAAACTCTAGCAGTACATATTGTGAAACCTAAATGACTTCAAGACACGAGTTTTTAAACCATCAAACAAGCAAATTATTCTCCCATATTCATGTTCAGAAATGAAATATTTATTTAAAAAAGCAGACCCCTTGTTGTCCTTCTCATAAATGTGAAAAGTATTTCTTTAAAAAAAAAAAACGATTTTCTGGTCATAATTTCAAAACACAGCACAGCTTCTATGTACAAGCACACCCTAGCTGGCTTCCTTATTTTCTCCAAAAAGCATACTAATCTCTTTCTAAATTAAAGGAATCTTTTCTCTCCTTAGCACGATTTTTAAACACATCATGTAAGCAAATTAGTCTCCCAGATTCATGGGAGAAGTACCTTAAAATTGTCTAGCACACATAGGGGCGTATTTACAAGGCACATGCACCAGGGGAAAATAACTTAGATTTGCAAAGCACTCATGAGGGTGTATTTACAAGGACCTTGCACCACCTTTAAAGTCACTTTTAAAATGGGGAAAATGACGTCAATGTGTCTCATAAGCCTTGTAAATATGTCCCCATGTTGACTATGTAACTCTTGCAAAACATATTGTGAAACCTAAATGACTTCAAGAAACGAGTTTTTAAACCAACAAACAAGCAAATTATTCTCCCATATTCATGTTGGGAAGTGAAATATTTATTTAAAAAAGCACACCCCATGTTATCCTTCTCATAAATGTAAAAAGCATGTCTTTTTGTTAAAAAACGATTTTCTGGTCATAATTTGAAAACACAGCACACCTCCTATGTACAAGCACACCCATGACAGTACTAATACTTCAAATTATCTATAATTATAATTTGTCAAAGAAGCAAAATCTTTTTAGAAAAAATAATGAAAACACTTGACACAAAACAACATTTTAAATGCACAGCTGGCTTCCTTATTTTCTCCATAAACTATACTAGTCTCTATCTAAATAAATGATTTTTTTCTCACCTTAGCAAATGCTTTTTGAATTTCAAAACAGTCTCAGAAACACACCAATTTTTCTTTAGCAGAGCAAAAGGTATGCACTCCAGAGGCTGCAACCAACAAAGGCACTGAAATGCTGAAATTCATCACACATATCTCTCATGAGACCCAATCAAAACTCTTCCCTCACTTTTTTCAAATCAACACCCTTCCCCCCTCTGCCCTTTCTGTCCTTTTTCCATAGCAACTACCTCCTGCCAGACCTCTCATGTTTACAAGTTCACACAACAATGTTTCAAATGAACTCTGAACTCTCAGTACACCTGCTAATCCACTGCAATGTTTCTTAAAATCATGTTTTCTTAACCATTCAAATTACATGTTTCAAAGAACACATCCATACACCCTAACTTTCTGTTTTCAGCAATGGAAATCCACCAATCACTGCTACTGAATCATTAGCACTGAAACTCCACAGTTTTTTTTTCTTTACAAACTCCTACTGTTTCAACTGCCATTTCATTCCCACACTTCATCTGACTGCAGCAGAACCTCCTCTCACCATGTTTTCTGTCTGGATTGTTGGACATAGTTACATCCACTGGGCTCACAGGTATGCTGATAACAGAAACTTACACAACCTCAATTTACAAAATGTGGAAATCAAATGGATTGGCCAAAGAGGATTGAGATGTCACCAATTGATACCATTGGTGAAAACCGTTTTGCATTTGCCAAACCCTGACCTCATAATAGTGCACTGTGGAGGAAATGATTTGGGCACTTTGACTGGGGTAGGTCTGGAAATGCTCTTAAAGGACACCTTTGAGCAATTAATGGCACTTTTTCCTCAAACTGCCTTGGTATATTCCAATATATGCCAAAGACAGAAATGGAGGTGGTCCAATCAAATGTGTCCACAAATTGAGAAAGCGAGGACGCATGTAAATAAGTCTGTTTCAGCTTATATGAGAGACCATGGAATGGGCGCCATCTACAACAATAACTTGCGTTACTACATGCAAGATATCTACAGAGGAGATGGTGTGCACTTCTCAGATGAGGGAAACATAGTTTTCATACAAAATTTAAGACTGTGTATTGGTACCTACTTATAAGTACCTAGAACTTACACAGAACCCAAAAGCTCTTTTCAGAGCTACCTTAACTATAATTACTCTTTTAAAATTTCGAATGTACCTTTTTTCACTAATTTTCACTTATGTTCGCTTCCCGGTTCGCTACCCAGTTCGCGTACCGGCAGCTAACCGCGGGAAAAATTCAAATTTATTTTATTTTTTACATATATGAGCCTCCTCAGCCACCCTCAGAAAACCTAGGGGGTCAGGATACGTCTCCCGTGCCCCCTTATACCGATTTCCCACATTGTTATTCCTCCATCTTGTGATTAAATTTGTCCGAAACACAAAATGGCGAACTCATGTTACGCTACCGGTAAGCTACCCGGTTCGCGTACCGGAAAGCGCTTCTACCGCGAAAAATCGAAATTTTTTATTTTTTTATTTTTTGCCCCACGGGACCCTTTAATAGCACCCACATCATTCCTAGGGGGTCAGGAGGGGTCTACCTTGCCCCCTTTCATTAATTTCCCCCTTCGTTTTTCTCCACCTCTTGTCTCTCTACCTACAGAGAGACAAGATGGCGGCCGATCTGGACTGTTTAGAATGTTGACAGACACCGGAGAGCCAATCAGCTTCGCTTCGCGAAGTTCTGTTACGCGTCAAGTACGCGAACCGGAGCGCTAACCGGAGCTCTGTTACAGATATATCTTTTTTAAAACGTTAATTTCTCAAAATCCACTGGAGCACATATATTGAGACATAGCAAAGGCACGTCGGGCAAACCATATCTACAATTTTGCCAAGTTTCGTGTAAATCCATTCAGCCGTTCGAGCTAAAAGTGATTCCAACCGCCCTATGGAAAAATGAATGGGAAAAACGCGTTTTGGGACCCCCCTTTTATCTTAGCCCCCCCTTGACGAAACACCCCCAAATTTTCAGGGGCTGCTCAAAAACAAAATGTGCCATTTTCCTGAAAATTTCAGCCAATTCCGTCCACAAACGCCAAAGTAATTCGACATAGAATTTTCAGAAATCCCATAGGAAAAAAATCCTAACTATATATACCTACTGGCGACCGCCAGTAGGTAATAATATACATACATATATATATATTACCTACTGGCGGTCACCAGTAGGTAGTTATAGTTAGGACCTAGTTTCGATAGGAAATCCACAACATTCTATTTGGAATAAGTTTGGCGCCGGTTGACGAATATTCGCGAAATTCTCAAAGAAGATGGGGCGCTGCGCTTCACTCCTTCCCTGAAAGTTTGGGGGTGATTCGTCAAGCGGGGGCTGAGAAAAAAGGGGGGTCCAAAAAAATTTTTTCCGCATTCAATTTTCCAAGGGGACCTTTAGACACGGCTATAGCCGGAACTGCTGAACGGAATTACACCAAATTCTGCAAAAAGGTAGAGTTTGGTTCGTAGAATACGCTTATTGTTAAATAGTGTAAATCTGTTCAGTAGTTCCTGTGAAAATCAAAAGTAAAATCATAGATATATCTATAGACGAAGTACGGTTCGCGTACAGTACATGTACCTTCTCGAGCACAAGCTTTATGCTAATTGGCTGTCAACACTCCAAACCAGGATGTGTTGGTAGGCATCTTGTGCCTCGGTAGAACAAGAAAACAGAAAAAGATACTCAAAACACGTGAAAAGGGGGCAGGGTAGAAACACCCTGACCCCCTAGGCCTGCTTAGGGGTCCCACCAGGACCCCGAGGCCCAATTTAAAAAAAAATTATAATTTAAATCGTGGGATGTGCGTACCCTGCAGATATTTTTTTTGCATATTTTATGTTTTTTTCGCCCCCGGGATGGCCAAATCCTGGAGGCAATGGACTATTTGTAAAGGGGGGCCCAGAGGGGCCCCCCAGCCCCGGGGACCGCCACCCCCTGGGGCCTTACTAAATTATGGTTGGGGTGGCTCTGAGGCCCCTCCAGCCCCGCCACCCCGGGGCTTCTTTTATTTGTAATAAAGAGGGGCCCAGCGGGACCCCGGGGAACGCCACGCCCGGGGTTTAAAAAAAAAATATATATATATATAACCTGTGTGGGGGGCTCAAGCCCCTCCACATGCCCCGGGGACCGCCACCTCCCCGGGGCACTAATATTCCCCGGGGGCTTTTAACTGTTGGAGCCCTTGATGGCCCTGGGGACCGCCACCCCCAAGGGACGGCTCCTGCAGTGTCCTGGGATGCCTAGCCCCCGGACACTGCTGTTTGTTATGGTAGGGTGGGAGCCTCGTGGCTCCCACCCTATCATAGCAAACTACTTTGGTTTTTGAAAGAGAGAGCAGGAAACCTGCTCTCTCTTTCAAAAATCAAAGCGGATTGCTTTTCTGCATGGGGAGCAGCATGTTAGCTCCTCCCCAAGCAGAAAAGCAATGTCGGCTCCTGCAGCATTCGGGGAGCTGGCAGGGACCGTGGGGGGGCTTGGGGAACCCCCTACGGCCCCCAATGAGGAGGGCTAGGCCCCGAGGGATGGGGTCCCTAGGGCCAGAAGTGGCCCGGGAGGGGGGCCACGCCGCCCCCTCCCCAAATAATGAATAAAAAAAAGATGTAGGCCGACGCCGGGGGATGGGGTCCCCAGGTCCTTAAGTGGCCTGGGTACGGGGGCTATGCAGCCCCCCACCACAAAATTAAAATGTGGCATACCCCGTGGGATGGGGTCCCCATGGCCTTGATTAGCCACCAAAGGGGGCCACGTGGCCCCCTTCCTGGTAAAAAAAATATATAATAATTTTTGGGGGTGGGGCTAGTTGGTCCCCTAGGGGCCAACTAGCCCAACAGGTACCTCTAGTAAGTGCCACGGAGCTGTGTTTCAGAGTATTGTAAAAAGGAGGCGTGGCCTCTGAACACCTCTCTGCAACGCAGCTCCCTAGCGCATACTGGAGGTACCTGGTGGGCTAGTTGACCTCAGAATTGAAGAGGAATTAATTCCCCAACCTAAAACGCATCACAGTTCCCGCCCCCTTCCTTCACTATTGAGCAAAATATTCCTCTAAAATCAGTCGAACTACGAATTCCAATTGACTCACCTGTTATCATGAGAGACGTCAGTGCTGCATCTTTGAGCCCAGTATGGACCCTGAAAAGTAAATCTAAGTGTACTTACCAGTAACTTGTATTTCCTTCCATATGAATCTATTGTGTGGTTTTGACCAGAAAAGTTTCTGTCTATTTTTGAAATGTACAAATATTCCTCTAAAATCAGCCGAACTACGAATTCCGATTTACTCACCTGTTATCAGGAGAGACCTCAATGCTGCATCTTTCAGCCCACTACCGATCCTGAAAAGTAATTCTGACCATACTTACAGTAACTTGAATTTCCTTCCATAGGTTAACATTGACTGGTTTCACTTGGAAATTCTTCTAAGTGTGGAGTTTTGGAACTTTAAAAAATTCCTCTAAAATCAGCCTAAGTACGAATTCCGATTTACTCACCTGTTATCAGGAGAGACCTCAGTGCTGCATCTTTCTGCCCACTACTGATCCTGAAAAGAAATCTTAACTGTACTTACCAGTAACTTGAATTTCCTTCCATAGGATATCATTGCATATAATATTTATATAAATTTAAAAAAATATAAAATAAAAAAATATATTTTACAATTTCATTATTTAAAAAAATATATTTTATTCAATTCATATTACAAATATGTAATGTAATTTAAAAAATAAAATATCTAAAAATAAATACTTCAAAACAATGTAGTAAATCAGTATAAAAAATATAACAATTAATACATTTAAAAATTATCATTTACAGGGGAGCTTCGCGGGCAACCAAGATGGCCGCGTAAGCTCGGAGCTCCGCGGACCCTCCGACCCTCCGCAAATATCCTGTTGGAAATCCTGATCCACATTAGTGGATTCTACTTGGTGGATGGTCGCAGACACGGGAGCAGCTTTCCGCTTCTAAATTGGTGGTTCCTAGACGAAGCTACGTCGAGCTGAACTCCGTGCCAGGGATGCGCCATTGTCTCCTGGATGGTTGCTGCCTTCACCGACGCTCCGCACGATTGGAATGCGAAGCGGTTGTTTGTGGTCCCTGCTGACGGAGTGCTTGTGGCTGCGGAGTTGCCTACTACCGGCCTGGTGTGATTACTGACGCTGCCTCTGCTCTGTTCGTGTGTCTCTTGTTTGGGCGGAGTAGCCCTTTGTTCTCCTGGGACCCAACATGGCTGGCAGAGGGGACCCCGACAGGACGTCGAACAGAGGTGTTCGTAGGACGACCCAAACGCAGCAGAACAAAATCGACCGGTATGCTCAGCAACGGACCTCACCCACTGTGGTGGCCTCCTCTAAGGACCTTCATCATGCAGACTCGCCTGAAGGCTCTGAGCCCACCCTGAGTGACGTTATGGGGGCCATCGCGGGCATTCGCTCAGAAATGCAAAAGCAACACGAGGTCCTGACTCACAAGGTGGACACTCTGGCTGTGGACCTTACTCTTATCAGGGCTGACTTGGGAAAAACTAACGACCGAGTGAAGTCTCTTGATCTCAAGACCTCCAGCCTAACCACCGACGTCTCAGACCTGCAGACGGAGGTCCCGACCCTGAGACTAGCCAACGACCAATTTTCCAGAAGACTGGAGGACTTTGAAGGACGTGCCAGGCGGCAGAATGTCCGTATTATTGGTTTTCCGGAGGGAGCGGAGGAGGCGGCAGTGGACCTTTTTGTGGAGGACCTGGTGCAGGCGCATCTCGCACCTTCAGGCCTGAGCAACTTTTTCTCGGTGGAGCGGGCCCATCAGGTCCCGGGCGGTCCGCCGAAGTCGGGGGTGGCGCCCAGACCCATTATTGCCCGGCTCTTCAACTTTAGAGACCGGGATGTTATCCTTCAGGCGTCCAGACGGCATGGACCGCTCAAATACCAGAACTCCGAGGTGCACTTCTATCCAGATTTCACTAGGGCCGTGCAGAGGCAGCGCCAGAGTTTCGCAGGTGTGAAACGGCGCCTGAGAGACATGGGCTTTAAATACTCGATGATGTTCCCTGCCAAACTTCGGATTGAGCACGAGAGCCGTGCCCTGTTCTTTGATGTGCCGGAAAATGTAAGTCACTGGCTGGACACTTTGCCACAACGCCGGGAAGAACAGGACGAGCATTCCGGAGGCGCAACTGGTGGTTCCGACCTCTAGGACTTGTTTCTACTGTGCGGATCATGGCGGTTGGTGTCCCTGCTGTCTGTGACTGATAATGCCAATGTCACTTCGATGTTGATGATTCTCCTGTCGTTTACAAGGAGGGTGGCGGGAGGGGCTTGCGGAGATTCTTTACATCTCTGGGGACTTTTTGTAGACTAGTTCATGGGGCGACAGGCACACTGCTGGTTGGGGGGGCTCTTTAGTCTGCTGCAGGGGTGCAGGGTGGGGGGTGGTGTTGGGAAAGTTTGTTTGTTTGTTTATTTTTCTCTCTTTCTATCTCTTAGGCAATGGGTTGTATACACTGTTCAGTTTTGTTTGCTGTTGAGGTTTGCTGGGGTTGGGTGGGGCAGGCGACACGATGATGGGGGGTAGGAAACTACGTGTACTCAGTTGGAATGTTAACGGGTTGGGTGACCACATTAAGAGGGGGGTCGTGATTCAATTGGTTAAACGCCACATGCCCGATGTTGTTCTCCTCCAGGAGACGCATCTGGTTGGAAATACGTGTAAGGCGCTTAACCGTAAGGGATACAAAATGGTGGCCCACTCGGGGTTCTCGGCGGGGGTTCTTGTTCGTATGTCCCTTCCATTTGAGATCGACGTCTCTCTGATTGATGAGAGGGGGCGATACGCCGCAGTCACGGGACGGTGGGAGGGGCGTGCCCTGACATTACTTTCAGTTTACGTTCCCCCGGGCCTGCAATCTAGCACTTTCCAGGACCTTGGTGGCGCCATTTTAAATTTGCCTGCTGGTTTGTTGATATTGGGGGGTGATTTCAACTCGGTTTGCTCCGGCTCTTTGGACCGCCATCCGCCTAGAGACCTCCGGGGCTCCCAACTGTGGTTGCCCTCTTTCCTTGAGACTATGGGATTAGTGGATAGCTGGCGGCTTTTACATCCCACGCTCCGTCAATTTTCCTTTCACTCCGGCGCCCATGGCAGTCTATCCCGGATAGACTATGTTCTCACATTGGCTGCATATGCGCCTGCTGTCTCTGAGGCCCGATTTTAGGCACGGGGCTTCTCCGACCATTCCCCGATGTGGGTCTCTTTCGACTTTGACATTGTTTTGTCGGATCGGCCGGTGGCTGTTAATCCATGGTATTTCCGCAACCCCAAGACTCGCAATCTTCTGGCCAAGGCCATCGACCTCTACTTTTCTGAGAATGAGGGTTCGGTTAGCTCGGCCGCGACTCTATGGGAGGCGTTTAAGACTGTCTTGAGGGGTGAGGCTTTCGCTTTTATAGCGGAGGCCCGTAGAGTCAGAAATGCCGACTTGGTGCACATCGAGGAGGAGATCATGGAGTTAGACTCCCAATTGGAGACGGGCCCCGATCCCATTCTCCTGCACGACCTTTCCCTCAAACAGGCGGAATACCGTGACCTTGCCACGAATGCTGCCCTTACTATAGCTAAGGAACAGCAGGGTCGGATATACGACGTCGGCGATAAGGCTGGGAAGTTGCTAGCCTGGCTGGATAGGAGGGAGATGGCTAGCCGTGTCGTACCCGAGATTTTGGGGGATGACGGAGTTGTCGTCTCTGATCCCAGCGCCATTGCCGGATCCTTTGCCGACTACTTCCGAGGTGTCTACACATCTGTTTCGGACCGGTCTGAGATCGAGTCCACAGCGCTTCTCTCGACAGTCGAGCTTCCCTGTCTTTCGGACGAGGAACGCGACGACTTGGACAGGGACATCTCAGTTGATGAGATCGCCCTTGCGATTCGCTCATTGCGATCGGGCAAGGCGTCGGGCCCTAATGGCATCCCAGTTGAGCTATATAAGGTCAGGCCGGATGTGCTTTCCCCGCACCTGCGTAATATGTTTCTGGAAGCGCGGGACGCCGGCCTACTTCCCTTGGACCAGAGGTTGGCCACCATTGTGGTCATCCATAAGGATGGGAAGCCGAGAGACTTGTGTCGCTCTTATAGGCCCATCTCTCTCCTCAATGCCGAGCCTAAGATTCTCGCCAAGCTACTCGCCAATCGACTGATTGGGGTTATTGGCGACTTAGTGCACCCGGACCAGTCGGGCTTTATTCCTCATCGCAACACTGCCCTTAACCTGCGTAGACTCCACGGCGCCATGGCCAGGGCTCACACCCTGGAGAAGCCGGCGGTCCTTGCTTCCCTGGACGCCACGATGGCTTTTGATTCTCTCGAATGGAGTTACCTCTGGGCGGTGTTGTCGAAGCTCGGTTTTGGCCCGGTGTTCATTGCCTGGGTAAAGCTCCTTTATGCTGACCCGCTGGCTAACGTTGCCGTCAATGGCCGCATCTCGGCATCTTTTGCCCTTCATAGAGGCACCAGACAGGGCTGCCCCTTGTCGCCTCTTTTGTTTGCGCTCGCTCTTGAGCCGCTTGCGGCCATGATGCGCACACACCCGGATCTGCATGGCATAAGCTGGGCTCCTGGTTTCGAGGACAGAATCTCTCTCTATGCGGATGACATTCTGCTCTACCTCACCTCCCCCTGCAAGTCACTCATTGTGGCATGCGATGTACTCAGACTTTTTGGCAGGTACTCTGGCCTCGTTATCAACTGGGCCAAGTCCTCCCTATATGTACTGAAAGGGGACACACCACGCCTCCCTAGAGGCTGCAACATCCAGGTGGCCAGCCAGGGCTTTAAGTATTTGGGGATTTATATCTCCGGTAATGCGAGGGTGAGATACGACCACAACTTGCTTCCCCCTCTTCAGCGCCTCCGGCGTGATGTGGAGGGTTGGCGCAAGCTTCCACTCTCTTTACTTGGTCGCGCGGCATTATTTAAGATGATGTCTTTGCCCAGGTTTTTGTATGCCCTGCAGAACACCCAGGATCCGGTTCCCGCTCGCTATTTTCGAGAGATTGAGAGCCTTCAGCGTGCCTTGCTCTGGGATGGCCGTCCCCGCGTCGCTATCACGAAGCTCACGCTTCCGTGGTACGACGGGGGTATTGCACTGCCGGATGTGCGCAGATATTACTGGGCCTCCCAGTTGGCGGCTATCAATCATGGTTTCTACGGCCCGGAAAACATCCCCGGCTACGCCATGGACAAGTGGCTTCTGGGTGGCGGCAACTACTACAGGGCACTGTATTCGAGGTCTCTGGACGGGCGGATGTCAGGTCCAACGAGAACTGCGGTTCACATCTGGCGTACGATCACCAAGGCGCAGGGCTGGCAGGGCAGGCTGACTAGATTCACCCCTTTGTACGACTCCGATATTCTGGGCAAATTATGGCACACCAAGGGCTTTGATAAATGGGATCTCATAGGAATTTCCAGGGTGGACGATATGATCTCTAAGGGCGAGATTAAGACCTTCTCCCAGCTACAGGCTGAGTATCAACTGGGCGGCACGGAGTCTTTCCGTTATGCCCAGCTGCGACACGCGTTGCTATCTGCTAAGCCGGCAGAGGGGGCGATCCCAGAGAGCTCCCCGCTGGAGGACAGAGTGTTGGACGGCCATATGCCTGACAGTGCCATCTCACTGTCGTATAAGAAATTGATTAATGTTCGCACTGACCTCCTCCTCGGTGTACAGGAGCAATGGGTGCGTGATGGCCTGGAGATCGACGATGAGGATTGGCAGAGCGCTGTGTCCTCCCCTAAGGAGGTCGCCATTTCCTCTCGTCTTCGGCTGGTGCAGTTCAAGATCTTACACAGAGTGTACGTGACTGGCCCCCGGCTTGTACATATGGGCTACTCGACCGATGGGCTCTGTCGCCGTGGCTGTGGCGCCTCTGCTACTTTTCTGCACATTCTCTGGGAATGCCCCGTCATAGCTTCCTACTGGAGACGGGTGCATCGGATTATGGACGAGGTGACTGGGGTTGTGGCGACTGCGGAAGCTAGGAGATGCCTCCTTAACATCTGGGAGCCTTCCGATCACAATGTTGCTCAGACGCAGTGGGTGACCCTTGGCAACATGGTGGCCAAACGCGATATTGCACAGAAATGGGGGGCTGCGACGGCTCCCCTGGTGGTACAATGGAAAGCCAACATGGATTCGTGTATGTTTAGGGAAAAGACAGTCTATGTTGCCAGGGGCAAGCCCAGAAAGTGGTCGAAAGTGTGGGGGGCTTGGAATGCTTACAGGGGAGATATTTGCTTGCCCCCTGAACCTGTCTCTTTGGAGGAACACTTGTCGCCATAACCTGTGACACCAACTGTTTTACGATATACTGCTGAATCCTGTCTCTTCCTTCTCCCCCCCTCTATCCTGCTTTACTCTTCTGTATTTGTGCTCAAGTGTACGCTGCTCCCTGCCCCGTTCCGGCACCTCGATGGCTTTCCCTGCTCCATTGCCACTCTTCGACGCCCTAGGCGTCTTCTTCTTTCCTTGTTTTAATGTTCCTTCTGCCATATAAAATATAAAAACAACCTTCATGATACTGTGTTCAATGCTCTTGCACTATTGCTCTCCTGATTCACTGTGCTGCCTTGCCTCCGGGATGTTAGGCTGAATAGCTGTGTGCACTTTTTCAATAAAGGTTTCAAAATTTTTTTAAAAATTATCATTTACAAAACCTTTGAAATTCACTGAAACAAACATAGGTTTCAGCGTTGTTATAGTTAGGAATGAGCATTTAAAAAACCTTAGAAATTCACTGAAAAAAACATAGGTTTCAGCCACGTTATAGTTAGGAATTAGCATTTAAAAAACCTTTGAAATTCACTGAAAAAACCATAGGTTTCACACGTTGCAGGTAGCTGGACATTTCACTCATACAAAACCATTTAATTTCCCCCGTTATAGTTAGTTAAGCTAACTATAACTCGCGCGCCCGCAATGCACTGCTGATGACGTCACATATTGCATCACTCATGACATGGTCAGTGACATCATTCATGACATCACTGACGACATCATTGATGACATCATTGATGACATCATCCTTGTAAAAGAGTAGCAGACCTCCTCTCACCCTAATATAACCTTTGATACACACATTCAAAATTAGAAACTCAAATTTTCAAAAAAATTGAGATACCAATACCAGTTAAAACAACCTATTAGATAATTCCAACAACTACATACACATCCACTCATTCACCAACAGTTCTATATAGTCACTCATACATGTACTCACTCATCATATGTACTCATACACCTATAAATCCTGTTTCACACCGATACTCATCCATAGAGTTACTCACACACATACTCACACATGCAAATAAACTATCAGTATCAAACATCCATTTACTTGCATATACAGCTATACACACACCACTACACTTACTTCTACAGAAACGTACACATACTTACTCTCTTAAACAATCACTTATTGAAACACATACTTATTTATACAGGAACTCTTCCAATCTCTCACTCTCACATATACTCACTTATATACATCAATACTCACATATATTAGTTTAAAACATATGTAGTTACTCAGAAAGATACTATTGAGACAGTCATTCACTCACTAACATATCCATACGCACACTCATCCATCCATGCAGTCCTGCACACATTCTGTCTAACAAACACATACAAACAGTGAGTTAGTCATTCATGCATCTGTGCGCTAAGTAATACCCCCACCAAACCATACAGAAACTCATTCTGATACTCAAAAAAACAACTAATAACCCATATAGACACTCATGTAGCTACTCACCAACCCATGCAGCCACTTACACACAAAGTGAGACACTGATACAGATATTTACAAATTTAAACATTACTTGCTAATACATGTATTCACTAAGATACACTTAATTTGTCAGTTATACAATCAATTTTACAAAAATAAAAATCCATTTAGACACATATTTACCCATTTATTCTAGCATCGACCTTTATATATACATATATAAAAAATATGTATTTTTCAGAAAGACACACATCCACTGGATGATGTCATCAGTGATGTCATTTGAGACTTCATCAGTGTTGTCATAAGTGATGTCACTGACCATGTCAAGAGTGATGTAATATGTGACGTCATCAGCAGTGCATTGCGGGCGCGCGAGTTATAGTTAGCTGAACTAACTATAACGGGAGAATTTCAATGGTTTTGTATGAGTGAAATGTCCAGCTAACTATAACGTGTGAAACCTATAGATTTTTCAGTGAATTTCTAAGGTTTTTTTCAAATACTAATTCCTAACTATAACGTGGTTGAAACCTATGGTTTTTTTTCAGTATATATATATATATATATATATATATATATATATATATATATGCAAAAAAAGAAGCAGAGAACTCTGGGTAGTTCTCAAGTTTAGGTGGAAAGCAGCTCCAATACATCGCACTCTCAACACCAGCAACACTCTAAATTTGTTCACCTCGAATGTCTACTTTTCTGTCAAAGTCTTTAAGTGTAGGATTAGCACAGTGCCATCCATGCCGAGATAGAAAGAGACAAAGTCTTTTGCCATTTCAGCAAAGTCTTCAAGCATAGGATTAGTACAGTGCTCTCTATGCCAAGCTGTGTAATGGCCAAAGCCCTTTACCACTTCAGGCAAGGTATTACATCTTTGGATTGGTACAATACCATCCAAAAAGAACAATTGATGGACAGAATACAGAACAATGCCATACATTCACCCCAGTACAGAGATCTGGGCCTAAATCCCTCTTTTTTTGCTCACCATGCAATTCACTTTGGAGCCATATGCAAATCAGTCTTGACCCTGTGCCCAATGGGAACAGTCCAGCCCAAACTGCCAAGCCAAGTCCTCCCCGGACTGGAAACAAGCATCCAAGTACCGGTTTTGGGCTTTCAGCCCCCGTCAACCAGGATAGCTCAACTCCAGTGGCTTGGAGAGCATGGAACCAACATCTGGGCATACCCATCCCACTCGGGATGACAAATTCAAAAAGATCAATTGATGGACAGAATGCAGAACTATGTCATACATTCACCCCAGAACAGAGATCTGGGCCTAAATCCATTATTTTTTTGCTCACCAGGCCATTCCAGTTTGGACCCAGTCATATGTGAATCAGTCTTGACCCTGCACCCAATTTAACAGTTCAGCCCTAACTGCCAAGCCAGGTCCTCCCTGGACTGGAAACAAGCATCCTAGGACAGGTTTGGGGATTTCAGCCCTCATCAGCCAGGGTATGCCCAGAAGTGGGTCCCTTGGTCACTTTGCCAATGGATTCAACTTAGCCTGGCTGATGAAGGGTGTTACCCAGAAACAGGTCCCAGGATGCTTGTTTCCAGTTCTGTGAAGACCTGGCTTGGCAGTTCGGGCTGGACTGTTCCCATGAGGCACATGGTCAAGACTAATTTGCATATAGCTGGGTCTGAACTAAGGTGAGCTAAAGAATTATGATGGATTCAACCCAGATCTGTGACTGGGGGTGAGTGTCTAAAAAGTTTCAGCACTCCGTCCATTTTCTTCTTGTGTTTACAATACCATCCAAGCCAACCTGAAATGAATAAAGCAACCCCTGACACGTGTTTCGCTCTTCTTAGAGCTCTTCAGAGAGGTATAGCTTTGTCCAGACACAAGGGAGCACCCAGTGTGTGTCAAAACAAAACCCTTTCAGGCATAGAGTGACACATACATTATGCAAAAAAAAGAAGCAGAGAGCTCTGTGTAGTTCTCAGGTTTAGGTGGAAATCAGCTCCAATATAGAACACTCTCAACACCAGCGATAATCTAAATTTACTCACCTCAAATGCCTATTTTTCTATCAAAGTCTTTAAGCGCAGGATTAGCACAGTGCCATCCATGCTGAGATAGAAATGGACATAGGGGCATATGTATCAAATACTGTTATTGCGATTCTCAAATAGTGATTTTTAGAGAATCGCTATTTGCGAATCGCAAAACGGGATGTAATAAAAAAATTGCAAATATTTTGCGATTCCTTGGCATTCCTTAATTGCGATTAGCAAATTGCGAATCACAATTAAGGAATAACTTCCCATTCATTCCTGAATGGGAAGGCATTCTCAATTTGCGATTCGCAATTAGAGAATCTCAAATTGAGAATGCAATTTCAAGGTTGCCAGGGTGTCAAAAGGACACCCTTTTTCACCCTTGAAATCGCAATTTGCGATTCCTTTAAATGCAACTGCAAAATAGAGAATTGCAAATGTTGTGATTCTCTAATTTGCGATGCCCTTTTGGGATGATACATCCCAAAAGGCCTTTTCCTGTTCACAAATAGGCCGATTCTGAGAATCGTCCCGTTTACGAACGGGAAAAGGGCTTGATACATATGCTCCACAGTCTTTTGCCATTTCAACAGCAAAGCCTTTAAGCATAGGATTAGCAGAGTGCTGTCCATGTTGAGCTGAAAAATGGCCAAAGCCTTTTACCACTTTAGACACTGTATTACACCTTTGGATTGGTACAATACCATACAAGCCAACCTTAAATTAATAAAAGCAACCCCTGACACATGTTTTGCTCTCAATAGAGCTCTTCAGAGCGGTACAGCAGTGCCCAGACATTAGGGGGCACCCAATATAAGTCAAAACAATACCCTTTCAGGCATAGAGTGACACATACATTACGCAGAAAAAGAAGCAGAGGGCTCTGGGTAGTTCCAAAGTTTAGGTGGAAAGCAGCTACAATATAGGGCACTCTGAACAATAGCAACACTCTAAATTTGCTCACCTCAAATGTCTGATTTTCTATCAAAGTCTTTAACACCATGCGCGCTAGCGGAATTCCGCTCGCACGCTGGGATTTGCGAAAACGCACTTTACGTGACGAGCTGGGCTCGTCATCAGCGTGCGAGGAGGCTACGCCATGACGAGCCCAGCTCGTCATCAGCGTGGAAGGGGTTAAGCATAACATTAGCACAGTGCTATCGATGTCAAGCTGTGAAATGGGGAAAGCCTTTTACTACTCCAGGCACTGTATTACAGCTTTGGATTGGTACAATAACATCCAAGGCAACCAGAAATTAATAAAACCAACCCCTGACACGTGTTTCGCTCTCATTAGTGCTCTTCAGAGAGGTATAGCTTTGTCCAGACACTAGGGAGCACCCAGTATAAGTCAAAACAAAACCCTTTCAGGCATAAAGTGACAGAAGAAGCAGAGAACTCTGGGTAGTTCTCAAGTTTAGGTGGAAAGCAGCTTCAATATAGAGCCCTCCCAACACCAGCAACACTCTAAATTTGCTCACCTCGAATGTCAGTTTTTCTATCAAAGTCTTTAAGCGTAGGATTAGCACATTGCTGACCACGCAGAGATAGAAAGGGACAAAGTCTGCCAATCCAAGTTGGATATCTTGTAGTGTAAACCTCCTGGATGCCAGTGCCTAAACACAACCCCTTAATCCAGATGTCTAAGGATGAATTGCTAGGCTAACCATTCATCAATACTGTATTTGACTCAAAAGGGTGTCTCATCTAATTATGACAAAGCTTTATGAGCACCTTTGTCTGCATTAATTCTTTACCAGGGATTAAAAGCAGATCAGCTGTTATCCCCTGCTTATATTTTTGACTTCGATATAGTTGGCTCTGGATGGCTTCTTCATTTCTATCTTGATGCCAAGGGGGGGAAATAAAAGGAAACCCTTTCTGGTCACAATGCATTGCATGATCTAAATGCAACAATTTGCTGTATTGGGAGTACAAAGAAAATTTACTTGTGCGTTAAAAATTGAAATCCAATTGACCTGGAATTACCGAATTGAATTCTTCCAAAGGAGTTGAATAACATGAAGGACATTCAATATGGAGGATAGCCAGGAAGCAAGAAATTATTCATATATAAGAATATTTACTGAGTGAAGAATATTGACATAATCTCAAAACAAAATATATGACACAAATTGGTAAAAAACCTCAGCCCAGGATCTTCCTAAAGATTATTTTGAATTCTACAGCCAGGGAAATCCTGTATTAACTTGCATGGTGCTTTCTAGTACATACAAAACGTAGCATTCTAATCTAACCATTTCTCTTGAAGAGGGGCTCACAGGACTGGTTTAGACCTTATTAGGGAACAAATACCATTCCATAGTGCTTCCCCCGATATCTTTTCTTTTCAGTTGTGAGAGGCCTAACATAATATTTTCACTTGCACGTCCATCCAATGGGCACATCCTAGTGCAAAAACAATAGGCATCCGTTACTACCCAACAGCAACCATTCCATTAAACCTGGAAGAATTAAAGGAAGAGAGGACTCGCTAGGACTCAACCCCATGGCAACGGGGCATGCATTAATACCTGGAGAGATGCAACAGTCCACTGAACTGCCAAATCCAGCCACCATGTACCAGAAGAAGCCATGTCTTAAAACTAGAAACAGAAGCAATATACAGATCTGCCACATGCTTTAACTTAACTCCAAATGGGTATAATTAAGGGCATCCATCCAAATATCTTATTCAGAGAAATATAGCAAGAGGGGCCAGATGTACAAACATTCCATTTTGCAAGTCGCAATTTATGATGTTTTGCAACTTGCAATTTGCGACTGGCAAAATGGAGTGCACAACAGTGTTTCAGAAACTGTTTACCAATCCAAATGGGACTGCTAAAGCCCTGCCTCAATAATCTTAATGAGGTAGACCTAGCTCATTACTATTAATGAGGTAGGTTGCATTCTGTAACCCCTTAGGAAACCCATGTATCACAGGGATGGAGGCCTAAGAGGGACAGAAGACCATGATATCTGTGTTTGCTTTTTGAATAAAGCAACCTATGTTTTCAAGTGCAGCCCCTTGTCCTTAAAGGAAATGGGATTTGTTTAAAAGAAAAAAAGTAAAAATGTTCTTTTTATTTTTAAGGGGAGGCAGTGGTTCATGGGACCACTGCCTGCTCTTAAAAAATATTTCTGCATACATTAATAAGGGGGAGGGGTCCCCTGGTAAACCTTTCCTGTTTGTGACTGGCTTACCACCTACTTGAACTTGGTGGAAACTGCAATAGTTTTGTAGCCACATTTGTGGTCTCAAAACAATCGTACATACCAGTGCGATTGCAAGGGACGCCCTTCGCACGCTCTTTCCTAATAGCTAGTTTCAAACCCAATTTTACGAGTCGGTATTAGGTTACTGACTTGCAAAATAGGGTTTTGTACATACCACAACCATTTTTAGCTGTTACAAATGGGCCGATTTCTAATTTGCGACTGCTAAAAAGGGTTGTACATTGGGCCTTATATGCAGAAGCAAGGTATGTTTAAAAGTAGAAGGTCATACTTTCAATGCTTGATTTCCTTTGGTATTATCATATCAAAACATACTAGTTTATAACTGGAAAGCTGAGAACCTCTCTTTGTTCATCACTAAGAGAATATCTTCAACAAAAGATCAATCTCAAAGACCAGTCTTTCTTGGTGCTCTTTTTGGCCATTCTTCATTTAACAGCGAATTTATGTCTGCTAATGCACCAATTTCTAAAAAATTGTGCTGAAAAGACTGCATGCAATTATGCAGTTCACCCCCTCTGAGTATTAGAAAAAGGGGTTCAAAGACAAATTTAACTAAGTGGTGAGAAACATCCACCATATTTATAAATTTGTTCAGTAAAGGCTCCTTCAATTTTCCTCTTTACTGTACCTATATACACAGTCATATATGATATTTTATTGTCACCAACCCCAGGGTACCCTCAGCATCAAGTCCATAAGGTTGAGAAGCCAAATATAACAACCGAGATCCAAACTTGCATCAAGACAACAGGCACCAATCTCAAGTAAATGCATTTTTAGAGCCATAACATTCCGGCGTGGGCGTAATGTTGGCTCAAAAGTTAAAAAATAAAATGTATCAAATACCATAGGAGATGAGAATAATTACTTTTCACTTCCAACCTGTCATGTGAAATGTCTGTAAATTCACCATAGCACCCTTAATTAACTCTGAAGATAATCCTGCTGAGAAAAGGTAAAGTGGGATGGTTTCCCTAGAGAAAATAAATGCCCACCTTTCACCAAGTAGGGATCCATAAATAGGAAATATGGATTTCTCCATAAACAGGACATTTAGTTCATTGACGCAATGTCCTCTAATCTGGAATATTATGTTTTTTTCTCCTTCATATAACATCTTTAGAAAACATATTGAGAAATAGCTTGAACATATTAACAAACACAGTCACATTTTAATATAATATCTGCACCTGTAAAAATTTCATTGATCCACAGGGCATCATTGCCCTATGAAAACAGAAAGGTTTCCTTGATTCAAACAAATATTATTATAAAATGGCTGAAAGAACCCGTAAGGCCCCTTCTGCTTACCAAAAAATGAGTTAATCTTTTACATATTCTGATGAATACTGGGATAATTTGTAACACTAGAGACCACTGAGGAAACATACTACTACATAAAAAAATGATTTGTCTCTTTCACCTTCAGAATAAGAGTATCATACTTAAGTTACATAAGACACCAAAAAATAGATGGAAAACGTACTCACTTACCAATGCTATTTCCGGATGCTTCCTTCTAAACTCCAATCAAGGTCTGTTACCCAACATGATTTCTCAAGCTTAAAGAGGCTTTCCACTTTTGGACTTTGTAGAAGCTAGCATGAGTTTTCCTGCTCTTCTATTTCCAGAGGAGCCCAAGTGCCTCTACTCCTCAGGTTTGCCACATAAAAAACATCTTTGCTTCAAACAATCAGTCTAAGAATGCTAGAAGAGAAGGTGCTACCAGTGAAACAACACTGCGCTCCTTTACGCCATTATTACCCAGCCAGGTTAGAGAGGGCAACTTCCTCATCAAGCTGGGGGGCCACTAGATTTCACTGGATTCCACTAACCACGCCACTGCCCCAGGTGCCTGAGGGAGAGATTATAGAAGTGGAACTTACATCACTTGCAGCCCTAGGCACACTGTTCCCCTACTGTGGGAGATGCAGGACTCACTACTACATACCACTAAAGTGTGGTATGTATATAAAGGGTCATAACTGGATGGTGTTTAGGATTTTACTGACCAAACCTAATAACATTATTAACTAAAACTGAAGTTTGGTCAGCTATCATTTCCTATACAAGATTTTTGCAATATACGTGTATCAATAGACCTGATTTAACTCTGCTCGTGTTATTTTTTTATTTAAAGCACTAAGGGGCATATGTACAAGGAGTAAACACCGCCGTAGCATTAATTTTTTTACGTTACTGCCTTTTTTTTAAATCGCATTTAGTGTAATAAATCCTATGTAAACGTGCGTTTTTCAGATCGCCACTTCTGTCAGCAGGACTTAATGAAAATGAGATGCAAGGTGGGGGTTCCCGTTAAAAATTGCTACTAACCCCACTTCACGATAATTATAATGATTTATTGGTTCACCGATAATTCCCAAAAACTGTTAGAGGCTGGTTTTTAAGACCAGAAAAAAGCTGGTCTAAAAAATGCTGAAAAAAACCTGCAAATAAGGTAGACTAACCCAGACTCTCAATTGCTTACCTAATGATGCAATGGAGGTACTACTCTTCCAACTTTGAGCTCCAAGAAGAACACAATCACTACCACTGCTACCCCCACCAGTACCACCACAGATCCAGCTACAAAGAAGAGAGCGGGTTTACCACCAATGCATCACCCTTATAGACCTCAGGCCAGAGGATGTGATAGCACACTGCAGGCAGAAAAGGACCTCCATCCTACGCATACTCACCAAGCTAGCGCCACGGCTGCAAGCACCATCACAACAATGCACGAACATGCCTCTGCAGAAAAAGCTACTGTCAGTGCTGCACATGTTGGCCTTTGGTACCTTCCAACCAAACACTCGCAGATTGGGTGTAGTCTAACAGTCAACCTTCTCAAGGTTCCTCCCAACTGACTTGGATGCCATCATCAGTGCGACGCCGCAGCACCTATGCTTCCCCAACACTGCTCTAGAGAAACTTGACAACAAGCAAGGCTTCTATGACATTGCTGGGCTTCCGCATGTGTTGAGGGCAATTGACTGGACCGATGTTCTAATTGTGCCTCCTGCGGACACTGCACATATACACAGGAACTGGAAGCACACACACTCAATGAATGTGCAGGCAATTGTGGACCACCTGGGGCTGTTCATCAATGTTGTCGCTAAGTTTCCTGGTATTGTGCATGACTCCTACATCTTTCTCCAATTGATCATAAACCAGCGGTTTGAGAATGGCATATATGAAAGTGGACTGCTTGTTGGTAAGTACAAAATGAACACACCACACACCTCAAGTACACAAGCATGTAGATCAAATATATGAGAATGCACATGTAGCCAATGTAATATGACATACCTTGGAAGTGGTCCAAACAACATACACAAGCACACATTACAAAATTATCAAGTTATATGTCAGACAGCACACCAAAGGAGTAGCTTAGAAAATCTCACACAAACCAATATGGCAGCCCTTGAATTTAGATGTTGCTGAACTCATCAGATAACATTTTAAATAAATAAATGCAGCACATGACACAGAACACCCATTGCCGAGCGTATAAAATGCAAAGCACTATGTATCTCCCATAAAACCCTCTGGAATACAGGCCCGAAAATAAACAAATCCCTCCTTACCTTTCACCGCCCTCACGTAACCTTAGATCGGCCAGCCTTTTCCAATCCAAGGTACCCATAACTAAAAGAGTAAGAGCAGGAGGACGTATGTTCTCATATAAAGCAGCCTTGCTATGGAACTCTCTCCCGATCAAGCTCAGATCGAACCCCAACCACATAACTTTCAGGAAACAACTTAAGACTTGTCTATTCCAGAACGCTTTCTAGATCGCCTTTGTCCTGTCTATCACATGACATGGCTGGGATGCCGGAGGGTAGCCATGCGCTTAACAAGAATTAATTAATAATAATAATAATATGCTTCTGCTGTGTCACATACATGTTGAAATAAACACATGTGCCATATGTACAAGAAGATGACAGATCCCCTGCTCTCACATGTGATGGTGCATGATGGCTGACATGCAAAAACATAGTCAGCCATGCACCATGCAGCAGGTGATCCGCAATCATGGGTTTGCAAGTACTGCTGCATGAGGGGAGCACCAACTGCACACAAAAATTCACCAAAGTATATTAAACATTACTCTCTGTCGTTGCAGAATGGAGCATGCATAAGAAGAGCATGCAAACAATCCAAATCAGAATCTCACTACATGTTGCACATGCATATAACTGCCCTGGTGAGGTGTAGCAATATGATGCACACAATTTAAAATTACAGGGTGTGTCGATCTTAAACTGACACACACTGAAATATTGATGGGTCTTACTCAAACATACATACATGTAGAGTCAAAGTTAACTCATGCACAAGGATATCAGTGCATATGTATGTTCAAGTAAGTTAATTGAACCAGGTAGCAGTGCCACTGTCACTTAAACACTGACCCACCTTGGGGGCAAGGTGGATGTCATTAGCCCACAATGAGTTCAATGTTTAGCAGACAAGGAATTTTGCACTCAGCTACCTTAAGCACAAACACTACTCATGAAGTATATAGATGATGTTCCATTAGTAATCATCAAAAGGTTAAGGCAGATGTTTCAGCAGGCACATTTGCCAATATTGCACCCCATAAAATATGTGCACAGGAGAGGATCAGTTTGTACAACGGGCCTGTAAAGAAACTGTAATCTCATTTCTAGTGAAACATACATCCTGACAGTTACAACATGGAGGTAATACACGGGATCCAGAAAATGCCAACATGGTGATGTGTAGGCTGTCAAGTATAGGCAATTTAGTTTCAGTAATGCTGGTTGAATGTCCGAAGCTCAACATAAGAAACCAGAATGGCCTAAGTTGCACAGTGCATAAACATCAAAATAGACACAGCAGGCACAAATACTAATGGACACATCTCTCCATTATCTGTTTTAGGTGATCAAGTATATGTACTTTCACCATGGCTGATGACACCCATCAAAGTGACACACAAACAGGCATAGAGAGACTATAACGTTGCACTGGGATGCACAAGGGCCATTGTTGAATGGACATTTGGAGTCCTCAAATCCAGGTTCCGGTGCCTAGCTGTATGTGGTGGCAGACTCCTGGACAGTCCTGAACTTGTATGCAAGATCATAATACCATGTTGCATTCTGCACAATATCTGTGTACGCACAAACACGCCATTGCATGAAAACAAGGAGGAGCAGGACAATCCAGAGAATGGCCAGGACGAAGAGGCAGATGATAGACACACCTCAGCTTCTGGAACAGCAGGGAGGGATCAAATCCTCAGAATTTTTTTTTTCATAATCACAATACACAAAGATGCCATCAAATGTTTTCATCTTTTTTTTTAAACACATAGTTTTACTTTGTGAAAAAAAATGTCAATGGCCAAAATTGTTGTATGCATGGTTAATATCTGCAGAAGTATATATAACTGTTAAGTGAATGGTAAACAAAAAACTGATCCAAACAGCTCTCACATATAGCAGTGGACATAACATTCATCAAACAAAAATTGGGGCTGGAACAACAGATTTGGCCTATGCCCTAAGTAATGTGTATGGTACCTCAGTAAACAGAGGGCAGACAAACAGATGAGTGAAGTGCTACAGGAAAACCAATGATTACAGCTAATTTTTCCCAGCAACATACTAACAATTACATCATGAATGGACAATGTTTTGGGTGAGATGGACATGACAACACAGTAGCACCATTACATTGTCAAAAATGTCTGGGGATGGTCAATACAAGTTTATCAATGTCATTTGCATGATGTATGTCATTTAGTAATCTATCATAACTACACCAATATACATACACACACCTGCAGTCACAGTTGAACAAAAAGACAAACATGCAACTCACAAAATGTGGCAATGTCACATTTTGTTGTGTCACTCCAGGAATGTACAACATACTGTGTAGAATACAATGTTGGTCAAGATTTCAAGAAAACATATGGAATATGTTGCAGCCCTGTGCGGGCAACGTGTGCCACAAATTCAGTCATGTGTATGCTTCACTGAAACCAATCTCTGGACAGAACCAAGGGAAATCCACCAAACACACAAGAGAATCATAACATGTGATGATAAAAAGCAGACACACATGTTTGTCTCCTAGATGACAAATCAAGAAAGAAAATCACATGTGAGACTTATCCCATCTAAGTCATGGTTATACAAGCAGTGTGAACATGTTTCTGGTGAACACAACATTGCTGTGTCTCATCTGCTTCATATAAAACCATCTCACAACCACGGTCAATGACACAAGGCCTCTTAACAAAACACACTTTAATAATCAGTGAATCACCAAAGTAAATTCTTGTTCAACCAAGAGTACGCAAGCAGGGGTACAGCTGGGCACTCTGAGTATGCTGGTAGAAACCACAGGTGCTTGATATGCAAATGTTCCCACTAAGTTATACAGTCACAGGTATCCTGACATGACACATTTCACAAGGTCAGGTGCCTCACTTTCATTAGCTAATGCTCTGCACAAAAACATCAGGCATGAAAAGGGGCAGGACAAAATAGGATGGCTCCAGTGTAAACCCATTGTTGTGTTGGTGTGTGCCATGCAATACACAGTACCCTTTGTTATGATCATGTGCACCTTGATTGTTCACCCCTACACGGTGCACCATTCCTGATTCTCCAGTCCGCAATGGGTCTATATTGGGCATGCCAGAGTTTGCCAACAGCTATGTCTTGTTGATGCCAGTGCACACAGGCCTGTGGAAGACGCAGGCCTAGCCATCAAAGACAATTTGCATAAACACTGCAGTACCTGTGTCTGACAATATGGGTCAAATACCAATGATACAGTTTTTAGTCAATTCAATGTGGGCTGTATGTGCATGCTGGCATTGGACATCATGCTGTTGTAAGTAGTGCACTATGTGAAGTGCTGCTTTATTGTGGCCATCCAACAATGTCATGTCCACCTTGGACACTGGCTCTATAACAAGTTACCATTTGGCTTTGTGTGCTTTGTTGTCCTCTACATAATTTGCACGCAGATGACACATTCTGATTTCTGGTGCATAGAGTACTGCAAACAACATCAGCAGTGCTACCACAAGATCATGCTGCCTACAGAGACCAAAACATGACATACTGGAGACACACATAAAATGGTTAGCGTGTCACCTGTCTAGGCATCATATTGTTATCAACTTAGCTTCAAGCTGTGAAGCGCTCTCATACTAGACTGATGTGAAAGTGTGCCGGACGCAAACTGTTCAGTACGAGATGTAATAATGTATTGCACATATGTAGAAGAAATGAGAAATCAAATGCCAGATGTACACAATTTGCTCACATCATCAGATAACATAAATCCCCATTGTGTCTCACAACCACCTTAATTCGTGCGCATGAATGAATTTTTAGCTGCATGAATGAACTGTGCAGATCTGCTAATCTAGGCTGAAGAATATCAATTAGGTGTCTGTGGTTATGTTATGTTAAGTTAATGAGTATTTGTAAAAGCGCACTGTCACCATGAGTTTCCTGGCGCTGGTAGGAACACTGAAACTGAACAGAGGGATTTTAATGGGGGTGTGAAAACAACAGAGTTTTTAGGGGCTTTCTAAATGATATAAGAGAATGTGAGGATTTAAGTGAGAGTGGAAGGGAATTCCATAATTTGGGGGCCAGATGGGAAAAGCTGCGGCCACCCAATTCAATTCATTATGTCTTTATTTCGAATAAAATTCATAAAAGACGACATACAATACATAATATATATAAAAACTTCTGCAGACATGTCCCCAATTGACTAAAAAGAGTGTGGCAAGCAAACAACATGTGATCATGGCAATTAATTTAAAAAGTGTTCAATTTCTTTGTACGGATCAGCCACGCCCAACCCAGAAATTTAGCTACACAAATCACAGACATTTCAGTTCTAATATCACGTAATTTCTGCAGGGCTTCACGATGTCCCCCACAATCCAAAGTTACGCATATGGGTTTCAGCCATTTAATTCGAGGGGATCGATATGCTGGACATGCAAAAAACAAATGGCCAATGCTTTCTACCTGGTCGGGACACCATAAGCATTTATTGCTTGCATTCTTCGCCCACTTTGTAGTAAAGGAGTTGATGGGTAATGTACCTACACGAAACTGGTGATACAGTTTATGGTCTAGGGCTTTGCAAATCAAATCCCAGTAGGGCTCGAGGGACGGAGTTACCTTATGTGTTAAAAAGAGTCCCGTTAAGTTATTGTCCGAGGAATGGGTGACCAGTATAGATTTTTTCGAGGCCCAAAAAAGATCCTTAAAATCTTGTTTTGAAGGAAAACTGGAGCACCCAGGGTTTATCCACAGCTCGGGGAGGCCCATTGTATACAGTTTTTGTTTGACTTCCCTGAGCCATGGGATTCTATGAGCACCCCACAGTGATTTAACCTCATCCAGTTCATGAGCGAAGAGGCTGAGCTCTGGAGTCGTCCAAAGCAGACGCCAGAGTGCCACTAGACGAAACTCTGCCATCTCGTCTAAAGGTCTGCAACCGAGGTCAAATAGCAGTGGTTTAATGGGTGAGGATTGTGGAAGCCCTACCAGGTTCCGTAGGAACCTATTCTGTGCTGTGGCCAAAACTGACAAGTCCTTGTAACCCCATATGTCAGCTCCGTACAGGGTTGCTGCATTGACCTTGGCCTCATAAATTTTTAGTGCTGGAGTAATGCGTTTAGTCAAGGATTTTTTTTGTTCCTGCAGTAAGCAGCCAGTAAGGCGGACAAATTTGAGTTTTAATGCCTCCAACTGGGGGTTCCAACTAAGTTGATGATCAAGGCTCACACCCAGATACGTGAAGTAGTGTGGCTCACTGGTTAGAGGCGGCAGACCCGAGAGCAGAGGACGGCCCGGGACCAGGGTTCGAATCCCGGCGCGGCAGGTTTCTGGACCAGGGTCAGCGGACTCGATAATTCCCTCGCCTCGGTGCCCACTCTGACCAGCGATCACACTCGGCAACTCTGGGCATTAGCTTGCCTCATCTTCATTAACGGCCCCACCAGACCGCTGGGGATGCCTGGTCTCACCCTGGAGATACCCATTAAGGGACCATCTCTCAGGGAAGCCAGGAAGGGTTTCGCAGCGGTCGAAGCGCCTTGGGACCCTACGGGTAAGTAGTGCGCTATATAAATAAAATAAATGCCTATACATACATGACCTTGACCTGTTCAATTGGGACACCGTTCAAAGTAACCGAACTTTTAATTGGGGTTTTCTTGCTAAAAAACATAAATTTAGTTTTGTCAACGTTGATCTGCAAGTCGTTGTTCTTGCAGAACTCTGCAAACCTATTCAGGGCTGCCTGTAACCTGCTCCGGGTTTTAGAAAGGAGCAGGGTGTCGTCGGCGAAGATTAACATAGGATATTTTGATCCGCCCAGGGTAGGTGCATCAGTCTGTGTATTGTTAAAAAATTGGACTACCTGGTTGATGAAGAGGAGAAACAGGGTAGGAGCCAACACGCAGCCCTGGCGCACCCCTCGTTGGACTGGAAAGCTGTTGGTCACCTGACCCTGCCTCCCCCACCTTACCTGAGCGAAATTATCCTCATGTAAACGCCTGACTAACTCCAGGAGTTCTACAGGAAGGCCCATAAGTCTAAGAGCTTCCCATAGTTTCACCCTTGGAACTAAGTCGAAAGCCGACTTAAGATCAACGAATGCGGCATAGATAACCCCTCCACCCAAGAAGACCACCTTCCAATAGAGCATGGTGAGTCGAAACACCTGGTCTATGGTGCTGGTGCCTAATCTAAACCCTGTCTGCATAGGGGAAAGTATATTGTTCTGCTCAATCCACCCCTGAATTCTTGCTAGGGCCATTCTTGATACTATTTTTTGGATCGAATCGATCAGGCTTATGGGGCGATAGTTATTTGGTAATGATCGATCCCCTTTTTTATATACTGGCAATATCTCAGCCCCTTTCCAGGATTGCGGAATCCTTGCCCCTGCTGCGATATTGTTTGCCAATAGGGTAATGTATGGGACCCATAAGTCAAGGTTTAGATTAAAAAGGTCCGCTGGTATAGCATCTAAACCTGGAGCTTTACCAGACTGGACAGAACCTAAGGCATGTACCGTATCTGAAGCGGAAAATGTGAGCCTATCCCCGGGGTTTATGGGTATTGCCCCCACTGCAGGCTCGGTTGCCAGTTCTTGCTCGGCACTCGTGTCTTTAAATTGGGCAGAAAAAAATTCCACCCAGTCCAGAGCAGAAACATGGTTGACCGATATTTGGGAGTCAGGGTCCCTACCCCATCTAACTGTCTCCCAAAATTTCACTTGGTTAGATGACACACAAGCTTTAAGGAGATCTAACCAGTAGGAATCGCCCCAGTCCCTCTTAGCTGCCCAAAGGACTTGTTTATAAAACTGCCTAGCTTTCCTAATATCATAAGTAATCCTAGATTTAACAGCTGCTATTAATTTACTGTGAGCTTCTCTGCAGCTCTTGTTATACCATCTTTTGTGTGGTTTAGCAATCTTATTATTTGATGGCTTGGTGAGGAGATTTTTGAGATCCGTAAAACACTTCTCATGAAGATTAATGATTAAGGAATCGGCTCCACCAGAGGGGGAGAAAGCAGTCATCCTGCCCCTTGTGTCTAAAACCAACTCCTCTATTTTACGGATAAGCTCTGGATCGGCTATGACCCTAGATCATTTAACTCGTCTTCTGTTGTCACACAAGACTAAGTCGGACGTTAGGCAGGTTGTTTCCATTTGGAGATCACCCAGTCCGGGAACCCTGAGCCCCAAAGAGAGGGGGTTGTGGTCACTCTCTGGCCTAGTCTCTACCACCATATCTATTACATGTGACCAGGATTCCATATTGACCAATATGTAGTCAATACGACTTGCACTGGACCCATTATCAAAAGTTGGCTTCCCTAAGTTGTCCGACGGAGTGCGGCCATTCACTGCCCGAAGCCCCCACTCCAGGCAGAGTCCCAGCCAGTGGAGGGCCGCCTCCGTGCCCCGGACACCCTTGCTTATAGTTAACGGGGGAATATTCCAGGCTGTATCTTCATCAATTCCTACATCTTCTGCCAGACTAAGGATGGGTTCAAATGAGCAGTTCAGGTCACCTGCTACTATGACAAAATGATCGCCTTTGTGCTTCTTCAGAAGATATTCTAGATCATTCAGGACTGGTTGCTTCCTCCCACCCTGACAACCTCGGGCGTAGATAATAATTAGGAGAATGTCCTTGCTGTTATCCTTACTCAGGCTAATACATAGGAGGTCGGTATTCTCTACCAGGATTTCCTTAGCACGGAATCCCAGGGCATTTCTAATTCACACCGTGAGTCCTCCTGAAGCCCTACCCCTAAGGCCCTGTATGGCCGGTTTGTGATAGTTCAGGTAGCCCACTCTAAATAGAGGGATGGTTGTCCAAGTTTCCTGGAAAACGATGATGTCATGTGTGTCGATATAATCGACCCAGTCATCGTTATCCAGGCGACCCCTTAGTCCTGCAATATTCCATGAGGCCACCCTGATTGTATCTACTGGGCTACTAAGTGAGATAGTCTGTGGTAAACCAAAGTCCCCTGTCTTGATCTTGGTAGGAGTATTAACATGATCCAGGTTTGGGCTGGAACCTTTGGGAGAGGTTGAACAATCCATACAGATTACTAGGGGGGTAGGGGGATCAGTCACCTGAGGAGGAATGGGTTCCGTAGAGTGCATTAAGGCGTCAATCCCCCCAAGTCAATCAACCTCATCCAAACAACCGAACATATTAGAAGTGGGCGCCCCTTGCCACCAGTTATTTTGATTTTGCCAGCCATCCCTTCGACCTTTCCGTCTAGTATTTTGGACTGTTGACCCGGACCCCTACATCTCAAACTGCTGCCGTGGTGGGTAGAAAAAAGTAAGAGGTCTGACGACAATGGAAGGGTCGTCATCTCGTGAGGCCCATGAACAGAGATGCTGAGCTGTATGGGGATCTGCAAAGGATACTACTATACAATCACCAGGGATGGACTTACGTGTAGGGCCTACCCAAGGTACTCTACGTACCATTAGTACCCGACTTCTTTGGTGGTTAGGGAGCTGTCTATTTATATTGAGCCAGTAAATGACCTTATTTTTTAGGGACCGATGGTTCTCTTGGGTTTGCTGACCCAGGGCTGGACCTTCAGCTAATACAATGACATAGGGCCCAGCTTCTGGTGGCAAATCAATAAAACCCCCACGAAAATTCGGACGACTGGGTTGCTGAGGTAGTGTATTCGTGGTTGCTGGCTGATTAGGCTGGTGTGGAGCAGCTTGTGGCCTTGGTTTGGAAGGTGCTATACTTTGGGGGGGACGGGTGCTTGGGAGTGTAGATCTTGGAATAGTAGCAGTGGGATTACAGACTTTTGTACGGGGTTTGGGTATGGGTTTGGGTTTTGGGGGGGGCAGGGCCGGAGGTTCTGGCACCTGAGCCTGAGGGGTACAATCCTCATCCTGGGAAAACTTAGCTTCCATTTGTTTTAGACTAAGGCTAGCCAAAGTGACTATAGTCTTATCCATTTCTAGCAAGTTGTTTTCTATACGGGAAAGTCTAAGTTCCAGGGGAGTAAGTAACTGTCTTAATGTGTCCCAAACGATTTTGAGAAATTCTTCATCACCCCCCCTATCCTTCCCTGTCTCACTCAGCCTACCCTCAGTTGGCCTCTCTTCGATCTTAACTGGAGAGGCCCCCATTGTAAGGTCTAACACAACACTGCGTGAGCCAGGGTCATTTTCCTCTCCCAGGGTGCAAGTGTTAGTTTTATAGGCTTCTTCATCGATCCCATGTGTGACCAGCGGTCGTCTACTATTAAAGAACTGGGACCTCGCAATTTTAGCCTTTTTTCGTGCATAGGTGGATCTAGCAAGACATTTCCTTTTGTGGGTGGCAACTTTCTTAGCGCTTACTGCTGGCTTAGGAAAATCGGGTTTAGTGGGGAAGCCTATACCTGCCTCAAAGACATATGGCGCAGACACCTCGGTGGACTTTAGAGGTGGTGGTGATGGAATAAAAGGGGGCTCAGGAAGAGATGTGGTTGGAACATGACGGATGTCTGCCGACGTTAACAATGGGCGAGGGCCTGATGTACGCTCTGGAGTTAAAACTGAGGCAATATTCCCTAAGGATGATTTTTTGGAGGAAGCTAGGTTCAGGGAAAGCCTTCGTGCAGCTTCTAATTCCAATGATACCCTATGTTGCATTTTACTGATTTCCACATCAATGGCCAAATTGGTCTTGGTGAGGAAATCATCTAGGGTTCCATTGGGCTTATTCGCTCCCTTAGCAGTTTTGCTGCGACTACCCCGTGTGCACATTGTGGGATTAAGGGTGAACAAAGTGGCAGGAATGAAATATATCAACAACAAGCCAAGGGGGGTGGCCCAGCCCAGACCTCTCTGACCTCGAACGGCCTCAAACGGACCGCTCTTAGCCCGGTCTTCGCCCCGAGCTGCGTCCCGCGCTGCGGGAGGGCCGTTCCTATATGTAGGGAGTGAGTGTTATGGGCGGTGGGCGGGCCAACAGGGAGAGCGGACCGGAAGCTGTCACACGGTCACGCAGGGACTCCTGGGTAATGGAGTCCCTGCAATGCTCGCAGCCCTGCTGCAGCCCTCGGCCCTGGTCCTGCTCTGTTCTACTCCTTGTAAAGTTAAAAAGTCCAACCCCACTCTGGTGATGGCGATGCGGCACCCGCGGAGCGGGTGCGGCGAGGACCGGTTGCAAGGCAGGTCAAGGTGAGCTTCGCACAGAAGTCAGCGCCTCCGGGCAAATGCGCTTGCTGAAGGAATGGTGTCCCAAAGATGCAGTGGAGGCAGGAGTTTAAAAAGCCCTCCAGTGGGCGGTGGGCGGGCCAACAGGGAGAGCGGACCGGAAGCTGTCACACGGTCCCGCAGGGACTCCTGGGTAATGGAGTCCCTGCAACGCTCGCAGCCCTGCTGCAGCCCTCGGCCCTGGTCCTGCTCTGTTCTACTCCTTGTAAAGTTAAAAAGTCCAACCCCACTCTGGTGATGGCGATGCGGCACCCGCGGAGCGGGTGCGGCGAGGTCCGGTTGCAAGGCAGGTCAAGGTGAGCTTCGCACAGAAGTCAGCGCCTCCGGGCAAATGCGCTTGCTGAAGGAATGGTGTCCCAAAGATGCAGTGGAGGCAGGAGTTTAAAAAGCCCTCCAGTGGGCGAGCCAACAGGGAGAGCGGACCGGAAGCTGTCACACGGTCACGCAGGGACTCCTGGGTAATGGAGTCCCTGCAACGCTCGCAGCCCTGCTGCAGCCCTCGGCCCTGGTCCTGCTCTGTTCTACTCCTTGTAAAGTTAAAAAGTCCAACCCCACTCTGGTGATGGCGATGCGGCACCCGCGGAGCGGGTCCGGCGAGGTCCGGTTGCAAGGCAGGTCAAGGTGAGCTTCGCACAGAAGTCAGCGCCTCCGGGCAAATGCGCTTGCTGAAGGAATGGTGTCCCAAAGATGCAGTGGAGGCAGGAGTTTAAAAAGCCCTCCAGTGGGCGGTGGGCGGGCCAACAGGGAGAGCGGACCAGAAGCTGTCACACGGTCACGCAGGGACTCCTGGGTAATGGAGTCCCTGCAACGCTCGCAGCCCTGCTGCAGCCCTCGGCCCTGGTCCTGCTCTGTTCTACTCCTTGTAAAGTTAAAAAGTCCAACCCCACTCTGGTGATGGCGATGCGGCACCCGCGGAGCGGGTGCGGCGAGGTCCGGTTGCAAGGCAGGTCAAGGTGAGCTTCGCACAGAAGTCAGCGCCTCTGGGCATATGCGCTTGCTGAAGGAATGGTGGGCCAGATGGGAAAAGCTGCGGCCACCCAATTTAGTGAGTTTGAACCGGGGAGTGACTAAGAGCTGGAGATGAGTAGACCTCAGAGTTCGGGAAGGGCAGTAGGGAGTAACCAGGGACTTCAAGAAAGCGGGAGAAGGACCAGTCAAGGCTTTGAAGACCAGGCAGCCAACCTTAAAGGCAATTCTTTCGTTGACTGGTAGCCGGTGTAATTGATGTAGTAAAGGTTTGACCGACTGCCATCTGGGGATTTTAAACGCCAGTCTGGCAGCCTGGTTTTGAATAATCTGTAGCCTAGACAGCAGGGATTTAGAGAGACCGAGGTACAAAGAATTAGAAAAATCCAGACGGGACAGCACCAATGCTATTAAAACTTGAAGTAGGGCTACAGGGGTCAGTAGGTGGGCGGCTTTCCGAATCCTGTGCAGTTGGAACATGCAGGAAGATGTTACGGCACTCACCTGAGCCTTAAGAGTGAGCTCAGAGTCAATTATGATGCAGAGACTCTTTACACAGCTGGCAGGGGAAGGGGATGAACCAAGCTCAGATGGCCAAAATTGCGGGCCCCAATGGGAAGCGCTTCTCCCAGGAAAGAGGAGCTCAGTTTTCCCAGGGTTAAGCTTTAGCTGATTTTGGTTCATCCACTGCTGGATGTGTAACATGACCGCCTTAAAGTTGGTGATGGCGTCAGGAGAAGAAAGGGGAAAAATAATTTGTAAATCATCCGCATAATTAAATATGGTGACATCCCAGCTACCAAGGGAGTGGATAAGAGGCTGAAGGTACAAATTAAAAAGGAGAGGGGAAAGGGAAGAACCCTGAGGAACCCCACAGGGAGAAGGTGCACTGGTGGGGCTAAAGGGGCCCAGACTGACTGCTTGGGATCTGCCCTCCAGAAAGGATTTAACCCAGGACAAAGCAGGCCCACGGACTCCGGCGGACTCGACGCGGTGGAGTAAGATGTTATGGTCCACCGTGTCGAATGCCGGCGACAAATCCAGTAGGACCAGTGCCTGGGGGCGGCCACTGTCAGCATTACATCTGAGGTTGTCCAGCACAGCAAGGAGCACAGCCTCGGTGGAATGGGCTGGTCTAAAGCCGGCTTGGTTCGGTTCTAAGAAGTTAGACTCCTCGATGAATTGCGAGAGGCAGGTGGTCACGTGTGCCTCCAAGATTTTAGACAGGTAGGGCAGGAGAGAGATGGGCCGATAGTTAGCGAGGACAGCTGGGTCTGCGCCAGGTTTTTTTAACAGAGGTACCAGTACAGCCTCCTTAAAGGATTTAGGAACTGTGCCGGAGATAAGGGAAGTGTTGAGTAAAGGTAAGATGCAATGCGGGAGAGTGTGACAGATGTCGCAAAACACAGAGGGGGGGCAGCAATCCTTGGGGGAACCCGATTTCACCCGAGTGGCTAGCTTAGCTAAGGAGACGGGGTCAAGGGTAGGAAAACAGGCCAACGTGGAGGTGTTGATGGATGGGACTGCGGCTACTACTGAAGGAGAGGAGTGAGGAATGGAGTTTTTGATTGCCAGGATCTTATCAATGAAGAAGGTGTTTAAGGCACTACAAGACTCAGCAGAAGGGGGCAGGGTCGAAAGTGTCCTGGTGTCCGATGTTAGTTCGCTAAGGACCTTGAATATCTCTTTGGATTGGTTGGGAGCTGTAGATATTCTGTCTGAAAAATAGGCAGCCTTGGTTGTAATAATGGCTTTTTTGTATGCCCTCCGTGCGAGCACATACACTTCCCTGTCAGAGCTGAGGTAATTGCGCCTCCATCTACGCTCCAGTGGTCCAGCCTTCACATAGTTTGAAGCATCCAAAATATGTTTGACGTACTGGATGTCTGATGTTCATTTACATGGGTGTTGCAAGCCTGTCAAACAGTAGCAGACATCCCAGTAATGAGTAAATTGACAGTCACTTATGTTGTAAGACATTCTAGCCGTGCAGGATTACAGAGTGGGCATTGAGGAGCTTCCTCTGACCTGGGAAATTCTACCTGCCACTGATGGTTAAGAGTGGGGGAAGGATCCTGCAGGGCTATGCCATATGTAAGGTGAGGTCAGAGCATGTCCACAGTCAAATGCTGAGGTTCTTCGGGGTGAACAGAACTGTCTGACAATGGAAGCACTGATGGCAGGATTGCGTAAGCCATGAGGGTGACATCTTGGACCATCTGGGAGTCATCAATGGCCTTAAAGGTGGTAAGTACAACCCCCAAATTAATAAATCATCTTTTACTTTCCAAAATTAAAAATATAGTCAGTAACACAATGTGAGAAATTCTACAGGGTGATGTCAGTCAGTTATGTAGAGTAAAGCTGCCAGCTGCTACACAATCACACTTGCACCATTGGGCGAGTGATACAGTGTTTATGATGAGGTATGACCATGCTCAGGAATGTGTACACTCCTGCACACATAAAAGGAAGTGCTGTGTCAAGGTTCAAGGTTTGTTGCGCAATGGCTCCTACTAAGATAGTATATGAGGAGATTTGTGTGTGGATTCTTAATGTGATTGAGGTGGCCATGTGAGCTGCACAATGCAGGATACATGACAAAACACACTGCCTCATATATAAACATGTCTGGCACCACTGTGCATGGGTCAAATCACATGTTGACCCTTCACAATATATGTGAAGTACCACATGACTGCAACACTCTCTCACAATCACAATTGCTCTATGACATGGCTGATTTTGTGTAAAGTATGATGAGATTTGAACATTTGCATTTGAAGAAATAAGCCTTCTCTGGAGTGTCAGTCTGTCACATACATAAGGTGCGATCAGACATTATCAATTGTCTTAACACACCCTTGTGAGTTCTGCAGAGATAATATTGTCTACAGACCATGGAGAACATGATGTTGTTGCAAGAAACGTGGCCTTGGGAAGGTGTCAAGCAAGTGGTTTATGCAAAATGAGTACATTTGCTTGCAGGATTGTCTTGTGTTGCACAACTCAGCATTGGTCATTTCTTGTGGTTACGACAGGCGATGCAAATACAATCATGTATGCAACCTGAACAGAGACAGTACCGTTACAGGGCATTGATTTGGATGTAGATGAATCTGAGGATGAATAGGACACATATGAGAATTCACGTCTGATACCAACACATGTTTCTTTTCATGTCTTACAGCTGGCAGACCACTGATTGCTCAGGGGGACATTGAAGCCTTCATGGACCCAAACACCACTGATGGGTTTTCATTAAATATTGGCATTGTGAAATGGGAAGAATGGATAAAATGATGTATGTAGTTGTATGCAGTCTGGGTGTGTATCACAAGTACCTTGCCTCCAGTGTGATGATGGATCATAAAAGTGTTAAGTATGAACAATTAAGTAAGTTGAGACTAAGCTCTGCATTTGTATTTCTTATGTAACTTTGCACATCCCCAGTCAGTGATACCCAGGTCAGAAATATCAAAGTTTTATGTCACTCTAGCCAAAGCATGTGGATTAAACAGCGTACAGAGAGGAGAGGGGACATGTGAGTGATGTTGGTAATGGCTATGACCAGACATGGAATGCGTGTACATCCTTGACTGAGATGACTGTCAATGATGATGAATTCTTTGTTGCACCAGGAGTCAGTTACAGGTACCAGTACAAAGAGTCAGTCACATCCACAACATGAAAGCTGGTGTACGTGACTAAATAATTATTGCTGCAGGATCTAGAGTCAAACCTCCTTTGGATGTATTGACATCACAGTAAAGGATTGTTAGGTCCCAACCTTGGATTACTGCCAATAGTCAGTGTCTTTCCTCTGATGTGTCGTATCTGTGGCATGTTGGTGCATATTACAAGCACACCATTTACTCATCAATGTTACATTGTACAACATTGTGGTAGCACGATTCCTTTAGCCTGAGTCACGATGCTGCATTGAGCTGGCTGCCTGAGAAAGAAGCCCAATAGTGCTCAATACCACTTTTTCACATCATATCTTGTGTGCTAATTGTGGGAGAAAAATACATGTACAAACAACATTTTAGAAGTCTGGACACTCTCCAAGGCCAGCTTGAATGTGTTTGAGTGCTTAATGTGTGATACCCTTGCCAAATTGTATATGAATATGCACAGTAGTGAGAATGGTTGAACTAGTTCTCATCCATGCTGTTCCAAGATGTATTGCTTTGTGCAGTAGACATGGAAACAGCAAGACACCATTGTTTGTTCAAATGCATGAAGGTGCGCCTTACATCACATGACCAATCTGTGATGAAAATGCCAACATGTGACTTCAATATGTGCTGCATGATGCAGCACACATAGAAGTGACCGGACATCATTTAAATAATGGTTATATGCAGGAAGAGGTACTCTCTGGCACGTTCTCAACTTCCACAGCAACTCAGAGACACTTGCACCATTGTGCAAGTGGGCCTGCATAGATGCAAGGAGGCAATAGTTTTCATTCAGCGAAGGGCCAGACACCGGTCTGCACCATACTATTATAGGTATGGTGCAAACTGGCTTTCCTGAAGTTGCAGACATAGTGTTAAGTCAAGGAGACCAATGGCACGCTCCACAACCACCTTGGAGAGATGGCCATATGTAATTATTTGGTATGTTTTGGCTCTGTGATGGTAACGTCAAGTTGACTTCTTGGGCTCATTCTCCCGGTAGACTCAGTCTGAGTATGTGACAGCACCATCATTTGACTCTGACAATCTTAAAATGTTATGATACTACTCTGCCCTTGACATGTCCCATGTCATGCATTGTCAGGTCAGTGACACCATCAGGTTGTAATTGATCATTAATTCCACATTGCATTGTTCAGGTCACTTTTGCACTTCAAAATCTTTGATTAGAGTGTAGGGTCATTGTTTTCATGCCCTTGTGTTTCTGAGTTAAATGGAGAACAGTGACATAATTATCAGGACTCATATAGCGCCTTGAGACCCTCCGGGTAAGTAGTGCGCTATATAAATGTCTGTGATTGATTGATTATTGTCATTTGTCTTTTTTTTACAGACATCATGTCACCAGAGGAGGCACATGCATTCCATATCCAGAAAGAATGATATCTGCACATATGCCGGGTGGGCAAGGGATATCGAGCTATGGCTAAGAGGTACAGAGATGACCTGGCAGCTGGGAGATGGAAGTCTCTGCCTGAAGTTGCACAGCAAACATTGATAAAGGACACACAGGCCATACCAGGCCCTTCCATTGTTAGGCATAGGTCCAGACATGCATACCGTTCAGCCACTCAAGCACAGACACCACACAGCCAACATGCTGCAACTGGATCAGGCACACAAGCAGGTGCCCCTTCACATCCAAGCGTACAAGGGACTTCCACACTGCCATATGCAGCACGGACACATGGACGGTCGATGCATGATGGACATGAATGTGCGACTGGCACAAATTGAAAAGGATGTGTCGGACATGAGCCCCCACCTCCAGGACTTCAGAAGTGCCCTAGGGGCTCCCATATTCAGCAGGCCAGATTGTGAGCCTTCCCACTTTTTGACAGTCCCCTGATGGTTATTTAAAATTTTTTACATTAGTGTTGGTTATTACGTGTTAGGTAGTGTAGTTGTAGAGTAGACATAGTTAGTGTAATTTTTAGGTACGTTTTTAGATTTTTTATTCTCTTAATCTAGTGTTCTGGGCTAAGTTTACTTTTCCTTTGGGGGGAGTGGTTGATGCATTTTTGTTGTATAAAAAAAAGTATATATTTGTGTAGGATATATGTGCAGTTAGTTCATGTTTAGCTAAGATGTATTTGTCCTGTCTGATGATGTGCTTTAAGGGGGGTGGAGTTTGATGTCTCAGATATGTTGTCACATGTTTAGTATTAGTTAAGGTAGTTAGGTTAGAGTGACATTTGTTTAGTAACAGTTAGTTCAGATTAGGTTAGTAGTAGTGATTAGTGTTAAATTAGGGTAGGTAGTTTTGTAGTACTTTATAAGTGGTTACTGGTTTTGAATTGTGGTTGCACTTATGTCAGAAGTGATTTGATGGAGTGCTGCTTTTGACCTTGTATACTACTTATTCAATCACACAACAATCATTAGAATGTGTACGTGTGGTCATAACATGTTATTTAAGTGAACGGATAGCGTCAGATTACAGTTGTTTCGTGTTCAGGAAACAAGCATGGATTTCAGGATGGCAATTAAGAGTTATGGCCTTGGATAGGGATATTCTTTTGAAATGTTTATCATCTTATGTGTAACTCGCAGAGTTGTATACCACAGTGTTGCACATTTACAAGACAATAGGTAAACATGTAAGCATGGGCTTAATCAAACATTGAAATTGCAATGCTTATCCATCATGAAAATGACTGTATGCGCCATGTTCCCAAGAATGCTGCACCACCCTGCATTTCACATGAGCCTGGCGCTGAGTCCAGCTGCCAAGCACAAATGTAGGCACCCTTGCTACGTAGTGCAAGGGTGTCTACATTTGTGAAATTGGATGTTAATGTGAAGGAAGGCTCACCTTCCTGCACATACAGAATGTTGTCAGTTTGCTGCTCAAATGTGCGCTGCACAAGGCAGAACACAATAAAACAATAAACACAATGGAAAATGAGGCATTTCTCCCTGTAGTGCCAGTGTTTTACCCGCTTTTCCCAGGTGTTACTTTTAGCATTGCCTCCTAGTGATGCCACCCTTGAAATAATGGTACAGTATCTGAATCTATGCTAATTGCTGTGCACTACAAACCACAAGACAAATTGCCCTCCCCTTTCACACTATGCAGAGCATGAGAGGGTTCCTTACTTCAAGGCATTGTTAAGCCACGGTAAGTGGATGAATGAGGACTTGCACTTTAGGAGAAGGCCCTATTGCCAACATAACGTCACTGAAAGGACATTGTGGTTCCAATGGAGGCTTGTAAATATGTGCCATTACTCTTCATCATCTATGTGAATATGGTGTGTGATCTATCTTGAAATGTGACATGCCATGGCACCCATCAGAACATACTTTGTCCGCACCGTTGAGTATGAGTAGATATGCCAAGTAAGACTTGTTAGAAATGCTAGTTGAGGACACTTCTTGTGGCATGCGACTGACTTGAACATATTTCAGCAAATCCCTATCCCCATTCCCCATCATGTACGTAGGGCAATGTTGAATTCTTGCAAGAATGTTGTATTTGAGCTATGATGGCACGGCTAGTTCACACATACCCGTTCATCTCATTGCCTATCTGGGACACAGACTCACCATGATCATTTATCAAATATCCCTCTGTGTAAGTTTTGATGGATTCACTGATCAAACATTTTTTAACACGTCTATACTTGAATGGTAATAGCAACACATATCTGTGTGACTTTACTTTTTTATTTACATGTGCATTCACATTGGTAGAAGACTTGCCCAGAACTTTGTCAAACAACCCCCACATTATATCGATGCCCAGTGGAGGGCCAGTCAGAGTCCTTTGGGGATAACATGGGGAGAGGAGTTGGCCTAACGACTACGGCGGTCGACCTTGAATCTGGGGAATGGGTTTGAGCCTTGTCAATGACACTGAGCATCCTGTGATTCTGGGCAAATCACTTAATCTCCCCGTGCCTAACAACAATGAATGTGTCCTCATGTAATGCAACTGGTGCTGTGTAAAGCGCTCTGATACCCAATTCAGGTCAAGTTCGCATTATATAAAGCTCTGTAAAATTAAAATTTAAAAAATTAAACATGACCAGAGACATGTTAAGGAAGAGGCGGAGTTCAGTCAGCGGGCTAATTGCAGTGTCATTGGGAAAAATGCCAACATTGGCAGGCCTTATTGAAGACCAATGTGAGTGTAGCAGAGTCATTCATAGGGCAGTGGAAGCTGGTGTTCTGAGGCATGATGGTAAGAATTGATCCAAGCAGAGACTGCCCATTTGGCCAAGATGAATGCTAAAGCTGACTATTTCACAGAAATATGGATTCATCCATATCTTCCTCCTCTGATGTGTCGTGTGCGTGATGGTGTATTGACTGGAGCACTCTGAGGCTGTGACACATCAGGGGTGTGAGAGGTGGATGTGGAAGTAGCAGCAGCATTCATCTGTACCAAATGATGAGGCATCACTGCAGTGATGATAAGCTGCAGGGATTGCAAGACTCCAGCAACGTCTCTGTGGTATGCAGCCATGGCTACCAAGTGTGAGGTCTGGATCCGCTCCATGTTCTCCTTGATCTTTCTTATTTCACGCAACTCCTTGGTGACATCGCTGGAGCCACTTTGACTGGGCAATTGTTCTTGTCTCTGAGTCAGTACTCCAGCGATATCAGCCATGGAGAGCATGGAGCAGACTGTAGGTGCCTATGATGGACTCTGCGTGGTATCTAATGGGACTGAGACACCCTCGGACCGCATCTAGTTTGGCTGCCAGGCTGTCAAACCCCACCTGCACCGGACCAGCCATCTGCGGCTGGATCTCTATTGCACGACATTGAAATGTTAGAAGTGGGTCCTCAAGTAGGTCCTGGGAGACAGCTGTGGTGGTAGGTGCTTGCTGCTGGGTGTTTTGGGCAGGAGGTGGCGTTTCCACAATGCTGCTGGATGTCCCTGCTTCTGGTGACGGGCTGCCAATGGAGTTGTTGAGCTCTTGGAGGGTGTGGTTGATGGTTGAGATGTCTTCATTTTCATCATTGAAGATTGGAACAGGCTGCTTTACAGTTGGTGCTGTTTCTCCCTCTGCAATGTAAAGGGGGGGGGGGGCGATATAATGTGTGTGTCTTAAGTATGGTAATGCACAATGCAGTACACATATAAAGATCAAAAGTGTTTGGAAATTAAGATTTCCTACATATTTGCATGTTAGGGATCAGGTTTTTCCTTGCATACATTTCTTACTAGCCTCCTATTGTCTTCACCCTTGTGAGTATAGGGCAGCATGTTTTTCTATGGGTGTTGCAGTGTGGACACACAACACAACACCAATTACCCTCACCTCTTCCACCACGTAAAGTGTGTATGTGTGCCTTGGTTACATGGCAGTAGCTTACAGTAGCTTGTAAGTAATGGTAAACCAATATCACCACCCCAACATCACAGCAAGTGATATTGGCATGGGGATGGGTTTTTAAAAGTATATCCCGCTGATGAACACATGGAGGATACATGCAGTTCTGCTCAGGCTGATTGGATGCTTGTTTGTGTAAGGATGTTTACAGACATGAATGCCTATGCATGTGTTCACTGCTACTGTTGACTTTTCCCAAGGACTGGTTTCCATGCATGTCAATGTGTAATGTTTAATAAACAAAAAGAATCCAACTCAGGGGAGAAGTGTTCAACTGGATGGTGTTGGAGCACTTAGTGTTTCGTAAAATACCCATCACACACCAAAAGGCCCCTTGGTGTCATGCTTCATCATCGGGGTCTTCGCACCTCTCTAACGGGATGCGGCATGCTACGACCTACGACTATGTGGGAGCACTTTTAGTTTTGACTATATGTGGTGCATGTGTTTTAGGGTGTAATTTTAAGGGAGTGGTGGGACGTGGTGAAGGTTAAAAAGTACCTGGTGCGTGAGTATACTCGAAAAAAAATGTATTCCTAACTCCGGCTGGTACTATTAAAAAAAGTGCAGTGCGAGGTCAAATCTGTCGTGTTTATGGACAGGACCTCAGGTGTGCGTCGACATGTTTCGTAGACACAGCTCCTTCTTCAGGATGTTTTGGTGTGCGAGGGGTATTTTACAAAACACTAAGTGCTCCAACACCATCCAGTTGAACACTTCTCCCCTGAGTTGGATTCTTTTTGTTTATTACGTATTCTGTGGAGCAAGAATCCTTCTCCATTTTGCTCTACCTCCCCCTCTTGTTGTTTGTACGTTCTAGGCAGCGCACAGCTGCGGGAGTTTCACTCTCCATCATACACATAGTTACATACACACTAGTTTTTCAGGAATTCAGCGGTCTTAGCAGAATGGAGGACGAACATGGCCTCACGTTTGGGGAAGACGAAATAGACAAAATTCTAACGGCCATCAATCCCTTTGAAGGTCTTAGCAACCCAGAGACCGGTCCGAATATCAACGATTGGAACGAGATATTTAATCTTAGACGTAACCAAATAAAAGCAGCACTACATGGTCTACTCATGACTGAGTACCTTAGGAATAAGATGGGACCACCAGGCTTGATCGTTAAAAATGAAGCGTTCATATTCCAGTCTGACATGCAGTTTAAAAAGGAGTGGTCTCTCATCTCCTGGCACTGTACTAGGGATTGGCTTGTCCTAATAGTAAAGACAGCTGCCAGGATTACTCAAGAACTAAAAATTGAGATACAGAAAATAGAGGTACAATTGAGCACCTATATATCTCCAGCTGATCTAAAAGCCAGATTGGACGAACTCAACCAACAAATGACGGAGTTCGAATACACGTTAAAACAAAGCAAGTTTAATAAACTGTGCAAGGATAAAGACAAATTCACACCAGAGGGGGCATACCCCTACACCAAGCCCGACTACATATCTAAAAACCAGAACAGTGACATCGACAGTGATGGCTCCGATAATGGTTCATCAGGCTCCAACTCGAGTGGTAACCAACGATATAGACCCAACAGGGGTGGGTGGAGACAGAAAAGGCAACAATTCCCAAGACAGCGAGGGTGGAGAGGATATCAACCTCAGTTTCCCCAATATATGGGGCCTGCACCATTCACCCCATTCCAGTTTGGCCCCCTCAGCCTCTGAACATGGCTACCCTCAATGGAATCCAGATTTTGATAGCGGCTTCTATGGCCCACAGCCTTTTTTAGGCACCCGCCGGGACCACGTGGAAGGAACAGGAAGGGCAACAATGTTGCTTGGGAAGACCAGGATCAGGGCAACCCCCGAATGACCAGGAGCATGACAGGCTCCCTCCCCAACCAACCCTCAACCAGCAGCAAGAGAGGGACCTAGTACTGAATCTAACTCCTCGACCCTTAACCGAGATACAAAAAAAAGTGCTGAACAAAGGCCCAGGTTTTGTGCCAACACACAAACCAGATATTTTCAAATTGAACATGGAGATGCAGGACTTCATTAGAAAATTAAAATTACAGGCCTTTTTCTAGGATAAACCATCAATTGCAACGCCTACTGATACAGGCCTCCGACCCAAGTCCACTTTTACTCCTCCGGACTCTATGCTCCCCATCGAGCTATTAACTTTTGAAAAAGCTATCATGACAGAAGTCAACAAACTGAATACTTCCTCTGCGAAAACTTTCCACAACACGAGTAAAGAGGAACAACAAGCCATCAGAGAATTAGCTGGTGATAAGGATATCATAATAAAACCTGCAGACAAGGGTGGTGCTATTGTTTTACAGACTGCAGAGGCATATGACAAAGAGTGCATGAGATTGTTAGCAGATAGACGCAACTACACAATCCTGCAACAAGACCCCACCGAGAGTCTTCGAATAAAAATTGGAGGCATGATTGAAGAGGGATTGGCACATGACTGGCTAAGTAAGAAGGAAGGTGAATTTCTGGCACAACCCACACCCCGCATTCCCTACTTTTACTGTATCCCGAAAATCCATAAAAACATCACGAACCCACCAGGGAGACCGATAGTTTCAGGCATCGGATCGATACTGGAACCTCTATCGAAGTTCGCAAATGCATTTCTACGACCCCTGGTACAATCGACAAACACTTATTTGAAAGACACCAAGTCTGTCTTACAACTCCTACAGGACATGACCTTTGATCCCATGACCCAACTCCTAATCAGTTTGGATGTGGAAAGCCTCTACACTATCTTGCCACATGATGAGACACTCCTGATCATCGAGGAGGTCCTCTTTACAACACCATGACAATACCAAACACCAAGAGGCTTGGTATTAGAATGCATATCATTGGCTCCGCAAAAAAACTTTTTCCAATACACAACAACGATCTACCAACAAAGCCATGGTACCAGCATGGGTAGTACATTTGCTCCTAGTCTGGCTGGGCTATATGTACACCATCTTGAAACAACTAAGATACTCAATTCCCAGAACCCTTACAGACAAAAAATTACGTCTTGGAAAAGGTACATAGATGACATCCTGATCATATGGGAAGGTGACCAACAATCTGTGAACGATTTTGTAGTATGGCTTAACAATCAGAATGCCTTCTTAAAATTCACAAGCTCGATCTCTAACCACACACTGGTCTTTCTGGATTTAAACATATACGCAGATGGAGATAGGTTGAAAACAACCACCCATTTCAAACCGACATCCAGGAACTGTCTGTTACGGTTTGATAGTTTTCACCCGCGTCATCTCAGAGAAAATTTACCTTACGGCCAATTTCTACGCCTAAGGCGAAACTGCACTGATGTCTCCGATTTCAGAACACAGGCCTGTGATCTGAGAGAAAAACTAAAACTACGACAATACCCTGTAAAAATCATTGATAAGGCAATGAAAAGAACAAAGAACAACAACAGAGAGGCCCTTCTGGAAGATAGGCAGAAAGAACCCACTGAAGCCAAACGACCAATCTGCGTGACGACTTATAACACCATGCCAAACGAAATCTCTAAGATCGTCAACAAACATTGGGGCATACTGACATGTGGCAAACTGGACTTGGAGAACCCATGTTCGCTCACCGCGAAGGACGGAACCTCAGAGATATGTTAGTGCATACAAGACCAAAACCCATACCTGTGGTCATACAACCATCCATAGGAGTAGAAGGCCACTTCCCATGCGGAAACTGTAGCAGTTGCCATCTCACACAAAAGAGCACCAGACTAATTTTCCAGAACGGATCTACCTGGGAACAAAGGAGGATGAAAAATTGTAACTCCAAAAATGTGGTCTATCTTATCACCTGCCCCTGTGGACTTGAGTATGTGGGCATGACCACCAGAGCCATAAAAACACGCATGAACGAACACAAAAGCAACGTGCGCTGCAAGAAAAGTACAACAAAAATGGCTACGCACTACCTCACTGCCCAACATTGTGTAAATGACCTAAAGTGGACAGTTATTGAACAGTTACCTTTGGAAATGGGCCTTTTTCAGAAGGAACAACGATGGGTGTTCAGTCTTGGAACACACATTATGGGTCTGAAGGATGAAGTCCTGTGGGGACAACTTTCCCACTGAAACCATATACAGGAAATATTTCACTATTGCATTAAAACTCTCAACAACTGTGTACCTGTCTTATATAACACGAGTCAATTCTAACAAAGAGCTCTAATACTACCCCTTCAGTAACAGGAAAGAGATCCAGAACAATTGTCTAAACGAATACCTCCTGATCAGAAACTTCAGACATTTTACTGAATACCCCTAAAATTGTGGCAATTTATATGGATCACGAAAAATGCAGTTTCAAGAAACTTAATAATCATTGCGCTTTTAAACCGTGTCATAGCTGAACCTCGCTATAACAAACCCTGTGTCTACACGTGCTGGCAAGAAAAGCCCTCACCCCAGAGCGCATGCGCCGATTATCACCGGCAGTCTTCGCGCATGCGCAATGGAGGATACACTTGCGTGTGCTGGCGCTGAGCCACTGACGGCTCCTGGGAACAGACTGAGCCGCAGCTTGTATGTATTACGATCGGACATGCCATACAAGGGCATACAATTAACCTGTCAAAGTCGGAATACCCATGTTTGGCCTTTTTTCCTTTCCGCCCACTCGCATCAATCAAGGCCAGACAATTAAGAGCCCGGTATAAATAACGACCGCCCTTAGCTCTCCTCACTTTCCGCGGAGCAGCGTGTGGGGTAAGACGGTGGATAGTACGTCCCGAACCCGTGAGTATGAAGCAAAAACAACCATATCCAAAACCAACTAAGTAAGTGGGAATGTATACTTATACCTGTACTACCTCTCACTTCAGATTGCATTATAGCAACACCACAGACGTTCCTAATGCTCATGAAGCAAGCAAGCAAGCTTCATAAGTATGACCACGATTTCCTGTATTTACTGATATAATATGTATTTGTGTTGTATGTTTTGTTAGTGTCTTTTTCTTCACAGGGCTTATTCAAGCACATGGTGAGGTTCCAGGTGACTGCACCTGTTTGAACTACCCGGTACATGGGTAACCATTCCTTTTGTTCTTTTTCTACAGGTCATTGAACTTGTATCAGACCGCTGTAGGCACATTATAGCCTTAATATATCACTTTTTACATTATCAACTTTAATACATTTTGATAAATATTTAATGAAACGTGAGTAAGGTGGGGAAGTTGTGCCTCCGTCCTGAAGAAGGAGCTCTGCCTCCGAAACATGTCGACGCACACCTGAGGCCCTGTCCATAAACACGACAGAGTTGACCTCGCACTGCACTTTTTTTAATAGTAACAGCCGGAGTTAGGAATACATTTTTTTTTTAGTATACTCACGCGCTAGGTACTTTTTAACCTTCACCACGTCCTACCACTCACTTAAAAATACACCCTAAAACACATGAACCACATATAGTCATAACTAAAAGTGCTCCCACGTAGTCGTTCGTCGTAGCACGCCGCATCCCGTTAGAGGGGTGCGAAGACCCCGATGATGAAGCATGACACCAAGGGGCCTTTTGGTGTGTGAGGGGTATTTTACAAAACACTAAGTGCTCCAACACCATCCAGTTGAACACTTCTCCCCTGAGTTGGATTCTTTTTGTTTATTAAGTATTCTATGGAGCACGAATCCTTCTCCATTTTGCTCTACCTCCCCCTCTTGTTGTTTGTACATGTCAATGTGTAATGACCATCTCACATCAGGGCTATGATTTCTGTACAATACTGTTAACTACATGATACATGTAGATAGTTTGATGTGGATTATTGCATTTTGAAGTATCAGGTGAAGGTGTCATTTAGCAAGTTGACATGCATTGGTGCAACATTGTGAATCTTGCTCTGTATCATACTTCACTTGACATGCACCTTGACAGGGACTATATGGTTCTGTGAGCATGGCACACACACAACACATGCTTTATTTTCAATGGGACACATTATTGATATGCAGAGTCTTTACACTGTACTTGTGGATGCATTTACCTTCTGCACATAGTTGTACATCACATTAGCCCTCCAGTATGTTGAATTTGGGGAATAGGCAATATGCACCTTTAATGCACACAGGTGCATATTTTCAATGCATGGGCTAATAATGTGTTTAGGCTACAGAGACTCACAACATGCTTTGTCAGTTTGGGAACACAGGGCAGCATCTCATGAACAAGCAAATGGGCATCATATTGACTGGAGAGTTTGCAGAGTGTCACACTGGCCCCTAGGCTCAGCCAAATTGTCAACACAGGGCTGCCTCTCTTTGACAACAATATGATGCAGCCCCGTGAACCTTCTGGCTCTGGGGCAAAAGTTCACAGGCCAACACCAATGCTGGCACACATGCATCCTTGTGCAGGGTTGCCTTTGTTGTATGGAATATTGTTTATGTGCAGTAGGGTCCCCCTTCATGCACATACACATTCTTCTACACAACCCAGGAAACCCTGCACATCGGAGCATGTGTGCTGGCATTGGTGTTGACCTGTGAACGTATGCCCCGGAGCGGGTAGCCTGGGTGCGGCTCAAATCAGTGGACCTGGCTCGCCAGCCCTTGCCCATATAGACTTCTGCTGGGATGCAGGATGTGTTATCGGTTCGTAGGCGGAGAGGTGGGGGGTGCAGGAACAGACTTCCACAACTGGATCATGCCCCTGGTTTGGAATAGATAATCCAAGAGCCCTGCAAACAGTAGCAGCCTTTGGAGAAACAGCACAACTATCGAACTTGGATAATGAACTTTCAAAAGCTGGCAGTGAGGATGGTTCTTCGAGTAACAGGCGCTCTGGAGCCGACTCCATGGTGCCTCCTGAAGTAACCTCATAGACAGCAGATGACATAATATAAGCTGCAACCAGACTGACTGCTACAACCAGAATCCCTCACTGAAACGTACTGTTCATCCATATTGTACTGCTTATGACCCCACACAACGTTGCAGCATGCACTGCATTTGTGGAAGATATATACTGTAATATGCCTTCCCCCTCTAGCTTCTCACCACCCCCTTTTTCCTCCATTTCTCCTGAAGGCCAATGGATGTTATTAATCCAAAATTACTTACTATGGCACCTTTACTTCACTCTTCCTGGAAGTAAAAGACACCTGCAGGCTGGAGGCATGTCTTGGCGAAATCCGCCTGGTATCAGGCCGGAAATTATATGTGCAGTTTCGCCATAGCTGTCTCCCCCTGTGTGATTTTTACTTGTAAGTGGTCAGGTGGTAATCTAAGTGTGTGTCCAGCCTGTAGCATGTGAGTTGAGTCTGAACTACATGTGTTCTTTTTTTGGTTGGGATATCAACTAATAAGACACAAATGGTTGGTCCAGCTGTGTAAAAATCTAGGTACAACCCATTGCATGGAAGCTTTTAGAATTCTAAAAAATGGTACAGACTCCCATATAGAATTTGCAGTTTCATGTTTCTTGACTTCCATATGGTGGGCCAGGAGAAACTTGCTTTAAAAATCAAAACCAAGGTACTGTCTGTCACTGATTTTCTTACCATCTTTTAAACCTAAAAATCAATATCCTAGAGGAATTGTTTTATCTCTTTTAACTTTATTTTAATCATTTTAACTGTTTGTATATATCTTTGTGTGCTCTTTTATGCTTAATAACCGAAATAAAGAAATATTGGGCCATGTTGCACAATGCCACTAGACTAGCTATCCTGAAAATGCCTACTCACTCGTCACACCAGGGGCGCCTTCCACTTAGCTCCTCAGGTCCTGCCTACTTACATGTACCTTCTTCCTTTTCATTAGTTGCACCAAGTTAGTTGATTTGTTTGTTTGGGTGGATGCAAGTTGTCCCTCTGCTCAGATGGAATTGACCGTTTTTGTTTTCTTTTTTTGAGTTTCAAATGATAAAATATCTCCCACCTTTTGTTGTTACATAGAGCCCAAAAATGCACTCACACCCATGTAAGCCAACCACCACCTCTACGGATTCTCCTGAGAGCCAAGTGATCATTGATAGTATGACTCCCTCTCCTTATGCTAATGGGTCCCAATAACATCGGCACATGGAATGTGAGGGGAATTCACACACTTGTGCATAGATACTCCATCAACTTATGCCTTAGGAGATGTTCCACTCATACTGCTCTCCTGCAGGAGACACACTTGACACTCACAGAAACCACCAGAATCCAAAACAGATGGCATGGCCTGTTATCCGTCACCACTGTTTCTGCCTATGTCATAGGGGCGTTACTATGGGTTAGGCCAGGCATCCCCTTCGGGGCTGATGAAATTGACGTTGATGCAGAGGGCAGATTTGTTTTTCGGGCAGCTTCTATAGCTGCCGACTACTGCTGAGCTCAGTATATGCCTAAACTCGGAGCAAAGCCTATTTCTTAACAAACTATTGGGTATGCTCCCTCACTGGAGTGGACTCCCATAACTCATGGGAGGTGACGAGCGTAACATTCTGGAACCAGGGGTTGATTGCTCATTCCCTCAATTGCCCAGTGGACCCACAGTCTCCACCACATGAGCTCTCCATAACTGGCTTCAGCACTGGCAGCTTCTCCACGTCTAGTGTCAAAGCAATGCTACGGATAGGGTTTACTCATTCTACTCAACCCCGCACCATTTACTTGTATGACTTGACAGGCTGTTCAGTAACTCAAATCTTTTGCCTCCATTACTACAGACTGACTATTTGGGTTGTACACACTCTTACCACACTCCGCAGTACTTACAGTTAGCATGGGATGCTGGTACATCAGCCATCCCCACTTGGCCATTGCAGCCGGGGGCCCTGGAGGACCCTCCCTTCCGGGTATCATTGGGACCACCATAGCTGACTATTTTGAGCACAATGATGGCACAGCATAGACGTGGCTAATTAAATGAGATACATTCAAGGTCACAATATGCAGGCATTGCATGGGTACACAATTGAATATGTGTTAACATACCCAAAAAACCTTACACTCCTTGAGTGCACCTTCATACAGCACAAAACACGAGATGTCCATGACCAAACTGAAATACAACACCTGGCAAATAAGTTGTGTGAACACGCGTCTCTGCTGGAGAGACTGCGCTGTCTCAACTATTTGGCTCACTCGCCCCTCACACATGCCATTGCAGACAGACCAGGGTGCTGGCTGGCTTGGCTCATCTGCCAGGAACAATCAAGCTCTCTTATACTGACACTGAGTTCACTCAAAGGCACCTTACTCTACATCCAGCAAGAGATACATACCAAGCTCATGCACCATTATACATCCCTTTACCACTCAGCCACTGCTGCACCCAATGCACTCATCACGTTTCTCTCCTCGACCAGACTACCTCATGTTACGCCAGAGCAAGGAATTGGACTGTATGACCCTATCACTCAGTTTGAACTACAGGAGAGTATTTGCATGCTAGCTACTGGCAAGACTCCAGGCCCAATGCTTGCCTGCTGAGTTTTATACAGCTGATGCCGGACTGATTGCTCCTCAGCAGAATCTACTTTATAAGGAATCTCTCTCTGCTGTTGCCCTAGCTGACTCCCAGTGTGAAGCCTTGTTTGGTTCTCATCCCAAACCTAACAAGAACCCCACAGAACTAGCCTCATACAGATCACTGGCACTGTTGAACACAGATTACAAGATCTTGCCCAAAACACTGGCTATCATGTTAGCACCTCTAATTCCAACGCGGAGCGACCTTGACCAACACTGGTTTGTGCCAGTGCTCAACAACTCCTTGAACTGTCAATGCTTCTTTTGCATAATGATAGACTCCCCACAGCATTTGCCATGGGCAGGGTGCCTCAAACTGGACCAGGAAAAGGCCTTTGACTCATTGGAGTGGCCATTCCTGTTCGAGACGTTGCAGCGATTTGGCATTGGATCATGTTTTCTAAGGCTAATACAACTATTGTATACACGCCCTTTGATTAGAGTCAAAACCGGCTCCTCGATATCCGAGTCTAATCCAGTTGGCTGGGGTACTTGGCAGGGCTGTTGTCTCTCACCCCTGCTCTTCTTACTATCAATGGAGCTGCTATCTGCGGATCTCCGGAGACAGGGGGTGAATTGGGGCGTACAGCCAGGCGATGGTCACCATGCTGTATCCCTCTATGCAGATGATCTCCTTAAATACCTTTTAGATGTACATAATGTTCTTGTTGAGATTGCTGAAGTGCTGAGTCACTTCGCGGTGCTGTCTGGTCTCCGCATCAGCTGGACAAAGTCATGTTTATTCCCCTTTTCACTTGGTGTGTTGGACCCACCTCTGGTCTTTACTGGAGTGCCTATACCTTGGCAATCCAGAACATTTTGGTACCAGAATTTTTACCACTCACATGAATATTTGATTATAAACTTGCATGCACAGCTACAGATGCTGCAGCTGTCAGTGATGGCCCCAATAGCCCTACTGAAGATGGTGGTACGATTTTTAAAATACTTCTCCAATCTGCCTCTTTATGTCCCGACCAAATTTTTCCAAGACCCGGAAAAAAGATCCAGGGAATTTATCTAGAAATCTGGGTGCTGCAGGGTAGCACTAGGAAACTATACTTGCCTCTGGAACAAAGCGGCCTGGCGGTGCAAAACCTAGAGCAATATTTCCTTGCCTCTCAGTTGCACTGGTTAGCCAATGGTTAGCCAAATGACTTGCCGGCCTCCAGTTGACTGACACGGCAACATTGCAACGGCCCTGGATGCTGACCCTTGTTTTTCACCTGTTCCACCCTGCTACTCGAGCTAAGAAATTGGATACCCCACTGATTATTGTTGCACAATGCTGCTAACACCAGCGCCTTTACCTTAAGCAATCAGCGGTTCTCTATGCGCCAGCTCGGGCCCTGCTGGGCACTCCTAGAAATGCCACCATGACTTCCGTAGCGGAGCCTGAGGCTTGGCATGTTGCTGGACTACACACAATGTGCGACCTCTACAATGATGGTGTCTTCACCCCCTATGAAACATTAATAGGGACATCTGAGCTACCACCGGGACAGTTCCTTTTGTACAATTCCCTGATTGTGACATTTGCCCAACTCTCGGGCGACCTGGCTAGTGAGCCGTCAACTCATTTAGTAGTGCAGTTCTTGCATGTTATGGGGCCGGGTAGGCACATAGTACACTGGCTGGCTGCCTCACTACTGGCCCAGTCAGCGCCCACGTTTGCATCACTACGTGCCCACTGGGAGGAAGACCTCACCTGTCCCTGTACAATCAAGGGATGGATGGCAATCTTGCAGAACTCCACACGCATAACACATAAAATGAGGTTTTGCTTCATACAACCATAGTACAAAGGGCATTTAAAACCCCAGCCAACATCAATTGCTACTTCCCTACTTCCACTGTGTGGATGCTGCATGCCCCAGCTACGCTCTGGTAGGCACTGACCTCATTCACACACTATGGTTGTGCCCCTTCCTCCATACCTACTGGCACAGGGCACTACTCAACTGTTGACATGCACAAAACACCCTACTCTGCATACATTGAAGATCTGCATACTAGGCCTATTCCCCAGGACCAAGAAGAAGATAACCTCTAGGAACCTTGACCTGGGCTTCCTAACAAACAAACGCCTCATCACCAGTGGAGGAAGTCCCCAGAGCCCCCGTCCATTGGGGCATGGACCCGATGTTTTCTTGTGTGGGGCAGGCGGAAAGTGTGGCGCCGCATATGTGGGACACATTGGGATTGCGCAAATACCCAGCAGCTTCCAGCTGGGACACAATGTTGGTGGGTGTCCGCGTGCTCTCACAGTGAAATGATGTGAGTGATCCTGATACATAATGATCTGGAGGTAAAGTGGTGGACGGCTGTCATGTGTACGGACTGGCACCCTACCGCAGAGGTTTCCCAGTCTTCCCTGTCCACGCATAAATGGTATCTGTCAAAAAACCTCTCCACACTTACTGAACCACCCGGGCCGTATTACAGGAAGTGCCCTAGGTGCGCTACAGGAGTTTGTGCCCACCTTCCACGCCCCTGAAATACTTTCATATTATAGAAGGGATCACAGACACTAGTGCGTCCCCTTCTATAATACAGATAGCCCTGGCACACTTAAAGCGCCAGCGCTACATTCAGAGGGTGCAGTCACTGACTTGATTACGCTAAATTTATTCCCTGTCTTCCCTACTAACTTCAGCATGGATGGTCTTTTAATTGCCTGCTGTAAGTGGTGAGGGGAGTAAACATTTCAAAATTTCACATACAATTTAGTTGTCTTAAAAGACCACAGACTCCGAATTAAAATTTATGGATTTTATTATAAGGCAAAAAATAATTGAATATAAACACACCTTAAAATCAAAGAACATAGGGACATAAAAATCAATATAGAGCCGAACCTACGAATATAATTCTTTTAATTGTGATATCAACAGTGCATATAAAGTAAAAAGTATCTAGTCTTACACAGCTATGTAAAGAGTCATACCATTCAAGGAGCCTCACACAGCCTTTCTGCCCACATCCCAACGGCCGGGCGGCGATGATTCAAGGGTCACCTTTGGCTCATGCAATGTTAAGACTTGTGTTCTCTATCAGCAAATTTTTAATCACATCTTTTCATTTTTAAACTACTAACAACTAGAGATGCCAGTTCTACTATCATCATTACTGTAAACCTGTGGCGATTTAATGTTTTATAAGCCCAGTGTTTTACAGCAGACAGTGTACAAATTAGGTAATCCCAGACGTGGAACGCAAGTCAAGACACCTTCTCTAATTCAAATACCCTCAGTACCAGCTGTCTCGTTCCCATCCAACCTAAGGGGGAGCCCTCCGCCCCAGCAGCCTCATTTCCTGCTGCAGTCGTGTCCTGCCGTCTCCTGTATTCCTCATATTATCCCCAAAAGTTCTTGGGCCTGCTTTTGGGCGGCAGCAGCTCACTATTAGTCTCCGATTGTGTGCAGCAGTAAGTCAAGACTCTAGCCCACTACTCAATCCTAGGAGGGGGGCCCTTCATCCAACACGCAGCTAACCTCTTTTTCGCCATCAACATTCCCATGTCTACTATTCGCCGTTTCGCCTTCGGCAGAGGTTTTGAATTACCCAACAATGCGAGCGACGGATTCAGTGTGACCTCTGCCTCCAGAATCCTGCTTATTTCGTGAAACACTGCTCTCCAATTTTGTTGTACCCCCGGGCACTTCCAAGCCAGGTGTAGAAACCCTGTGCTCTACATCTGTCACATGCCGCACAGTCCCGCAGCCCAAACCAATGCAGTCTTTCCGGTGTGTGATATACTCGATTAACAAACTTGAAATGCACTAATCTGTGCCTACCATTCAGGGAGATGCACCTTATGTTGATGCAGCAGTAACGCCACATGTCATCATCAACAGTCAATCAATCAATAAATCATGACATTTGTATAGTGCACCACTCACCCGGGAGGGTCTCAAGGCGCTGGGGGAGAGGGGTCAGCTCCTGCTCGAAAAGGCAGGTCTTGAGTTGCTTCCTGGAGGAGAGATGGTCCTGGGTTCACCGAAGGTGGATTGGGAGGGAGTTCCATGTCTTGGCTGCCAGGTATGAGAAGGATCTTCCTCCGGCGGTGGCTCTGCGAATGCGTGGAACGGGGGCGAGGGCGAGGCTGGTCGACCGTAGCTGGCGGGTGGGCGTTTAGAAGGTCAGGCGGTTGTTGAGGTACTTGGGGCCTTGGTCGTGGAGAGCCTTGTGTCCGTGGGTGAGGAGTCTGAACGTGATCCTCTTGCTGATGGGGAGCCAGTGCAGGTCTTTCAGGTGGCCGGAGATGTGGCTGTGTCGGGGGATGCCCAGGACGAGTCATGCGGAGGCGTTCTGGATTCGTTGGAGTCTTTTCTGAAGTTTGGCTGTGGTTCCGGCATAGAGGGTGTTTCCGTAGTCCAGTCGGCTGGTGACGAGTGCCTGGGTGACCGTCTTCCTGGTTTCGGTGGGAATCCATTGAAAGATCTTTCGGAGCATGCGCAGGGTGTTGAAGCGCGATGATGAGACGGCGTTGACTTGTCTGGTCATCGAGAGGGAGGAGTCCAGGATGAAGCCCAGGTTACATGCATGGTCCATTGGCTTGGGAATAGTGCCCAGGGCAGGGGGCCACCAGGAGTCGTCCCAGGCGGAAGGCGATGACCCCAGGATGAGGACTTCCGTCTCTTCTGAGTTCAGTTTCAGGCGGCTGTTCTTCATCCACTCGGCGACGTCTTTCATTCCTTCGTGTAGGCTGATTCTGGCGGTAGCTGGGTCGTTGTGAGGGAAAGGATCAACTGGGTGTTGTTGGCGTAGGAGATGATGTTGAGGTTGTGTTGGCGTGCGATGGCTGCGAGGGGGCTCATGTAGACGTTGAAGAGGGTGGGGCTGAGTGATGATCCCTGTGGTACGCCGCAGATTACTTCTGTGGCCTCGGATCTGAACGGGGGGAGGCGGACTCCCTGGGTTCTTCCGACGAGGAACAAGATGATCCACTCCAAGGCCTTCTCTTGGATTCCGATGTTGCTGAGGCACTGCACTAGGGTGCGGTGGCAGACAGTGTTGAACGCTGCGGAGAGGTCCAGGAGGATGAGGGCCGCTGTTTCCCCGTTGTCGAGCAGGGATCTGATGTCATCAGTGGCTGCGATGAGGGCGGTCTCTGTGCTGTGAGTGGAACAGCTATTCCAAAGTCACGTTGCCAGTCTAGGCGTGCCTTGCTGTACCCAGTCTCATGTTCAGTTATGGTAATCTTATATAAAGTAGAGACCATTTTTCTAGGAGTGTCCGTCTTAATCACATGTGTGAGTTCTAAGAGTTCTGGTGGTTCTTGTAAGTCATCACCTAACTGTTCCGGCCATGCCTCTCTAACACGTGAAATTGAAAGCGCTGCAGTCCAGTGGGCAAAACGTCCTGTGTAGTCACGTCAGCTACTGTTTTAAGAGTCCCACCTATAAAAATATCTCCCATTTTGTTTATACCTAGAGCATTCAGTGCTATAGTCACAGCTTTATCCCTACATGGGGCTAACTAGGCCGCCCATCCAATAGGCATCAATGGGGAATACAATATCGCCCCAGCATGAAACTACAGAAGTGCATGCCAGGCATGTCTTGGCGAGTTTAACGAATCAAGCTGGCCCGTATATCGGTCCGCTGGATCAAATATAATGGCTGGTAGCGCCAGTGGTGCCGCAAAAAGTCTCTCCAGCTTTATAAACGGTGCGTTTTCTCTATCATGAATCCAGCTGTGTACATGTGACCCCTGCGCTACTTGATAGTATAGATCAAAATCTGGGGCCCCCAGTCCTCCCAGTTGATATGGTAGAACCAGGATCTTCCACTGTACCCTTGCTTGCTTTCCAGCCCAGGCCAGTTTTATCATCAGTGACGTAAGACGGGTGATGAAGCACTTTGGTAAGACCATTGGTATGTTCGTTAATAAATACAGCAGTCTGGGCAGGACCACCATTTTTCATTATCGATATCCTGCCTAGTAGGGAGAGAGGGAGTCCTATCAATATATCAACATTGTCTTCCAAATAAGCCATGGCTGTTCCATAGTTCTCGCGAAATAACACCTCAGAGTCAGTGTGCAACTGGATCCCAAGGTATCGTATGGATTCAGTGGTCCACCTCAGTGGGTATTCCATATCAAACTGCTCTGTAGCAGCTGTAATGGGGAACGCTATTGATTTATTCCAATTAACTGTTAGCCCAGAGAGTGCTCCAAACCGCACCACTTCCCGCAGCAGTGGCGCCAAATTCTTTTCTGGTTCCCTAACGTATAATAGAGTGTTATCCGCATACGTCCTTATGACGAGCTGGTGAGTAGGGAAATGTAGTCCCCGGTGACGGTGGTATTCTCGCAACATGCACGCCAGTGAATTTGCAACCATTGCGTAGAGCGTGGGCGACAAGGGGCAGCCCTGGAGCGTGCCCCTTCGTATCTGGATCAGGTCTGTGATGTGATTCCCATGTTTAATGCGATCTATCGGGTCTCTATAAAGCAACGCAATCTGCATGGAGGAACCCTTTGCCCATCCCAAGTCTCGAGAGCACAGCTCTCAAAAAAGGCCACTCCACGGAGTCGAAGGCCTTCTCCATGTCTAAAAACATTGCCATCGCTTTCGTTTCCGGGCGTGTGTGTTGAAAGGCGCCAAATACCGTTCTCAAATTATATGCAATATTTCTGCCTGACACAAACCCCGCCTGTTCCGGGACGACCAACTCCGGAGTCAGCAAGGCCAATCTAGCCGCAGGTATTTTGGCGTATATTTTTGTATCCACATTTAATAGTGACAATGGTCTGTAGGAGCTAAACTCCTCCGGGGGTTTCTCTGGCTTTGGGATGGCCACAATTATCGCTTCACTCAGAGTTCTCGGCATCTCGCCTGTGTCGCTCATATCTGTGAACAGGGCATAAAGGTGTGGAAGCCTTAGGTCCAAAAATATCTTATAAAAATGAACTGTTAGCCCATCTGCCCCTGGCGCGCTACCAGCCTTCATCCCTCCCAAGGCCTCCCGAATCTCATCATGCTCTATTGGATGCATTAAAAATTCTCTTTGCACGTCCATTAAGAATGGGAGTTTTATATGTTCCAAATAGTCTAATATATCCTCCTCGTTCCTCGTTGCGCGTGATGCGTATAAATCCAAATAGTATTCCCTAAATCTTTGTGCTATCTCTTCTTCAGCTGTAATCAAGACACCCTCCCTTGACTTGATAGCAGTAACCTCTATTTTCTGCCTTTGTTGTTTCATCATATTTGCCAGAACCACTCCCGGTCTATCCCTTTCCCCATATACTCTAGCTGTGGTGTATTTGCCTAAATGCTTAACCTCCGCATCTGCCTCCTCCTGATATTCCGCCAGCAGTCCTTTCAGTTCCTCCCGCACAGCGTCTGTGTTTCCCGCTAACTGTCGTTCTTCACATTCTGCCAGCCGCCGCTCCAAATGCGACAGCCTTTGATGAATCAAACGGAGTACTCTTGAATGTTTGCTCATGGACACCCCTCTAATATAAACTTTGAACGCCTCCCACACAGTCTGAAAACTATCTACAGATCCTATATTAGTTTTGAAATATGTCTCTATCGCTTCATGCAATGCCTCTCTAAAAAGCGGGTAATGTAATGAGTATGGTGGAAATCTCCATGTGAATGGAGGAATTACTTTCTGCGGCGTTGTAAGCATTAACAATATAGGTGAGTGGTCTGAGAATGTACGGGGTAAAACCTGACGTTTGCTTACTTGTGAAAGAAGTCTTGTAGAGGCTAGCCAATAATCTATACATGTATGTATAATATGAAAGGCTGAATAATGCGTTTATCCTCCCAGCTCTGTGTATAAACTTCGCCATACATCAGCAAGGTCTTCACTAATCAGTATCCTGTCAAGTTCCCTAGATGCCTTTGCTTGTCTTGTTGTGTTTCTACCTAGGACCCTAATTCGATATTCCCAATTTATGCCCTTATGTGGTTATAACAAACTATATCCTTATAAAGGCATAAGAATCATATCCATATTTAGTAATAGCCCATGCGGTTCAAACACGGCAAGGCTACTCCCCTAGACTCCTAGAAAGTACAACGTGTTCTTTAAACAAACCAAGCCTCCAGCAGCCCGGGAAATCCCCACCTGCTTTTGTTTTGATTTGAACAAGAACTTCTGGAGTCCAGAAAGAATTATTAAGACTAGATTCACTTAAAAATGTAGACACCGAGGGGAGGAGCCAAGATGGCGGCGAAGACGGACGGGTAGTCTCCCGGCTCCGCGAGCCTTCGTTTCCCGCGGCGATATCCTGATCTCCATCCTGTCACCGCGCTTCCGCGGGAGGACGGTGAAAGCGCGCTGCATCGATTGGTGTTTCTCCGGTGTCCCTGCCTGCCTGCTAGCCGGAGATCCTGCTGAGCCGTTCGGACGGCCCTTCTTAGCCTTGGTTCCGGGACCCATGCAGCGGTGTATGGACGGCGGCAGCCACAGCTACGAGGGGTGAATTGGTTGAGGCGGTGCTGACGCTCTACTCCACGCTACTCGCTGCTAAGAAACTCATCAGCCCTTCCATCAGATTTTACAGGTCGGCTGCCTGGGAATTCTCTCTGCTGCCTCATTTGTGAGACTTTGTGGGTGAGGCGTGCTGTGCCTCCCATGTTGGCGTACATCCATTGCTCAGCCCCAAGCTCGCCCCTGCCCTGAGTCGACCGGGATGGAACTTTCCTGCGAATCGCCCATTATTTGCTGATCTGGGCTGCGCCAGTGGCTTGGGTCCCTGCTGTTCTGTGTAGACTACACCCGCATACCCCTGTGTCTCTCCTGGCGGGACTACAAAGATGGCTGGCTCAGTAGAGGAGATGGCGAATGATGCCTTGAATAAGGACTGGACCGCGCTATGTGGCCATGGGCAGTGTGCTGGACCTGGCGCCGCGCCTCCGACAGCAGAGACGATGAAATTCCCGATCGCCTTAACCTGTGGCTCTGTTCTCGCTGCCCTAGCCGACTTGAGAGCCGGATTGTGTGAGGGCTCTAGATTGCTGGGACGGAAACTTGAGGCTGTCGCACTTACGATGGGCTGTGCTTCGCCGGCTTGTTTGCCTCAGCGCACCGCATTGTCTCTCCCTACTCCGTATGGGGATACAGTGTTGCCGCGCGAACATTCGGAGGTTCGCTTTTCTGGCAGTGTTGGTGTGTACGGATCGTTATCTGCCTGCCTTCCTGATGCTTCATTGTTTCCCTCCCTGCTGGAACTTCTGATCTCGACGCGGCGCCTGGTCAACCTGGCTGCTTCTGCTCAACATGCTCCGCTACCATTTCATGCTGTTTTGCAACATCGGGCGCACCTGGCAACTCCCCTTTTTTGTGCTCATGGACTCGTTCGAAACTGCAGATGTCCATTTTGTTTTGGGGCATCTCCTCCCTGTCGAGAGCGGCCATTTTGTTCCTTTGTTTCATCTGTGGCGGTCGCCCTGCGGGAGCTATGTCCGGGGGGACGGGTGCGGACTGGCCAGGGCTAATGGAACTTTTTCTACAACTTGTGCTGGATTGGCCGGTGGGGACTCAGACTGAGGCACATCCTTAAACGTGTACTGATGCGAGATGCGGTGACTCTCCCCATTTTATTATGTGTTCCTGCTCATTGTTCTTGTTAATAAGTGGGGTGATGTGTACGCTTATGGCTGGGTAGTCCGGGAGACTTTTGAGATGGCCTTCCTCTGATATTAAAATAATTCCTTTTTCTTTTCTCTTCTTTCTTTTCCTTATTCTATATTTCGGGTTTACTGGGCGACAGACACACTGCTGGGGGGGGTAGGCCGTAGCCTCTGCATGCGTGTAGGGTGGGGGGTTGGGGGTTGGGATTATAGTTTTCTGGTTTCAGTTTCTATGGGCCTTGTTTTTTCTTTCGTTCTCGTTATCTTTCTTCTTTATTCTATCTTGGGTCCGTGACTGGGACTGGTATGGGGTGGGTGGCGGTGGACACTGGGTACGATGTTAGGTTTGATACTCCTGCTGCACATACTTTTGAGCCGCCATGCTGCCTGGGGGGACTTGACTTTCGTAGTTGTTGGATTACGTGATAAATTTGTCGCTTACGTCGTGTTGCGCCTGCACGGACTCTGCTTTCTTAGTCTATTGTTTCTATAAAAAAAGACAAACTTTAATAGCTGCAACAAAAAATTTTTAAATTAACCTTCATTGCTCCTGGGACATTGTATCACGACGATCTCCAGTGTAACTTTCAAATACTTGCTATTTGTACCATTGTGTTACTGTGTCGCCGTATTGCATGCGCTTGTGCTTCAAATGGATCGTGGCCGGCCTGATGGTTGTGGGCCCGTATTTGTTCTTTTATTACTGCACAATAAAGGTTTTCAATTTTTAAAAAAATAAAATAAAAAATGTAGACACCAGCGCCTGGCTGACGCCAGAACTGTTATAAAAGATTTGCGAGTCTATATCGGCACATACGCAATTGGCATGCTACATTCTGACCAGGGTCCTGCGTTTAGCTCTCTGGCTTACAAGGAGGCCATGGCCAGCATGGGCATTGCATTGTAGTACTCTTCTCCCTTCCATCCTGAGGGAAATGCGGTAGTGGAAAGAAAAAAACGGGACATAAAGCAATCTATAACGGCGAGGGTATTAGGTTCGGGTGATAGGTGGGTCAAACATTTAACAAGTGTCCAACGTAGTCTTAATATTCTGCCAACAAATTCTCTAAAAGGTCTCACTCCATACGAACTATTGTTCGGTACTAGAATGTACATTCAGGATCTTGATTGTCACACTTCAGTGGTAGAAGAAAAATCCTTTGATATCAAAGACCGTTTGGCTGTTTTACAGGATTTAAATGAAACAAGAAAAAGCCTGAGTAACATAAAGTTGAAACAACAGCCGACAGCCACTGAAGAAAAACCACCTGTCCCAGCAAGACCTGTCTGGATTCCAAAGATTGGGGATCTGGTCAGAGAGAAGATCGCGGTGAAGAAGGAATTTGGGCCTTCTTACAGAAAAGCAGTACCTGTCTTAGCTGTCAGCGGAACAAGATCAGTTGTACTACCGCCCCTTGCTGGTAAAAAAGGAGAACAGAGTTGTATCCATCGACCTGGTAAAACCACAATCATGTGGCCAATAATAAGTAGTAGGCCCATTGGACTCCCTAGAAATAGGAGAATACCGAAATTTGCTATGATCCAAGAGGCTCAAACTGAGAGACTAATCACATTTGATAAACCTGCAGCTAATAAAAAAGGACTATGCAATAATGCCATGGAACTTGTGCCTCCTGAAAATTAAATTGCAACAGTTCGTCAAGAAACACCAGTCTACAATGATGTAGCCTCTGACTATGCTAATGAAACAAAGAAAAATGCAAAAGCAAATGAAAATCCGGAAAAAATTCCAACAATTGACAGAACTGCATCAGGCTACTTCATCAATTTCGATGATTTTTCTGAAGATCCAAGCGAGCATGAAGAAACGACTGCAACAAAAACTTTCAAAGACAAAGTAATTGAACTTTTTCACCAACTAAAAGAAACATATCTGATTTCACCATGGATTGAATTTTGGATTGTGTTAGGTGTACTTTTTCTCCTGCTTTGGCTCATCATGGTTCTATGTTTGGGAAAATTAATTGATGGAAAATATAGTACAATGGACACAGCAAGTCAGAACATCAACTTGGTCCTAAAGCCTCACACATCCTCTCACATCGAGAAAAGAGAACTGTCATCAGTAAGCATCTCAGCCAATCCAATATCCGGTGGGGTAGCATGGGAAAGAACTGATTATGACATTTTTGGCACGGTTGAGCTCTTGAAATATCCACACCAATTCAAGGTTTCATTAAGTGACTTTGTGACACCAAGTACTTTCTCTGATGATTGGGACTTTGAAAACGTTAATAATATGATGTCAGATTTAGTAATGTCAGCCAAATTTACAGAACATGATTACTTACAGGGTTCATCGAATTATGAAGAGTTATACTGTTATAATCATTTTGGTGTCACTATTTGCATGAAACTGCTCAGTCTAGAAATGTTTTATCTTATAACTAATGGGAACACTGTCCAACTCCGCCGAAAGGCAGTTCGAAAACATTTTATGAGAAATTCCAGTACTTCTCGGGGTTTAACAGTGATCCAGAAACGTTTTATTTTAAAATGTTAAATTAGGACAGGAATGAAAACAATGTTGACAAATACTAAATTGATTTATTCTGAAAAATTTTATGACAAAATGTCTACATTTGGTTTCGAATTTTGGAAAAACAACATTGAAACAAAAACGATCTGGGGTACCAAAGATTGGCAAGTGCAAGGCCTAGAAGCATTATTTAGGGCCTGCATGATCCCAGAACAAATGATATTCAGAATGACACAATTAAGCAAACTACTTGTCTTGGCCTAGCTAAGATAAAAGACTTAAATACACCGTCTATTCCGAAACCCATAACTGATAGTAATAGCACCGCAGATGTGGAGCTAGACGTATCCCAAATTTTACACCAAAACAGAACACATCCTGATTGGAAAAAGTGGTTGATCTGGCCAACAGACACAAATAACTGTCAAGAGAGATTCCTGAACAAAACAAAGGGGTTCAAAATGACCAGGCCAGACCCAAGATACTCCCAGAGACAACATCCAGGGTTAGTTACAACATACAGTGTAGGGAAACTATGACTTGAGTGGCTACTGAAATCCACACTGGCTGAAATTAAGCAACACTTGACTTTACTTAAAGACGGTGCTGACTTGCGTGATTTCATACTAGGACCACGCAAACAGCATCAAAAACGTTTCATAGCGGCCGGTATATACGCTGCGTACAACGAAGCTTGGAAAGTAATGCAAATTGACACAGCAGAAAAAATACGAGAAATTGATCGAATACATTTTGAAAACTCACTTTCTGTAGTGGGCAATGGGTTAACGACTCTGTCCTCCAGAATATATTCACTGGAAAGCATTGTATCATCTGTTATTGATATAATAGAGCAGGACTTACTAATGTTACAACATGGTCAGTCTCAATTACGTTCTATTGTACAGCTTGGTTGGACGCTGCAAAATCTGCGTTCAGGCTACGTACCATGGCGTTTAATCAACACAACGTCATTATTCGGTATCTTTAACCTTACTGAGAAACAAATCAGTTTGGCACAAAAAGGAGCAGACTATACAATTCTGAGCATTGAAAAACTTGAGAGATTACCATTGACAATGTCAGAGAGACCTGTCATTGAATGGATAATACACAGAACAATTTCAATTCCGATAACAACTTTCCAGTTTAAGTACTGCCAAGAGTATATACCTGCGTGCCAGTATGAAAGGTCGGGTAAAGAATACATCAAATCAACCTGGGGTTTACCTTATACACACAAATGTTATAGTGAAGGGAAAAAGGAAGTATTCCTTAGTGGTAACATTTGTAAAAAATCACGAAGCGGTACACATCTGTGTCAAGGTATTAACTTGCATGGAGCCTGCGAAGGGTCTTCAAATAACCTTTCATGCCACCTGCATGGCACGCCTGCAAAACAGATAGAGCCATTTTTTAGACAACTTTCTTACGGCAGTTACGCTTTAATAAGTGACCACAGCTGTTGTGGAATGGTGCCAGGGAAAGCCTATCTCGTGACCGTAACTTCCAGGGTCATTTGCTGTATGCAAGTATTGTATCCACACAGCAATCCAGATATGGGGGCTGCGTTATGGCCTTCCTTGAATATCTCTTCTATTCGAATTGATCCTTTAAGCAGAATGAAGTCTGTTCTTTTACAGACAACTGTGCCTTTAACGTCATTCAAAGAAACGTATGATCCTCGACATCCCACGAACCAGCCACATCTCCGGACATCTGAGAGACCTTCACTGGCTCCCCGTCAACAAAAGAATCACCTTCCGCCTCCTCACCCACGCACACAAAACGTCATTCAAAGAAACGTATCATCCTCGACATCCCACGAACCAGCCACATCTCCGGACATCTGAGAGACCTTCACTGGCTCCCCGTCAACAAAAGAATCACCTTCCGCCTCCTCACCCACGCACACAAAGCCCTACACGACCAAGGCCCGAGCTACCTCAACAGCCGAGTCAACTTCTACGCTCCCAAACGCCACCTCCGATCAGCCAACCACGCCCTCGCCGCCGTCCCCCGCATCCGAAGAGCGACTACAGGAGGAAGGTCCTTCTCCTACCTGGCCGCCAAGACCTGGAACTCCCTCCCGACCGACCTGCGCCTGACCCAAGACCACCTCTCCTTCAGGAAGAAGCTGAAGACCTGGCTGTTCGAGCAGTAGCGGCTCCCCCCCCCCCCCCCCCCCCCAGCACCTTGAGACCCTACGGGTATGTAGCGCGCTTTATAAGTGTCACTGATTGATTGATTGATGATCTGCAAGTGGCAAGGACATCGGCAGAGATACATTCCCTTTTATCGACAATTTGCCCCATGCATTTCGTAGAAATGTTAAGCTAAATCTTAAACATGTTTGATACCAGTGGCATCGCACATGTATTTAAGACAGTTTTTTCGGGACTGTTAGCACCCTTTGAAACAGTTCTAGGCATCTTCCGGAATTTTGTCCATTCTGTCTTTGGCGGCCTACCCTTAATCTTGGGACTCGTGACAGGAATTTTATTTTTGTTCCTTCTGCTCCGATATGGCAAGCCAATCCACAGACAAGACTCCAGCAACAATGGAAGAAACGATCCTAGCAATACGATACCGAGACCGTATCACTAAGGTCTTCGGATTGGCCTGGCTAAGAGATCTGAGTACAACCTGGTTTCTTTCATTCAGACCAATCTGGCAGGATTGCATCTTACCTGTGCTTCCATGTCTGCTATACGGAGAAGAATGCATGTTGGACGTCTGTCTTACACTACCATCAGCAGTACCAATGGATATCGTTACTTTGCTAGGTCCTGTAACGACTCATGCATCGTGTTGTCCCCAGCGGCTACCTATTCTGATGACGGCATTCGTTGAGACTTCACCACTACGAGTAGGTGACGGTGAGGTACCAGAGGAAAGCAGCACCATACAGGTACAACCTTCTGTGAGCATTGCTGATCCAAACATCGATGATAGCAATCATGCACAGAATTGCACAGTTGCAGTATTTTCAAACTTGGTCGAACTTTCACCTGATTTTGTAGGCCAATTTTTTGCGAGTCTGTCTGATATGATGTTCTCTCCAGTCAACGAGAATAACTCTTAAAAAACAATGAGCACACAGCTTTCTCTGAACTCTGAATTCGGCCTTCAGTTTTGATAAACAAAGCTACCGAAAATATTTGGAACTATTTTTCCCCCTGAAATCCAAATTATATGTTTCCATTTTACAAAACATTTACCTTTTTTTTGGCACTTAAAGTAGAACTATTCTTAGAGAACAGAGCTTCTATTTTTAGGATACTAGAGACAATATTCTACCTCAGCCTCTAGCACATATACAGCATTTTGTATAAATATGTGATGGAATGGTCTCGACCTTCTTTTCTGTATTCAGAGCCATTTCATGTGTAATTTTCACAATTCATTCCGCTGATATATATATATATATATATATATATATATATATATATATATATATATATGCATTTAACTGAATGATGACACTGCTTGACAAGCGTACAGTACCAATACTCATTTTCGTGTATTTACCATATACCATTTCAAATGCGAAATATGTATTTTGGGGTGGGTTGGAAAACAATTATGCATCGTTATATGTTTACTATTGCTTAGTTTTTAGTAATGATGGACATTAATCCATCGAGTGGGTGTTGTGTTTCTATCTAGGACCCTAATTCGATATTCCCGATTTATGCTCTTATGTGGTTATAACAAACTATATCCTTATAAAGGCATAAGAATCATATCCATATTTAGTAATAGCCCATGCGGTTCAAACACAGCAAGGCAACTCCCCTAAACGCCTAGAAAGTACAACACGTTCTTTAAACAAACCAAACCTCCAGAAGCTTGGGAAATCCCCCCTGCTTTTGTTTTGATTTGAACGAGAACTCCTGGAGTCCAGAAAGAACTGTTAGTTCTTAGTGACGTCTTATGTCCAACCTTACGTCAAAGCCGGCACCTTTCAGGTATAAATATACCAACAGTTGCCTTAAGCAAACACACGGTGGTTTGGAGCAGAGCGGCTATCTACTTGCCTGGGAACCCAGCTGATGCGAGAGCCCACGGAAGCCGCCCCTCCGGTTTGACACACTGAAAGAGACGCTGTCTTTTTCTCCAGCCGAGAAAATCTAGCTCCGGTGTTTCCAGCCACCCTTGCGGGTAGCTGGGAGATCGAGCCCTGAAGAAAGAGATACCAGACCTCCCACATTCTATTACCGAGGTACGGAGCTGACTAAACCCTTAAGAGAATTCTTGATTCAGATTCTTGGCAAAACCAACTTAACCAACTTAACTTAAACTGCTACTTACTTACTCCTTCCCACGTATTAGGCTTAGGTCAGGTACACCGGGGTAGGCGTAGTTAGAAGCACCAGTAGAGTACGTTAGTCAATGTTTTTATGTATGTATATATTTTATCTATTTTAAAGTATCATATGGCTAAGAAACCATATCAATGCTTTTACAGTATTATTTCATATTACTACTTTTACTGTACGCACTTTACTTTATGATAAGTATTGCATTGTGGCAATTCATTTCTCTTGCATGAGAAAGAAGACTGCTCAATAAATACCACCTTTTATTGAAAACGCCCGTCTCTCTATTTCTCTGCACTCTGGTGAAACTAAGTATGCACGGTTGACTGAGTGAAATAGCTGCCTATTGTTTTCACACGACTCTAGAGATACACTCTTTTCTGAGGGAGCAAAGTTGTCATGTTTGTATGGTTGTCAGAAGCTAATTCCTTCTTGTCTAAATCCGGAGAGTTAACTCTTTCCTGAACATTCGAGAACGTTTCTAGTGACCTCTGAGCTAGCTGGCAAAACTAATTAAGTCTAATATAGTCAGTAGAGACCTAGTCGACCTCAGTCCCACGTCTACACTGCTGTTTATATTATTCCAATGCGCAGAGCCTATTCGGAATATAGGAACTACACTACAGTCTCCTGTCCGGGCCACTCGAACGGTCCACGTCAGGGCACCTAGTCATATTGAATTCCCCCCCACCCCCCCCCCCCCCCACAAGACATTAAGACCGGGATACTCCCTCGTAATATCAGTCCGTTTTTTGTAAAACTCGGGGCTGTCATAGTTAGGTCCATATACATTCACCACCAGCATGTCCACCCCTCTGCCTGTAAACTGCGATAAGACATATCTACCCCCCGGGTCTGCAAATAGCATTCTCAATGTGTAATCAGATTTCGGGTTTACCCATATTAGCACCCCGCACGCATGGGTCGTGAACCCTGCTGCATTAATCTGTCCCTTCAGGCCCCTTGATTGCAACCTAAGACTGTTCGGCGGTAAATGTGTCTCCTGTATTAAAGCCAGGTCTATATGGTGTCTAGCTAAATAATTCAAAACCTTGCGCAGCTTACGATAGTCATTTAAACCTCGCACATTCCACGTCAGGGCTCTCAGGACTCCCCACGTAGTGTATACCTCAATCCTACCAGGCGTCCCTTGCATATTTGACGATGCTTGTTAATGTTCTCTCCACAGAAGCCAATAGCATAGAGTCTGATATGTAAAGCGTAGTAGCTGACAACTCGCAACTTTAAACTCTGAACTGCCCTCCCCCTCCTCCCACCCATCCCACCCACAGCGGACCACCCCCAACTAGGTTGCAAAATATCCAGTCCCTAGGCCAGCCCCCCCAACCCCCCCTAAACAATATCTCCAAACACAGTGTCACCACATGTGGGTGGAGGTTGCTCCGCACCAGTAAAAAAAAACAAATATAAACACAGTACTTGATACTCGTTTCAGCTCCTCCAGCCGACAGCTATTTCTCCCCTCCTCCGCGTCGCTCATTGCAAATATTCCCTCCCTGACGTCCAAAAAGTCTCCACACGGACTTGCAATTCTAGCCGCTTACCGTCTATTCAGAGATTTCGCAGCAGGACTTCTCTCAATCTTGTTCATCCATGGCACCACCTGTAGCCTCATCCAGTAATTCCCGTTCCGGGGTTTTCTCCGTTCCTTAGCCCAGTCTTTTAGCGCCTCCTGCAAGGCTCTTGGATCAGTGAAGATATGCGATTGCCCATTTCTGTTGACTTTCAGCTTAGCAGGGTATAGCATAGCATAGTCTAGGCCTTGTTCGCGCAATTGTTTCTTCATAGGGACAAAATGCTTCCTCGCCTCCTGGACTTTGGCCATGAAATAAGGGTACAGTGAAATAGTGGAGCCTCTGTATGTTAATGTTTGTTTTTCTCTGGCAACCCGTAGGGCCGCATCCCTGTCTCTATAATTGAGGAACTTTGCTATAACTGGTCTTGGTGGTGCCCCGGGCTTCAGTCGCGGGGCCAAAGTCCAATGCGCTCGCTCCATGATAAATGTGGTGGAAAAGATCTCCACTCCCAGCAGTGTTTTTAGCATGCGTTCTATAAAGGGCTCCATTTTGCCCGTTTGTGTTGTTTCTGGAAGTCCAAGGATGCGCACATTACTGCGCCGGGAACGCGCCTCCAAATACTCCAGCTTATCTCGGAGCAGCTGCAGCACCCTACCCAGTTGCTTGTGCTCTGAGTCGATAGTTGTTTGCGCCTCTTCAACTTCTGTAATCCTCCTCTATAACATGTCTAATCTCTCTGCATGTTTATCAAGTCTCTCCCCCATTCTATCCATACGGTATGTTAACGCGTCCATCTTCGCCCCTAGTGAGGAAATACCTTCCTGTAGCCCCTTCTCCATGGACTTCAGCATGCTTCTGATGTCTCGTTCTTGCTCTGTAGAGGAAGAAGGCCTGCTACCACCTCCTGAGGCTCTGTCCTGTGATTAAGCATGCTTTTTGGGAAAAGGAGAGCTTGGGCTGGCTGCGCTCCAGTTTTCCCATCTTGTTATCCGGGGGAAACCTATGTAGTGCCAGAAGGTTATGGAAGGCACGATCCCCCCCAGCCTGTCACAAATCCCTGTGCTTGCACTGCAATATCAGTGTCACGAGCCAGTGCACAATGGAACACGCAAAGACTTTCAGGCGGCTCGCGTGTTGTATGGACCATGTTCTCACAAGTCCGCTAGTAGCTACTACCAGAAGCCCAGTGTCCGGTGCTTTGAGCAATGTGTCGCTCCTAACTTTCCCTTGGCGTCTGCACTCCCCACCGCTTCCGCAGCGTTCGCGCACGTCCAATGTGCCACCTACTCTCTTCTCAGTGCATAGAACTGCGCCTCCAGCCTCCTGCACCGTTGTGCAGACTTCAGCCCAATGTCACGCTGTGGTGTTGGATTTAGGGTGCTCTTAACGTGTGCCACAGCGCAGTTTCGGCCAGCGCGTCATCCCAGACCTTTCTAGCGCTGTCCAGAAATTAGGCCTCCGCCCGCGCTCCTAACCAGGTTTCCTTACGATTGCCGTAGGTCCCCGATATTCTACCGGGGAAAGCAATAGACTCCGAGTCAGGCGGGATCCTCCGTAGCCCGGACCGCATCCACCTCTCCCAGACGTGCGGCGTCAGTGCTCCGCTTGTTGCGGGGATCGGTCTCATCCCCCCGTCATTCAGCCAGCAGTTATGGTGCCACTCACCGCCTCGCAGTTCGCGCAGAGCTGGAAACCCGTGTCTCCCTCTGTGACCCAGATCCTCCGACCTGCCGGGCTAGCGCACCTCCGCACGTAGATCGACGTCGTCGCAAGGGTCCGCAACTTGAGGCCCGAGCTTCACGGCCTATTTACTCGCCGGGCCGCACCTCGCACAGCTTCTCCGTCCAGCAACAATTACATTCCTCATCAATCTTGTGCTTGCCCAGCTGCTTCACTGTCAATCCCAGCGGGGTATTAGTGTCCCCAGCTTCGTTATGTCCCAGGATCGTGCAGGATATTGTGTCGACTTAATGAAGCTCGAGACTCAAGCGTCCATCTTGGTCTCAAGAAAGCTACGCCCCCCACCTACGAAAATAATTAATTCAGCATAAAAGGTATAATGTGATGAACTTCAAAATCAAAATGCAACCCAGAATCGAAGCTGAGTCCAAATCCTTTTTCATGAGGAAAAAAAAGAAAGCTTATCTTTCCCTACAGTGCTCTCTCTGAGGGTCCTGCCTATTTTCTTTATCTCATACCCCACAGGTGTCAGCACATGTTGACTTCCTAAGAAGTACTCACGTCAAATGGGTCAGATAGCTTAAGGCTATGGAGCTCTTCTAAGATGCTCCTTCTCCTCCAAAAATGCAGAAGTCTTTCTTTCTGTCCCTGCGCATCATACAAAAAGACAAAGTTCGCTCTCCTCAAATATATCACATTATGAACTGTTCACTTGTAATATTGCCCAGTAGATTTCCTTAGACGCTTTAATTAAGTTCTTCTTGTCTTCTAGTGGCCTTGAGGTTCAGATAGGCCAGGCACGGAAGGCATCCTCCCTTCTCGCCTTTCAGACTTCTTCAAATACGTTCCGGGTATCCCCTTGAACTTAGAATAACAAAGTTGAATTCCTGCACCTGCAGAAGAATGAGAACATACTGAGCTGGCACACAAAAGGATTCATTTAATTATTTCTTGAGCAACCAAGGATTCTAAATCAGCAACAATCTGCAGTTCTGGGCCTATAGTGCAGGCAACCTAAAAGACACACAGTTACATTATATGGTTATAATGCCATCCTGCACATTAAGCATACAGGAATTATAATGGTTTCTAATGCATGTCAAATCCTACTTGAATGTGTACACTACATTTCAATACTTATATATAATACTTAATAAATGCATCTTAATATGCTTAAAACACTGCAAACCATAAAAATATATGTGAGTGCGTTTAAACAATGAGTATAATGCACCCATACAATTTAGAGTGCAGTAAGCGCTCTATCAGTCTGCACCCGCCTGCAAGGGGATCTCTAATCCCCTTTGAAAGTGAAGGCAGGTGCCCCCTGCAGTGTGAAAACACGGAGCGGCTGCTCTGTTTTTTCACATGAATGCACTGGCCCCAGGGCCGCACGAGTTTGCGACTGCCCTGGGGGCAGTGCATACAGCATATGAAGCGCATTGTGATAGTTTGCACTTGGCACACCTTCTAAAAGGTGCTCCAGGCACAAACAATCACAATGCATAATACGGCCCCAGACTTCTCACTGAGTAGTCTGAGTGGGGTTGAAGATGGGCAGAGGCGCAGGGACTTAAGATTACAGGCCTCAAATGTTATTACTATTCTGTTTTTTCATATAACGCATTATTTTCTATTTCACTGCAAAGGCATAAACTGATGTACATTTTGGGACACATGCTGATAGTTTGACACCCTAAGCAGGTAACCCCTCCATGGGGCCTCATGCAGCAAATATGGCACGTAGAATTATTTAACACCTCTCTGATTTATTGCCAGTGCTTTCTCCAAACCGCACATTCGAATGCTGTGATGTCACTAGAATACTTTGACCGAGCTGAAGATGAGATTACAATCCAGCTTTCCTTTTTTGAGCATGCTGTAAACAAAATGCATAAAACATCAATAAAAATAATTTTTTTTTGTAAAGAAAACATTCTCCTATGCAACTCATCTTGAGCATTTAATATCACCAAGATGCTCAAATGCCAGTCCCACAATTAAAGAAGCAGAGGGGTAGATGTATCAAGAAAGCCTTTTGCGATTTCTTATTTGCGATGTTTTGCGAATCGCAAATATAGATTCGCAGAACGCGATGTAAGTAGGTTTAGGCAAATAATCTGCGATTTCTTAAATATCGCAAATTATTCTGCGAATTCTCTGCAATTTCTTAAATTGCAAAATTCGTAAATTAAGAAATCGCAAAAATTGGGAATCAGCCAATGCATGAACAGGGTGATGACATCACAGTCAGGAAGTGTGGGTGATTACCTGCACCTGTTTGCCTGAGCCACACCCAGTGGCTGTTGGAAGATTGCTTTTTGGAAAACAAGCACTGAAAGTGCCAGAGGCACGTAAGAGGAAGATTTGGTTAGACATCCAGCAGAAAGTAAATTCTTTTGGAGTAACAACACGTACCATCGAGGAGTTGCGCAAAAGATGGTATGATATGCGCCTCTGGTCCAAGGAAAGACTAGCAGCAAGATTGAAGGAGTCCAGCAAGACAGGAGGTGGATTGTCAACTGCTGAGCAGCCAACTCCACATGAGGAGCTTGTTGAGGCCACTCTCTTGGCTGAGACTGTGAGTAGTGTTGCGCAGATTGACAGCTCTGAGCCTTCACAAAAACCAGAAGGTAAGATGCATGCATGAATGTATGTAAGTGAAGTTGTGGGTCATGCATGTGCTTTAAGTTACTGGAAGTACACAGTGGGATTTTTTTTAAACCAAGTACAGTGAGTCACAGACAGTGGGCAATGCATTATGGGAGTTGTAGTTACATTTCAACATGGTTTTTTTCACATAATTCTAAAAGATAATGACATTGAGTTTTTTAAATGTAGACAGAAATACACTACAAAATTTGTTTAATCAAAGTAGGAAAACGTTATTAAGTTCATAAACTAATCCAAAAAACAAACTCATATATCTCTATCTACATCCACAGCACAGGCAGAACATTTGCAGGGAGGAAAGTGATGACAATCAATCGCTTCTTGAAGATGTTTGTGCTGTTGAAGAAAGTACAAGTGATGACATTGAGACCACTCCAATTGTCAGGAGAAAACGTAGAAATGTGGCCCCTCTGCCTCCTTTACAAGATGATGACATGGAACCTGATGGTGCAATTGAGATTGTACAGGAAGCTGTTGTTCCTCCAGTACCTGTATAGCAATCACAGGCACAGAGAAGGTCACGGGCATTTACTATTGAAAGGGCAAGGAGCAGCAGAGGTGGACAAGAGGACAATCCTAGTGTATTTGCAGGATTGGAACAGGACATGTTACATGTGCAGTGCCAACAGCACAAGGGCCTACGCTCAACAAACAGGCAGCTGTGCAAATTAAACAAGCATAATGCAGGCATGGGAGAAGGGATGAGAGGTTTCATGAATGGATAGACAATGTTTGGCCATTGAACGCTCAGAGTAATCATGGAACAGGGCAGCACATAGTGCCCATGTAAGGATGCATGGCTACTCCAAAGCAATCAACAGATTGTGCACTATTACTTCAAATTTTACTAGGCGTAGTATTACTATGCAGCGAGTGGTCAGTGAGTGCACAAAGAGTGTTCCCAAAGGTTTAGACAAAGTTACATCTGCTGTTGAACTACTCCAGACTGCAAACTCAGACGCAAGTGTACTGTTCGAAGCTGCTGACACTGAGGAAACCTCAAGCAGAAGCAGCAGTAAACCCACTCCTACATCAGAAGTTACACAGCGCAGGAGTGGAAGGAATGCCGGGCATGCTAGATCCAATAGAAGCATGGAATCTATGCAGCGCTCTACTCCAAACAGGCAGCGCAGAAAATAACTTTTTGGAAATCTTTATTTCATTACTACTCATTTACCCTTTAATTTAGAAAAGAAAATGTAGGTCTGCCTGTGCATTAACAGGTCATGTATCAGTACATTACTATGGTCAATGTTTGCAAATTAAAAACATTAAATTGTGAAACCGCATACATGTTTGGAATTAATTGTCTTACCTAAAAGTAATTGCGTATTATCTCAATTCGTCTTTGACTTCCGGCTGCAGCTCCTACTCCTGCTGCAGCTCTTCTAGGTGGAGGTATTTCATCATCATCAGATGTATCTGAATCACTCATTTCAAATTCAGTCCCTTTTCTCATGGCCATGTTATGTAATGTGCACAGCTAGTTACAATTTTACAGCACGTTGCAGGATTGTATTGTAAAGCACTACCAGTTTAATGAATGCGACAAAAACGGCTTTTTAAAATTCCAAAAGTCCTTTCAATGACACCACGGGTTGAACGGTGTGCATTATTATATCTCCTTTCATGTACATTTGATGGATTCAGATATGGTGTCAAAATAAAGTCACGCACAACATAGGCTCTGTCACCTGCATGATGAGAAAGAAAGAATGAGTGTGTGTTTCCAATCAAAGGAAAATGGTATTAGTAAGAATGCAAAATGATTGTACATTTACCTAGTAGATAACCCTCTCCAAACTGGCCAGCACTCAAACGTCTATGAAGTCCACTATGCCGAAAGATATATGAATCATGAGTGCTCCCTGGGTATTGAGCCACAATATCAGTGATGATGTACTTTGCAGTGCACACCATTTGAATGTTGATGGAATGATAACATTTTCTATTTCTGTACACATATTCTGTGGCAGCCGGTGGAGTGATGGCAATATGGGTGCCATCTATGCAACCAATCACATGTGGAAAACGTGCAATTTGATAAAACTAGAGTTTGGTCTCTTGTATGTCTTGTTGGTTGTTGGAGAGGTAGATGTGATGTTGAAGCCTACTCATCATTGCATCCAGGAAAATTTAAAAAAAGCGTGACCTGGCACTCTGAGACTCCCCTCCTACCTCTGCAATGACCCTTTGAAAAGAACCAGAAGCCAAAAGGTGCAGTGAGCACAATACCTGCACATGCGTAGGAATTGATTGCGTCCTGGCTGATTGATGTTCCCGAAAGTGTTTCAATTCATCAATGAGGTCTAAAATGGTGTGTGGGTGAAGTCTGTATTTCTCAAAGATTTCCTCACCAGTTTGCTGGAACAGCGTAATGCGCAGTCTGAAGATTCTCTTCTGCCTCTGTCTCCTCTGTGCAAGGGCTTGGATACGCAGCCTCCTAGCTACCAGGTAAAGTCCAGCCATTTTGACAGTTGAAATTGCATTGTGGGTTTATTTTTATACTTTCAAATTGGTTACCACCTTCATGTAGTTGGTGTTAATTGCAATTTCTTAATTTGCGAATTTCATGTTTTCGCTATTTGCGATTTTTTCTTATATCTCTTTGCGATTTCTTATTTTGTGATTTCTTGTTTGAGATTCTCCCACATGTTCAACCATGCAAAATAAGAAATAGCAATTTAATTAGCAGAATTTGTACTTTCGCAAAGTAAGTAATGGCAAAAATTGCGAATACTTATTTTGCGATGCGATTTCTTACATACCTCTCGAATTCCTACTTTTTAGTCACAAATGCTGCTTTTTTGTGATTTGCAGCATTTGCGACTAGAAAAAAGCTTGATACATCTACCCCCTAGTCTCTTCAGTTTTGGTCAACAGAACAAAGCCGCTTTTAGAGATTCTGCATGCAGTTCTAATATGAAGATCGTTTTATTCGTAAACGTCATAGAAGTGTCACTCTGTTGTTGCAAAGTGCTTTATAGGATATCCGTAACGTAACACACACACAGCACGACACAATACAACACATAACAATATATTTTTTATAATATCACCAATGAGTTACATTCGTGGAAGATGGAACATTTATTTTATCGCCGTTTGAAACGAGTACTTTAAATTCTTTGACATTTTATAGTCACTGCAATCATTCTTTCAAAAGTGATGTTTAGAAAAATTGAGTCAAAGCTTGCTTGCGTTTTCATTTTGTACTATTAATGAAAATCATGTCAAAGCTATCAAAGAAAAAAAGTGTGTGACAGGAGAATGTTTCTTCCATTATAGTTGAATTTAGAAACAGTTTTAGAATTGGTCCCTTTATCTAAGTTGTGGTGATATGTCTCTGACAATGAGTCACCCTATATATATTTTACCGATGTCAGTCAAACCTACAATTCAATTAAAACAAGTACCTTATCTGAAAAACATAAAGTAATACACCAATAAACTCTTGAAATGAATATTATATCTTCTTGAGAGGTGACACTATTTGTTGATAAAAATACAGTCGATCCTTTCTGAAACTGTCCCCTTACTTAAAGCAGGAGAAAGGAGAAAGAAAGGTCACACGAGCACGTTCATACAGAAAGGAGATAACATAATCGTTAACTTGTATTTCATAGAATTCTGAAAATCACAATTCTTTATATTCGTTTGCTAAAAGAGTAATTCAATAAATATATTAAGTTAGAGTAAGCATTCACCTTGAACAAAATATTATTTATGCATTTTTCTCCTTGGTATGATGTAAAGCAAGGTCTAGAACCGAAAAACTCTGCAGTACAAATCCAGGCATTTCACAGTACAATCTAAAAAATATATATTGAGTGGCATCACACTAACAAAACTGAAAATAAAAAGGAACATTTATTTCAGTTAGGAATCCTAAACTAAATGTAATTAGGACAAAACAGGATATTATGGTCAGAGGAACAGTGGTGGCTGGTAACCATAAAAAGTGGTGAGACATAAATCAAGGCTAACATTTCAGTGAGCAAGCCTGTCTTCTTCTCGAGGGGTTCAGGGGGTGTGCTCACAATTCCTACCAATCAGTCTTACTCTCTCACTAATTCTCAGTCAGTGTCATTTATTTACTCTCATTCACACTTGCACTCAATTTAACTTACTCTGACTCAATCTCACTCGGTTTCACTGACTCACACAGTCTCACTCATTCTCACTCTGACCCAGCCAGTCTCCCTCTTTCTCACTTAATTTCACTCAGACCTATTCATTCTTACTTACTACGTCTCACTATGACTCAGGCTCGCTCATTCTTGCTCAGTTTCACTCAATTGCAGTCACTGACTCACTGACTAGCACTGTGATTCATCCATTTCCTCTCATCATTCATCCTCACCGAGTCTCCCTCTGACTTACTCGATTTCACAGATTCACTCAGTCCCATGCATTCCAATTCACTCTGTATCACTAATTCTCGTTCCTTCTGACTCACTCAATCTCACTCGGACCCCCTCAGTTTCACTCAGTCTCATTATCACTGACTTGCTCTCACTGATTCAGTTCATCCCACCCATTCTTATTCACTCAATCCCACTCATACTCACTCAGTTACACTCATTCACACTCATTCTCACTTATTTTTACTCATCCTGAGTCACTCAATTTCACTCTGACTCACTTAGTCTCACAAATACTTAGTCAGAGTCACTCATTTTCATCAATCTCATTAGTCACACTTATCTTACCGAGTCTCATTCATTCAGTCACACTCATTCTCACTCACTCTGACTCAATCAATCTCACTCATTATCAATCTGACTTACTCTGTCTCAGTTGTTACCTGTCTCACTCAGACTGTGGCTCACTCAGTTTCACTCTAACTCATTCAGTCTCACACACAGTAACACTCAGGAATGCTCCTTGTGATTCCCCTTCACTCATTTCTTTCAGTCTCACGTATACTCACTTTTCCTATCACTCATTCTCACTCACTCTGACTCACTCCTTCACTGACTAACTCTGTCACCCTCACACACACAGACACACAGACAGGCTCACACATGCACACAGTATCTCACTCTGAGATGAGTTGGGAAAGGATGGGGTGACAGACTGATTGGCATGCAACCATGAGCACTGCAATGCTTAAGCCTGCAGCAGCCATGACTGCCTGTAGCTGAGACACTGTAGCAAGTCACAGATAGAGTGGCACCTGGGCATTCCCAGGCCTTGAGGCCAGGGTCGGGGTCTTCAACAGCTTTGAATAATATCTCTGACAGCTGATCCAGGCACGTTTGGGGCATATTCTCAAGAACGTGTGATAACCATTGCAAAAGTAACAGCACAACTTCCAACATCGCAGTCTATTGCTGGAAAATTATGCAGTGTTAACAAAGCAGTCTCAATACGGCAGTACCATGCAATAGTCTCCAGATAATGAGTCAAATGTCTGCATTAACATCAACGCCACACCGCAAAAATGCGAAATGCGAACGCAAAAAATCTTGCGATGAGGCCAATTGCGGTACAAAAAGCAGCAAAAACCAGCATCAGGCCTGCAAATCCCATGCGTCTAGTGGGAAAACAAACTAAAAAACGACAGAAATAACACACCAGAAACAATCCAAAGCGCGTGGCAACATGGATGCACCCTGACCGAGCGCAGAGTCCAACGTGAACCCCACAACCCCCACAGACCACCAGCAAGGAACAACGGGGACGGGGAAAGTCAAGGAGAAGAGGGAGAGGAAGACGGGGTGCAGTCCGCAGCAAAACTAGATCTACATAACAGAGGTGACAGAACACTACCATCAACTGACCCACAAGTAGACCACTGGGAATGCAGTTCGATTGTCGAGGAGGCCAATGGAGGAGGCCAAGAGGCACTGATATGATGTGATAATCTAAACCAGGCACAAACCCGCTGCCAACAGGAAGCAGCAACGGCGACAGGAGGTGGGAGTCCCGTGCCACAGGAGGAGCTGGAGGAAATGGAGGCCACTGTCATCAGTGTGGAGATGGTGCAAGGAGTAGCAAGTATGGACACAGCTCGAGAGGACCTGACACAACATCAACAGGGTGAGTATTGACCAGGGACTGGGGGGACGGGGGAGATGGGCACAATGGCACACATGCACAACGAGGTGTAGCACACTGCACTCCCAAAATGACCCTGGATCATGTCCCTGATCCCTGTGGCACACTCCAACACACACACATTGCAAGAACAGCAAACCCACATTGACGACAAGTTGGCACAATGCGGAAACCCGTCCCTGCAGAACAGAGGACACAACTGGCTCCACACATGTGCAGAAACAGGCCTAATACATCTGACAGAGCTGGAAACTGTGAAATAGAAATGTACGTGTACAACCTCACGTCCGTCATGTAGTCCAAATGTACATGGTCCGCATCCAAATCCGGCACCTCCCAAACAGTCACAATGTACACTGTCATACAGTCTGCATGTAAACAAGAACAAATCACCAACATACATGTCAACAGAATGTCAAAATGCATCTCCCCTACTCATTGCAGAGGGACACACAACACCTCCAGCAGAGCACAGACCACACATCAGTGATGCCGGAGAGGACCACCACACCTTCGACACCGACTCCATACAACAGCCCATAGACATCCCACGCAACCCATCACCAGGACCAGGGCAGCCAAGCTACTTAGAGGAGAACACAGACCCTTCAACAGACCACACAGCAGGAAGCACCCTCAAGCGCGGCTGGCTCACAACACTTCACCAACCCACACATGGCACCCCAATGCTAGGTGTCAGAATGCCATGCAGAGGTGTGCCAACAGGTATGGGTGGGGCCCGAACCCATGGAAGGTGAACTAGATCACACACGTAGGCGTCTAATATCCTTAAGGGACCACCCAGTGTCTAATATCCTTCAGGGACCACCCACATCCCACAAAGGAGACCCACACTGCCATAGAGACACATGCAGATGCACATTCCCAGTACAGAACCACGCCCGGGGCACGCAAATATCAGTCACAAACCCACATTGGCTCTGCGCATGACGGCCCAGGCCACTCCCCTTACAAAATGAGTGGGTGATGACAAAGCTACAAGTCCAAGCTCCAACCCGCTGCCTGCGGTGACATGTCTGCGCCTGCTGTACACAGCATAATGTAATGCCATAGGTCCCAGGGCCCTCATGCATACAACAAGACCACAGGGACATATGCAGATATTATGTTGAACTGGCTATGGGCACGTGCGCCCGGCCCCTTTTTTGGCAGGGCCACATTTACAGTGACACCTGTGCTGGATGTGTGTGGAGTGAGTGTAAGCCAGCCCGCACGGAGTGTTTGGTGCTGTCAACAACTTGAACAATGGACACCAGTGCAACAGAAACTGAAAACACCTACATAACAACTGCTGAGCAACATGGAGGGAGCCGGAGCAAGTACAGAGGTCACCCAACATGCAAACCGAAGTGTCTGTGAGTTGCAGGGCACTGAGGTTGGGGCATTAGAGCTGAGTGCGCTCATGTGATGAAAACGACTAGGATTGTGTCCATTCAGGATATTCCTGATGCAGATGCAGTGGGGTGTGTTAGACCTGCATCATCTTCCTCATCAATGTCCCAGGTCTCCCACACTGCCTGAGGTGACATTGCTGCTCAACCTCTCAGCAGCACAAAACTCAGTCAGCAATGGTCCATGGGTTGTAGTGCACTGAGTCAGTGGCAACTAGACTGCTGAGCAGGGGATCAGGCAGATGATGGCATCCATGACAGGTGTGAGCAACTCTGTTAGTCTGCCAGTACCACTGTTTCGACTCTGGCAGATGGGGGTTGGAATTGGTCCTGATGATGGTTAAATGTGCCTCCTGTGGTGATGTGACATCCGGGCCGGTCAGTACTCGTTTGATGTGTGAGCCCTTGTGGACCGCAGTTGAGGACGGAGATAGCGGACAGCACAGGGCCACATGCACATGTCGTCAATGATTACAAGACCACCGTCACAGAGGTCTTCCAATATTCATTTGGACAGGGTCCCTGACTTGAGCAGCACAGAGTTAGTGGCCCTGGATGCACGGCGGCTGGCACAGGCACCCCGTCATGCGACAGTGACTTGGGGTCCACTGAGGTAGGGCCATGCAGACTGAGTGGGTCCTCGTCGATGTTGAAGGTGAATGTGGCTTATCGTTGCGGGGGACAGTGGAAGGTGTCCTCCAGGGCATGATGCAGAGGGCAGATGCTATCCAGAAGCATCAAATGGAGGAGGGGAGTGCCGCCACCAATACGGTATCAGGTACATGAGGATGAAAACTACCCCCAGTCCATAGACTCAGACACCACCAATGTTTGACCAATGAGGGTCCATAAATGTCGGGGAACATACTTAGTGGCACCGGGGCTGAGAGGGGATGCAGTCTGCAATGACACGGGTACATTGTTATGAACTCTGCCATTGCTAAATCAAGACTCTGTGACCTACTGGACCACAGTGTAGGCAGGAGGCAGAGGTAAGCAGTGGCCCACAGCCATGTGTCATAGGCTCACAATGCACAGAGTTAGTGACACCAGGGCAGTTGTCGGTAGTGTTCAATTACCTCCGTAACAATGAGCCTTTTTTCATCCCAAATGCAACGCATCATCCTCTTACGCCTCTCCTTGCATGCAATGATATGTACTCTGCCTTTGAAAAATTGTTGCTCAGTTCCAATCGTTTGACCTACTCGAGTGCAGCGTAGGCCAAGGGCAGTAGTCCACGTGGGTACACAGAATCTTGCAATTGTGATGCACTAATAAGACCTGGTGGCACCACATTGTATAGTGACATAAATGCATCCATAACTAATGTGCTCTGCCATAGTGTAATCAAGACTCAGTTCCAAATGTGTGACCTACTTGTCCGCTGTGTCAGCCGGTAAAGTACGTAAACGAGAAAGGATTACTGCGGGCCTTGATCGCAGAGGCTGTGATGGTCGTAGCAGGTTGACAGGGTCGCGAGCCTCGGACTTGGAGTGTGCACAAGCACGTGCTGGGCCCTCTTTGACACAAGCCGGTGTCGGCTGGTGAGCATTGAGGCCTGGGTGCGCTGGGGCGGGTAAGACAGGTTCATGGACCAGCGTCCCGGGGTGCAGCAGGTACACAGGCTCGCAGACAACCCCGCTCATGGTGACGGCCTCGTGGTGGGGTGAGATGCGCCTCCCTGGCAAAGACGTTGGGCATTCCTGTAGAGGACCACGCCCAGAGTTACGTGCCTTTTAATCACACCCTACACTGGCCTGGCGTACACCAGGCCAGCCCACTCCGCTCACGCTTATGGGGGGAAAAGTAACAAGCTACATTCCCGCGATCTTCCCCACTGGCTGGGTGACATAGTAGCGTCGACTGTCCACTACACTCCAAACACCAGTGGTGTGTGTCGACATGGACATGTGTGTGTTCTGCATACTGAAGTCTAGCCATCACATCCACCACACACTTGGCATTGTGTATATTCTCATTCATCTGTCACTTGCCTCCTTTGCACATGCCTGGTCCCCACCTCTTCTGACATTCTGCTATTGTGTGGCTGAGGTGTCATGCCGTTGATGGCTAATGTGCATGGCTGGGCCACATTCCCACAGTGAGTTTTGCTGTCGTGTCTTGTGGGTGTGCATGTTGTATGTGATCTTGTGCCATGTGCATTTCCCTTGTTGTGAGTTGCATGATTGTGGATTTGAGGTGTGTGGTGCATGCATTTGGTATTGGCTAATGAGCAGTGCATTTCCGTGGGTGCCATCCTGGTAGCGCAGGTTGATGATAGACTGTCAAAGGTGTTTGAATCATGCACACTGCCTGGGTGGTTGGCGGCGACGTTGACGGCGATTCCTCGGTGGTCCACTAGTGCCTGCACTTTGGTGGGATACGTGCGCTTTCTGTTGCGCTTATTGTGTGTAGTGTTGTCAGGGGCCACTAGTAGGACATGCGTGCAGTCAATTGCCCCGTGACACGTGCAGGAAACCAGCTATGGCGTAGACCCCTTGGTTGGTCTCCGGCTGTTCCTGCGCAGTGTGGGGGAAATATAGATAGTGGGGTACCAAGCTGGTGGTGTCATCCATTACCGTTGTGAGGGACTTGGATTGGCCTGGCTGTGTGAGTCCTCCGACTCGTGCGGATGTTGGTTAGAGGGTACCAGAGGCAAATAGGTGCATCACAGCCAGCAGTTTTGTCTGAGGTGGGATGTTGGTTATCCGCTGTGTTGGTACCATCAACCTGTGGCCAATGGTGGTCAGGATGCAGAGGAGAGTTATCCCTGTGAGCATGTAGTGGGCAATGACATTCTCTGGTGTTGGGTCTGTGAGGTTGATGCATTTTCAGGGGGTCGCTGACTTTTTCTGAGCTGCCTCAGTGTTGGTCAGGGTGGGCGTTGGGTATCCGGGGAGGTGGGGGGTCCTAGGGGTAGTGGCGGTGGATATTGAGGCCCTCTTGGGTTTCTGGCCCGCATGTTCAGTGGCTTAATGGCATCTGCTGTTCTTCAGGTGTGGCATTGGCCTGGGCTCCCTTTTGGGGTGCAGGCTGCTGTCGGACTTTACACCATGTCAGGGCAGGTGTTAATTTCCTGAAGCTAATGCTCCTTCTCGCATGTTTCATGATCTTTTTGCTGATCTGGCTAGTCGTTGAGAATGTTGTAAAGTGGTGTTGTCACGGCTTTTGGCATGGGAACGCCTACTTTGCATCTCATTAACTATAGTTCTCTGGGTCGTCTGTGGCGTTGTTTTTTGCAGCTGCTATTGTTTGTAAACCCGTGCTATAGGCTGTTAGCACCAGCTTGTGAATGGGGTGATAAATGTATTTAAACTTTGGCTGCTATAAAGTGCTGTTAACTCAGTGATAACTCCTTGAGAATATGCCCCTTTGTATTCTGCGATGAGTGAATAATTGAATAATTTGCACCCTTGGTATAGTAAACAAGCATTGGAAATGCAATAGGTCTCACATTTGTTTGATTTTGAGATTTTGGCGTTGTAAATGGCAATGTATTGTACCCCTGAGTTTTGGAGTGTATGTATGTGTGATGGTGTGTCTACCCAGAGCACTTTGCACTTTATGCTGTTCTGCAAACTGTACACGAACTTCCGTACTACCTTCCTGAAACCCATGTTTGTTAAGTATGGTGTACGTACAGTTAAACAGGCTATGGACTTAATTTTTAACCTACAATCTGCGGATATCTGTTTTTATATTGCAACGTTTTTAAACAAGTGCATTAATTCTAGGAAAAGCATGTGCTTCAATGAACTTTGAGTGTTAATTTTATCTGTAATATTTCTTACTTTTAAATACTTTTTATGAAATACTGTATATTTTATGCCTGTGCTTTTATGGTCATTCACTTGTACCGAATAAAGCTTCATGAATTAAATTGAATTGAGTGTATGTATGTGGTGTGTATTTGAATTTGAATTTGTTTATTGCACAGTTAATAAAAACTCACAATTTTACACAAAGATTAAAATAAATTTAAAAGTCTTTTGACTATGTAAAACTTTTCCTAGCGAAAAGGATGTTGCACATGAATAAAGTCTCGAAGAGTGTGATCGGTTAAGTGGATCGTCCTGTTGATCGCTGCTATTGTTAGTTGTAGTTCTTGTAGTTATTAAGTAATTGCAGGATCTATGTTCCCCTGATTTAATTAATTTTCGCTCAGCAGTCTTAATACTTTTATTGAGGGATCGTATGAGAAGGTTACCTTTGTCCCAGTGCGGTTGGTTTTTCGCGTCCTTGTTCTGTTTCATTTAATTTTTTGGCCACTATTTCGAAATCTTTAACTGTTCTACAGTTTAACTGGGTTTCGTTGGGGTCGAAGCAGAGCATTACTGCTTGCCTACATGATCTTACACCCTTCTGGTTCCATAGGGGCCGGAGCATTGACCGCCTTATATCCTCAAAAGCTTTACAGATGCATATAATATGTATAAGGTCCTCCGTTGCAGATTGGCAAAGGCGACATGTGTTGGACGGATCGGGCCTTTTCCAAGGTTCCAGGTGATGTGCTATGGGTATGTTGCCTAGGCGCATGTTTAAGAACTTGCTTTTTATTTTTTGTGTAAGGCCCCTTAATAGATATTCTTGTGGCTTGATGGCTCCATAGCCTTCGAGCACTACCCATCCGTGAGCTCTCCTGGTCAGGGTGGCTCTATCCTCGAGTGAGGAGACCAGTTTTGTGACCTTTGTCACCGTTTTCTTAAAGGTCCCGAAGTCCGTACTTGTTTCCCAGAGCTTATTTAATCCTAGGCTCTCCAATGAGTTTATTAAGTAGGCCCTTGCTGGGGAGATTTCTTTGGCGTGAAGCTCGGTCCATAGGTTCGCATTTAGCGATCCCTGCTCCGATTCTTTGATTTTGCGCCAACTTTTTACATATTGTCCTTTCCTCTCCACCGATTGTTTCAATAATCCGAATTCAAGACGAATTTGGGCAGGCGAGGAGTTTTTTGGGAGATGGAAAATTGCCCTATATGCATGACTGATGGTTTTGTCCAGAGTGCTTGCATCATTACCTCGCATTGATTCGCTGCCGTAAGAGAGCATTGGCAGTAGGCGAGCTTTGATTACCTGAAGAAGTGGCGCTAGTGTCCTGTCAGGAAGGACTTTCTGCAAGGGTCTTATTGATATTTGAAAGGTCATGCCCTTCCTGCGAATGGCATCTAGTTGGTGCTTGGAGGAGCCATTGCCCTCTATTATGACTCCTAGATATTTGTAAGAGGCTACCAGTTCTAGTCTTTGTTTGTCCAGATACCATGCAGGCTTCTGTTTTTTGTTGTAGTTCATTGGCATGACCTTGGTTTTGTCCAGGTTAATTGTTAAGGAGTTTGCTTTGGAAAATGTATTTGTTTTATCTAGAAGGTTTTGTAGGCCGATGGGAGACCGGCTGATAAGGACCAGGTCGTCTGCGTAAAGCAGATTTGAGAGCGTGATATTTCCTAGCCGGGGTGCGTGTGATGTGACTGTTTCTAACTCTTCGGGAAGATCCGCAAGGAAGAGGTTGAACAGTGTTGGTGCTAGGACGCAGCCCTGCTTTAGGCCTTTGCTTTATTTTCCTCGATAGATGTGTGCCGGATCCCAGTTTTATTTGGAGCCATGTATCGGTATGCAGCATTTCCAGCTGCTGTAGAAGGGGGCCAGGGATTCCCCATGCGCTCAGCTTCCGCCATAGTTTGTGTCGATCTACATGGTCGAATGCGGCACTGTAGTCAATGAAACATACAAAAAGAGAGCTTTTTGCCGTTTTTGCTGCGTCGGACAGTAGGGTTAATGCCATGATGTTGGTTAGGGTTCCCTGACCCGTCCGAAAGCCCGTCTGAGTAGCTGGAATGATGTTATCTTTTGTTGCCCATGTTATTAGATCCTTCAAAATGAGGCTTGCGTAGTACTTCGCTTCTACATCTAACAGGGCAATCAACCGGTAGCTGCTTGGGTCGATCCTTGCGCCTTTTTTATAGATTGGGCTTATTATCGAGCCTCTCCAAGAAGCTGGTATTTTTCCTATTTCCCTTGCTTCGTGGAAGATTGGGGTCAATGTGGAGCACCAAAAGGCCGGATCCTGTTTATATAGTATAGGAGGGATCCCGTTTGGTCCTGGCGCCCCCTCAAGTTTTCCCTTTGAAATTTGTTTGAGGATCGTGTCTGTTGTTTCTTGGAGCGATAGTCCGGGTTCTGTTTTACTAGAATCGACTGTCTTGCAGGTGGCATCGTTCACTGCTAGAATGCGTGGCCCGGTTGTTTCCATGTTTGATGCTTGTTTTTCTTTTTTGGCTTGAATATCATTTTTTCCTAGTTGGGGGGAAGCTCCCTTTTCCGAGTTTGTCCCCTCGGCTTTCTTTTTTGCGGGATCAGTTGTGTTAAAGTGAGTTGTTAAGTAGTTGGCCCAGACCGATTCCGGTATTTCAGAAGTAATACCTCTGTGGTTTGGCTGTTGGAGCCTGTGAATCATCTTCCAAAAGCTAGAACTATTCTTCTGCTTTGAGTTGTGTAAAATCTTTGCCCATAGATCTTCGTTCAGTTCCCGCTTCCTTTGCCAAGTTTTCTTTTGTAGCAGTGCCTTTGACCTACGTAACTGCAGTTGAATTTCCGGGTTATTTGGAGCTTGCCGGAGCTGTATGAGGATCCTCTTTATTTCGAGCTTAATATTTTTTATTTCGACTGTTGTTACTTTGCCAAACGTATACCTAGTAGTGTTCCCTTTTTGGTCTGTCTTCCTTATGGCGTGTTTTTCTCCTAGTGCCGTTGTAAATTTTTCCCATAAGGTAATGGGGTTGTCTGGTGTATTATGTGTTTCCTGTATTATTGTTTTTGCACTGTTTGTAACAGTTTCTATGTCCGAGATCTTGCATCGTATTCGTTTATAGTCAGTAGTATGTTCTGTGCACATACTTCTGATTTCGATGGCTTCGTTCTTGCAGGTTAGTGCTAGGTTGGCTTCTAGCGGCAAGTGGTCGCTCTGGGCTCTGTCGCCTATCTTGAAATCTTGTACAGTATCATACAACCGGAGTGTAACTAGAATAAAGTCTAAATAGGATGATGCCAATGACGAATGAAATGTTGGTACTGGAGGAATGTCCTCTTTGAAACGGCCATTAAGGGTGCGCAGGTTGAGTTTCTCTAAAGATTTTAATAGCCTGGATGCAGTGTTGCTCTGTTTGTAAATGTGGGGATTTTTTTGAGGAGGAATTTTCCAGACTGTGTCCATTTCTTGCGTCATCTCATCGGTTGTCGGTTCACCGAATAACTGGAGGTTGAAGTCGCCTCCCACTAGTATGTTTTCTGTTTCTTCGTCCTCCGTGAGTCTTGTTAGTTCTCGGACTAAGTCGTTTGACCCAGACAGCTTTTTCTTGGGATGAATGTAGGTGTTAACTACAAGTAGCTGTTGACTTTCCTGAGTTTTTCCTATTGTAATTGATATCGCCTGAATTGCATTCGGCGGAGTAAGGTTTGTAGTTAGTAATTTAATTTCTCCTATTACTGGTATTGAGGTGAAGATTGCCAGGCCGCCGGAGCAGCGGCCATAATGTGATTCCTTGCGGGCCGGGTGTATCCAAGCTGTGTATCCTTGCAGAGTTATTTCATTGGGCTCCCATGTTTCCTGGAGGAGAATCAGATCGAAAGATTGCAGGTAGTTCAGTGTTTCAGGATCCTCCAATTTGTCTCCTAAGCCGTTTATATTCCAACTACAAATTTTAAATTTGTCTTTTCTTTTGTTGGGACCTGCAATTTTGTCCACTGTAACTGGCTCGATTTGTCAGTTTGTGGCCCTTCCGATTATTGTCCGAGTAATTGTTTCTTTGAAGGAGTCTGTTCGTTGGAACGTTGGAGTTTGTGGTTTCCTATGATGTTTTTCCCGTTCTGGGGAGTAGCTTAGTGCTCCTTTGAGTACTGATGTAGCTTATTGAGGTCGTTTTTCCTTCCGGTCTTCGAGTAGTGGAGTGGGGTAGGCTGGTTTTATTTCCGGTTCAAGCTGAATTCCCCACTGGGAGAAACTAGGTACGTGCTTCATAATCGATTTTGCTATCTCTTTGGTTTTCCACGTTGCCCTTGTTTTCTCGTTCCATTGTGAATTTGTTGCTGGATGGAATTCAATTGATAGTAAGTCAGAGGTGTTTATGGACTTTAGTTCTTCTATTGTATTAATTAATTTTAATATGTTGCCCCTATTTAAGATGTCAACTCTTCCCTTAGATTTATATTCGGGTATGAAAAAGATTGTTTCTGAGTCTGTTTCCCTTGTGGGTTGCGTTATCTCAAGAGACTGCTCCCGAGTTACGTTTATCCGCTCTGGGTGTTTGAGGTTCTGTTCGTTTGATGTGGGCTGTGAGATGCCCTGATAGGATTGATCGCTGGGAGGCGTGTTGCCGATATTTGCGTTACGTGAGATTTGGAAGTTTGGTTTAGTTGGTGTGGTCTTTGCCTTATTACAGGAACACCGTGATATACAGGTATTCAGGATCGTTTCGTTTTTGGTGGAATTTTGACTTTCCTGGTCATCTCTTTTGTCCTCCGGATTTTTTTTCTTTTCCTTTGAGTGGTCGTCCGGTGCCCCTAATCCCGACTCAGCTTGATTTTGGCCTGCAATTTCGGTTGTGCTCTCTACCAGTTTTCTCTTTGATTGGTCTGTTGGGCCCATACAGGTAGTAGCGGATTCAGACTCATTTGTTGATGGTGGGATTTCTGAGTTCTGTTGAGGGGGGTTGTCGTTCCTTTGAGGATCGAAGTTATCGGTCATAACTAATTGCCCCTTGCCATCCTGTACTATAGAGTTCCAGTTTTCTCCATGGTCATCCACGATGACCTTTCTGTTGCGCCCTTTCCTTTTTTGTTTACGGCGCGCCTTTGCATTCGTCATACCCCCTAATTCATTTGATTGTCCAGTTGTAGGGGAGTTCTGGATGGTCTTTTTCTCTGTAAAGATGGCATAATTAACTTGGCTCACTGAGGAGTTGAGTTTTTCCTTGTCTGAAATATTTTCTCGAGGACCTCTCTTTGTAGGAGGTAATTTTGCTACATTTGTTTTGTGGTCGGGCCTCTCTAACTTAGTTTCTGTTTGGAGAGGTGTTGAGGAATTTCGTTTTATTTCTTCCAGAAGGTTGCTCAACATCGTAGGTAGAGATGATAGTTTGTCAATTATTAAGGGACACGTACAGCTAGTTCTGTCTATTTCTGTTAGTTTTACGGAATCTTGTCCTCTTTTTATAAGTCCGTTCAGGTCGGCTAGTTTCCTGTCTATTCCCATTGTTGCTTCTGCTAGGTTTTGCAGAATAGATAGTTGTAAGTCCATCTTATCGGATTGGTATTGTAGGGCCGTTGAGGATAGTTGTATTGTGTTAAGGAGAGTGATCCAAAAAGTATTGACTGATTCCGTATTCCTTTCGGGAAGCGAATGCGAGCTTTCTTCGCTGATGTTGTTAATTGGCTGCCTGCCGATGTATGCTGTCTCCAGGTCAATCCATTCTTCCGAGGTCAGGAAGGTCATATCTTTGGTTGGGGATGAGGTTGGTACGAGGACTGCGTGGTCTGATTTTAGCTCTAGGTGATCGGGGGTCCTTATGTTTGTGTTAGTCTTTGATTCAGAGTTTACTTGAGAGGTTTGGTGTAGATGGCCTACGTTTTCATAGATTTTTTCGTCCTCTAGAGCTGTTTCTTCAGTGGAAATAGGTTGGGTTGTTGTAGTGGGCTTTCTGCACTGATTGTTTCTGTGTGGCCCTAAGTTCCCGTCACAACTTTTCGGTTGCTCGCTCACTGGAACTGATGCCTGTGTCAGGTTAGTTAGTTGCGTCTCCTCTATGTGTCCCTCGTGTAGGGATGGCTGAGTGGTGTGGCCCTCCTTTGGAGGTGTTCTAACTTGTTGATGGTCCGGCTTGGTCTTATTTTCTGCTCCATAACCGGTTGTTTCTTCTGGTGTTGGTGTCATATGGATCTCTGCTGTGATGAGGCCTGTATTTGTGGGGCAGGCATTGGGCTCGCTGGCTGGTTGCAAAGGGGATTGAAGACCAGTTATAGAGGTATTAGAGGAGTAGATTGCGTTTCCCGGGTTTTTTAAAAAATTGAATTTTGTGTAGATTTTGGGCTGGAAATTGTGTTTTATTTCACTTTGTTGTCCTGTTAATTTAATTAGTTCCTGATTGTTTTTTCGCTTCTGACCCTTGCGACTCCCTTGTTTTGTAGATGGACTGCTGTTTATTTTGTTGGCCCTAGATGTTTCAAATGCTGGGGCAAGGCTGCTCTCCGCTCCTAGACTTGGCCCTTCGACCTGCCCGTCAGCCGAGTCGATGCTGGGTCCCTCTTCGGTGCTTTCCAGCGAGGTCTCGTGCCCTTTCGTGTTTTCGGACGCGTTTTTTTCCCGGGGGGTTGATTCGGTCCTATTAATCAGCTTTGTCAGCTTTGTCTGCTTGATCAGCTTGGTCATGGCGGGCGGGTCTGGGCTTGTTGATGTGCTTGTGTTGTTCCGTTTTCTTTTGTTGGGCTGGGTCACTAGAGGTTTTCTTACCCTTCCAGACCTCATGGTGGACCGCCTGCGTCCAATGTACTGCTCCCGTGGCTCCCTTGATATCGTTGACTGCCTATGGCTGTGAGACTGAAAGCAGGAGGTGCACTATTCTCTCCGCTCTTGCACTCACGTTTTTCTGCTCACGATTTGCCGCCCACCAGCTGTTTCAAATCAAATAGATTTTTTGGGTTGATTTTTAAGGTTGGTTTTCGGTGGGTAGATGGTGGATAGTTGGGTAGGCGGGCAGGTGGATGCTTAATTGGCGGCTTAGTGAGTATTAGTGGGTATTTCTACCACTCTTGCCATCCTTCGGCTGCCCCTTGACTCCCCCTGGTGAGTTGGTGAGTTGGTGGGTTGGTGGTGGTCTTGTGATAGTATGTTTCGAGCTGTAATGCAGGCTGAGGCGCCGGAATTTCGCTGCTGCTGCTACTTCTAAGCTACCATTTAGCAGCAAGGCTGGGCTGTCAAGGGTGCTGAGCTGATACAGCGCTGTCGAGATTTTCTTGCGTGCTGCCAAAGTCTGCAGCAGGGAGTAAGAGTGGGAGTGAGTGAGGGGAACTGATTTGCCCAGGTTTTGCTCAGACCAAGTCCTTGTCTCTTGCTCGAGCTCGTGTCCTGAAGAGAGGAGAAGCGAGGGGGGGGGGCGCGGTGAGCCAGGAGATTGGCCAGGAGATTAGAGGCTGCAAGGAATTGGCGGCTACTAGTGAGCGGCGGTAGAGACAAAGGGACTTAGGGCACGGTTTTTCTGAGCTCTGAAAAGGTGCCGCCCTCTCAATCTCTAATCGCTTAATCGCTTACCGCGCTGCAGCACAGCTTCACCGGCCTCGTCTCACCTCTCGCTTCACGCCACCGCCTCCTGCTGCCGCCTCCCGTTCGTCCGCCCAGTCCGCCCTGGTCCTTGGGGCGTCTTTCGTTCACGGGTGCGGGTGCCGGTATGACCACGGCACGCAGTGACACTTGGCTCTCACTCCCGCTTGGCTTTGCCGCTCTCTCGGCACAGAAGTGCAGGGAAACTTGGAAAGAGCTCTATTTCGGCCGCTCGACCACAGCAAACCACAGCAAGCCGTCTGAAAATCCGAGGTGGAGCGGAATGCTCGCCTCTCTCGTCCGTCTCTCTAGCACCACCGTCTGCTCAACATCAGTAGCACTGGTATATGTGGTGTGTAGTGGAATATTTTGAGTTGAATTATAATTGTTATTTTTGGAGCACCTTGCAGCATCAGGAAGGAGATTGAGAAGGTGAAGAGCAGCATGAGGCACAAGGACGGAGAGTGAGGAGAAGGGAAGAGCGAAGCACAAGGAAGGAGAGTGAGGAAGAGCAGCATGAGGCACAAGGACGTGAGAAGAGCAGCGAAAGGCAAAAGAAAAGGAGAGTGAGGAGAGTAGAGGAGAAGAGAAGCATGAGGTTGAAGGAACGAGACTGAGGAGAAGAACAGTGTGAGGCACATGGACGGAGAGTGAGGAGAAGAGCAGTGTGAGGCACATGGACGGAGAGTGAGGAGAAGAGCAGTGTGAGGCACAAGGATGGAGAGTAAGGAAGAGAACAGTGTGAGACAGAAGGATGGAGAGTGAGGAGAAGAGCTGTGTGCGTCACAGAGAAGGAGAGTGAGAAGAGCAGCGTGAGGCACTAGGACAGAGAGTGAGGAGGAGAGCAGCGTGAGGCATAAGGAGAAGAGCAGCATGAGAAGGACAGAGAGTGAGGATAATAGCAGAATGCAGCACACGGAAGGAGAGGGAAGAGAAGATCAGCCCGAGGCACAAAGGAGGAGTGTGAGAAGAGCAGCATGAGGCACAAGGACATAGATTGAGAAAAGCAGCATGAGGCAGAAGGAAAGGAGTGAGAAGAGCAGCGTGGAGCATAAAGACGGAGAGCGGGTAGAAGACTAGTGTGAGGCATCAGGAAGGTTAGTAAGGAGAAGAGCAGCGTGAGGCACAAGGACGAAAAGTGAGGAGAAGAGCAGAGTGAGTCACAAGGACGGAGTATGAGGAGAACAGTAGTGTGGTATGCAAAGACGTAGAGTGAGGAGAAGAGCAGTTGAGCCAGCAAAGACTGTCATGATAGGTCTTCTATGTAATACATGAGTAAGTCATTTTCTGGCATGAGGCATCAACCAGGCGCTGTCACACGTCGGCTAAAGGACACATTTCCCGAGGACCGACCTGCTCACATTAGCCAGCAAAGAGTGCGGTCTCAGACCAATACACAAAAACACAAGCGTGGCATAGTGGAGATTTAGGAATATATGTGGGTATCTGATATGGGGGAATACAAATAGGATACAACATTGTTCCATATCATAACGGACCACATCATAAAACAACAAATTGAAGCATATTTTAACTCAGCAGAATGCAAGATTGGGTATTTTATGTTATGGAACAGTGTAAACTAGTACAGAAAAGTAAAACATGACGGCTGCAGCTGGAGAGATCGCTCAGCTAGACAACGGCTCCACAGATCTGTGCATCCGCTCAAAGTCCCAGCTCGAATCTAGGGCCTTTATTTAGCTATTGAGCCTTCGGACGTTGACACCGAGAGTCGGGTAATGACAAATACTCCCTATCACCAGGAATGTTCCTTCCCGTAGTTTTCTTGTGTGTGTAGAAGTAAAGGGTCGGTGTGGTCTGCAGCCAAGGCTCTGTACCCCAATGACACGTGATAACTCACTAATGAAGAGCGCTGAGGCGCTACTTACCTAAGTCAGTGGAGTTACCACTCTAAAGTAAATCAGTGTCAAATTGTGCAATTTCATGCAAATGTAGCTGTTTGTGCAGGTCACTTTCGAGGCGTGTTCTAATCTCACTGTGCCACAATCAGAAAGGTCAGCAGCAGTCTGATGACCTTACATATAGTCTGCCCCATGGCACCAATGCCCCATAGATGTGGAAATGATGGTGTTCGCGCCTGCACCTGGGCAGCTGACCAAGAGGGACTCTTTTATGATGAATGGACACAGATTAAAGTGGTGAAAACGAGGTATGCTAGTGTTACCCGCTCGTGGCCTTATTATTACATATGACATGGATGCTGCTGGTATAGCTTTTACGGCAACCTTAGGCTGCTTGATAGCACTATGAGAGAACAGAAATAAGAAGGGGAACCAGGATGAGGGAAAGGGCATGCAGGAAACAAGGGAGAGGGTAAAGACATCATTTTATAACATGTTTATTGGAATGTATGACGTTACAACGAATTCCGTTGCAACGCATGCCTTTACCACGCATGTCCTTCCTAGAGTGCTTGATCCAGTTGTGGGGCCTCTGGAAGTTGTACCTGAGCTGGGAAGCTGAGCTTGAGAGACTTTTGCAATTGAAAAGTGTCGCATCGCTCGCTTGCGGAGCGCATCCCCGACAGTGCGAGAAGTTTCCCGCCGCTACGAAGGTAGAGATCGTCGCAGCACCTGACGCCGCTGCCAGAACCGTCGCATCCTTCGTTTGCGGGACGCACCAGACCGGTGCGGGAGAATCGAACATCGCTGCGAGTGTCGTCGCAGAGCCTGTCGTCGCTGAGTGAGATCGCCGCACCGCTTGCTTGCGGACCACATCACGTCGCGGCGAGCATCGTCGCAGAACCATCGCATCGAGGAGCTGCGAGAGAGAGGATCACCGCTGGACCGCGCATCGCCGCCCCGGAGATCGTCGCAGCACCTATGAGATCGTCGCATCGTGCCTTTGCGAGAACAAACTTCCAACGGAACCCACGCACCGGAATCCATACAAGTGGCCTTCCTCCCCATACAGACCGGATTCGTCGCAACACGCCCGCTGCTGCAGCGGGGCTGTCGCATCGCCTCCCCAGGGTCTCAGGAGCAACGCATCGCTTGTTTTCCACCGCACCAGCTTCTGCTTTTGGAACTTTGTTGCAACTAAAAGGTACTGTGAGTAAACGTGACGCAACTGTGAACTTTTCACGCATCTGTGAATTATTTTATCGCAACTTAAAGAACTTTGATTACAACCTTAAGAACTCTTTTGAAACCATATTCTTGAACTGTGTATGTTGGATTTTTGCCGTTTTGGTCTTTTGGTTTTGGTTTTTCTGACATCGGAGCCAGCATAGACACCCACAATACTCAGGACAGTCACACGATCCCTCCCTATCATTTTGGGGTGATTCAGATACCTGTGGCCGATTTTAGGGCCATTCATTCATTGTGCTCGGCCGAAATTGACGGCGGCCATCTTTGATAGGGCTACATTTACTCGGCGCTCTAGCCTCAGGTATAAAAATGGTTAGTCATGACTCCGCGCAGCGGACGCGCACAGCGGACGCGCCTGATTCGCGCCGGAGTCACGCCAGAGTCCAGCCCGTCTGCGCCCGTCCGCGCACGAACGGGTGCAGGGGTTGGGACTCTTGGCTGCGGGCTTTCGTACACACGGGATGCTTTATACCACCTACAGAGAGGAACCCAGTCCCTGGATCCAACTACGCTAGCCTTACTAGAAGAACTCTCTATTCGCCGTTCATGTAGCAGTAAGTCCACCTCCCATTCCCATACCCTGAATCTGGCTAGTTTAAACACCAGATCACTGCAATGCCATAGTCTTGAGATTTTCACCTTACTCCAAGCTGGAGAAATCGATGTATTATCATTGACTGAGACCTGGCTCGGGGAAAACTCACTACCAGACATTATAGCAGCAGTTCCATCAGGTTATGACATACACTGGCATAATCGCGCAGGGAATGCCCGTGGGGGAGGAGTAGCTATACTCTTTAAGAAAAACCTAGCTGCAATTAAAATCTTGGCAGAAACAGTGGACCTGGCCGACATGCTGGCAGTGAAAGTTATGTTTGACAATTTGTGTTTAATCATCCTCACTGTTTATCGCCCACCAAATCCCACTTCGGCCTTTAACGACTTATTTATGGCCAGCATATCGGATATATGCTCACGTTATAAGAACATAGTCGTCACGGGAGACTTTAATCTACACTGGGACAAGGAGAAAAAGGAGCCAGCAGCTAGCTCTTTGGAGACAACAATGTGTTCGCTTGGTTTCAGGCAACTGGTAGACTCCCCTACGCACATAAAGGGCCATATCCTTGACCTAGTCTGGGTATTAGATCCCAAGATCTCCTCAGTAAAAGTCCTCCCTTGTATCTGGTCAGACCATCACCTGATATATTGCGATGTCCCTATTGGCGCAAAACCCCCACAGCCCCCACCAACAATTAAAAAGACTCGTCAATGGAAAAATGTTGATGCACAAACATTGACTCTGTCGCTCAGGGAACTCACTCGACCCATGGCGCCAGTCGCCGACATAGACCAAGAGTGTAGAGATCTAATGGGTGATCTAACAAGGGCAATTGATCAGATTGCAACAGTGAAATCCCAGAAAATGAATAGCGGTGGGAAGGGAGCCCCCTGGTTCACACCAGCTCTAAGAGAGCATAGGAAAACTTTGCGAAATGCCGAGAGAAACTGGAGGAGAAAAAAAGATCCTGAATCCTGTGAACAATACAGGCAGTTGCTTCGAGCCTATAAAAAACATATACAGGAATCTAAAGCGACATTCTACGAAACTCGCATTAACAAGGCAGATAACGTTCAGAAGGAAACTTTTAAAATCCTAACGGAACTAAGTAAAAGAACTCAACCTATAGAGACCACCCTCAATTGCGACACCTTTCAGAAATACTTCCTAGAAAAGGTTGAAGTTATTTTACAAGAAATAACAAGTACCAGAGTTGGCTCCACTGAACTACATCCTGCTAAAACTCCAGGTGGAATGTACTTGTCTAGTTTTCCCCCGATTGATTCATTGAGCCTAGACACCTTAATGAGGAAAACAAAGTCAGGCTCTCCAGCCGACCCATGTCCCCCTAGTGTGTTTCGCCTAGCCCGCCTCAGCCTAGAAGAACGCATTCTGTCCATGCTAAATAGGTCATTGAACACGGGACAGCTGCCAGCTAGCTTTAAAGAGGCCCGAGTGAAGCCCCTAATCAAGAAAGCTGGAGCCGATCCCAAAGTATTAAAAAACTATCGGCCCATCTCCCAGCTTCCATTTCTATCCAAGGTGTTTGAGCAGCATGTTTTGAAGTCCCTGGCTGCGTTCCTGGAGTCTAACCATCTGCTCCATGAGATGCAGGCAGGGTTCCGTGCCCACCATAGTACCAAGTTAGTCATGCTCTCAGTGCTGGACGACCTTAGAGGGTTGGCTGACCGAAAGAAATCAAGCGCCCTGATACTTTTAGACCTATCAGCGGCGTTTGATACCGTCAGCCATACCATACTCCTGGATAGGTTGGCCGGGTTTGGGTTTCGGGGCTCTGCTTACCTCTGGCTGGAATCCTTCCTGTCCGGGCGAACCCAGAGGATTCAGCTGGGAGAGGAGGTATCAGGAGCAGGAGACCTGACATGTGGGGTGCCCCAAGGCTCCGCCTTGTCCCCCTTATTGTTCAACTTATACCTGCAACCACTAATAAGCACCCTGGCTGAGATTGGCTGTCGGGTGTTCAACTATGCAGACGACACCCAGTTGTTGCTGAGCATAGATGACACCGTACGGGCCCAGTCACTGGCACAGGAGATTCTTGGGTACACAGTCAACTGGATGTCCAGGAATCTCCTGAAGATTAACCCCGAGAAAACAGAGGTGTTAATTGTGTCATCCACCTGTTCCCCCTGGTGTGACCTCTACTGGCCCCACGAATTAGGGCCCACCCCTAAGCCAGCAATCGTGGTCAAAAGTCTTGGCATTAGAATAGACAGCGCCCTCTCAATGACCAATCAAATCTCTGCGGTAGTAGGTACCTGTAACGGCATCATAAGACAACTGCGCAAACTTGTTCCACTTCTTTCCCAGTCCACGATCCGCACGATAGTTTCTGCCACCATACTGTCGAGGCTGGACTACGGAAATGCGCTCTACCTGGGCTTACCTAAAGCCTTAACAAATAGACTGCAGGTAGTCTTAAATGAAGCGGCAAGATTAATCTTCAGACTTCCAAGGAGATCACATGCATCCCCGCTGTTGCTGAATCTTCACTGGCTACCAGTGACGCAAAGGTCGGCTTTCAAGAGCCTCTGCATAGCCCACAAGGCCATCTATGGGCAAGCCCCTTCCTATATCAAGGAAAGACTAGTCATATACAGGCCCGAAAGAAGCCTAAGGTCCTCCGAGGCTCAGTTGCTTGTATGTCCTCGGTTCAGGCTAGCAACAAAAGGAGGGAGATCCTTTTCGGTCCTACTGCCCAAAATGTGGAATGAGCTGCCGGAAGCTCTTCGCAAGGAAGGAAACCTGTTTCGCTTTAGGAAAGCCCTAAAGACAACCCTATTTAGAACAGCGTTGAGCTCAGTATAGACCTAGCTCGCCTCCTGTTGCTGCCCGAGCTGTGATGTCATTCCGGTCAAAAGCGCCCTGAGACCTGTCGGTGACTTGGCGCTATATAAACCGACATAATCATAAACAAACATAAACATAACATATTCTTGCATCATAGACAAACTGAGGTCAGGGATGAGAAAATTTTCCCAGGGCTTGAACATGCCCTTTCATTGTAAGTTAAAATAGTGCTTGGTGCAACCTCCAGTTGGGGTAAAGGGACACCAAAGCTGCAAAATATGCAAATTTCCAAAGAGCCTTGCATAGAATATTCAACTGGACCTGTCCTGGCTGATCCTGTTGGCTTTTATTGGAGTGAGACCTGACCCCAAGTGCTGTTCAGAGGTCCAAGAATCTAAGTTCCTTAGTGCCATGGTTACCAGGGCTTGAGTTCAGGTTCAGGTTCCAGTTTAAATTACTAAATCTTTTTCTAGAACTAACAAGAATAGTTTCATTATTACTTGTGGTGGACTACCATCCATCCCAATTATTAATCAACCTTCTAAAGTTGGCAGAAGCAGTGACATCCAGAACTTGTTTTCAACAGTATCCCCCCTCCGCCCCCAGTTATTAAATTGGAACTTAAAAATTGATTTTTAACTTTAATTTGCATCAGGTCGTTGGTTGGGTCATTTTTATTTTTTTCTAGCTATTTTTCTTTCAAATATTTGCACATTTTAAAGATCTATGAGAACATGAAGTTGGATCTGACTACCTTGACAGCACTCTATGGCAGAGATGAAGGCTGTATGCAAGAAAACAAATTGAAGCTGGGCCCCAATGCCAAGAAGGTGGATTTTGAAAAGGCCTTCAGAGCCTAGGAAGAAGCATGCCAAGCACTGATCCCCTCTGAGACAATGCCAGAGGAAGAAGGAGAAGAGACAGCTTGTCCCAACATGAATTCTTTTTTGCACCATCCAGAGAGGAAGTGAAGTGGTTCTGTCTGCATATGCCCCTCTGCCATCTACCAGTTAGAGTATAGTGACAGGCAATCAGACAGGGATCTGCTGCCAAACTGGTAAGCATAGCCCTGGTGTTGGACTTGGCCCTTTTTGCAGGGTCATGCCTGAACTTTTTGCCTTCCTCCTAGCCCTTTTTCTGACATGGGGTTGGTGATTCGAGGACTCTGGGCACTTTAGCACTGCTGCTAAGTGTAAAGTGTGTATGCTCTCTGTGAAAAACATGGTAAGATTGGTCTATACCTGTTTGGCTTATTTAATCTACCTTTCAATCCCTTGTAATGTGGTATCTCATATACCCAGGGCTGATAAATTAAATGCTACTGGTGGGCTTGCAGCGCTGGTTTTGCCACCCACCAAAGTAGCTTTGCAAGCCCCTCTCAGGCCTCTGCCATTGCAGGGCCTGTGCGCGCAGGGTTACTGCCACTGTGACATGACACCTGAAGTGTGTTCCATGTCTGTGACCCCCCCTTTTACTGCATGTCAATCATTCCTAAAATAGGCCCTAGGTAGCTCAATGGGAAGGGTGCATTGTAAGTAAAAGGTAGGACATGTACCATCAGTGTGTAACATGTAATGGTAGTGACAAACAGCCATTTTGGTTTCTCACTGCTGTGAGGCTGCCCTCTCATAGGAATGCATTGGGGATTCCCTGATAAGAGTTTTAGCAGTAATTCCTGTAATGAGAGGGCAGCGTGGTCACGTTTGGTATATTTGGAAGAGTGATAATAAATGCTACGCAATGGTGTGTGCAGATTTATTATACCTATTTTAGAAATGCCACTTTTAGAAGTTGGCATTTCTGTGTGCTATGTGTCTGCCTGCCTAATGTGGATTGCATGTCTTGCTTTGGAGTGATAGGGGCTGGTGAGGTGTGTGTGGCTCCAGGGAGGGCAGGGTGAGTCAGCGCTAGGCTGAATAAGGCATCTGCATTTGGAGTAGTGGGAGGTGTAGTCCCCTGTCCCTGAATAGGGTTGTGCCTGCCTATGTGAATGCTGGCTCCTCCCCCCTATGGTGTGTCTGATGATGAGCCCCCACCTGACAAAGGGGAAGAGGAGCCTTGTCAACAAAGTGCTCCAAGCCCCCCCCCGAACCAGTTTATGCTAGTTTCCCCAATCACTGTGCCAGGGCCGACAAGGCAAATATGGGTATCAATATTGGGGCTGTCACCCCATGAAAATGTTGTACTTTCTTGTGCTTGGGGGACCTGCTGCTGGGCTCCAGGAAGAACAGCCACAAGGGACTGCCTCCCTGCTGGAGGACCCGGTGAGCTGGCCTGCCTGGGCTCCCTAGAACTTTGCTTGCTGGAGCTGTGGCTCTTAGCACCTTGTGAGTGCTGAATTTATGCTCCTGGAAGAGCGCTGGAACTTCACAGTGCAGAGCTGTGACCTGTTTTGAGGAATCCCGACATGGGGATTCTCCCACATTGCAAGCTTCTTGCCAGAGCCCATCCCGCATTTATGCTTACTTTATAGCAGGAGCCCACCCAACATATGGGCTTCTTTAGTGGGAGCCCACACCGCATTTATGCATATTTTATGGTGGGTACCCAACCTGCACGTGTGAGGAAGAGGAATCACTGCCGCAGCCCGACCCAAAATGGAGAGCTGTCACAATCCGACCAGGAAGCCGGGCAAGCTGCCTGACTCTGGGTCGGGCCAACAGAAGGAGGCTGCCGAGTCTGCAATGGCAGCGCCACCGACAGGAAGAACAGGTAAGGTTATGGCCTGTTGCTTAGCGGGGATCCCACGAGCTGAGGAGAGTCCCACGTGTTGCTGTATCGGGTGGCCAACGACGGAGTGGGAGCCTCATGGGCTCCGGTGGCCACAGGCGTGACCGAGGCATTTGTCTGTGTCTTTCCCCCCGGTGGCCCAGTAGAAGATGGGAGGAGTCCTGAAACGCCCTGGTGAGTGGGGGCAAACCGGAGCTGCTTTTACGCTCCTGGAGGCACCATGGTGCCTGTGTTTATTTTCTCTTGGGGCAATTCTTATGAGAGGCCCGAAGTGGGAGCTCAAAAGGCCGAGTTGGTGCCAGGCCTCCTAATCACAGCTGCACCGCACAATGGCAGTCAGCTGCCACATTGGGCACAATTGTTGGAAAGTTCCAGTGGGGACCTTGGAGGCACAGTGGTGCCAAGGCCTGAATATCAGCTGCACTGTGAAAGAGAGCGGGCAGCTGTCACTCGGGGCATTTTGGTGTTCATGACGAAGGAGTGAGATACACTCCTCTGCCCCAGCGCAGTGCGCCCTCTGCTTTTGCAGCCAGGGGCTAATTGTTAAGCCAAGGAGTATGCCCTGACATTCTGGGCAGAGTGCATTTTGAGCCCCAGTGAAAGGCCAGTTGGCCTGTGGGTAATTTTTATGGTGATACCTAATATGATTATTCCGTAATGTGTTTATGCTAATGAGGTTAGAGCCTAATGTGTTTTATGCCTAATGTGATAAGGCTGAGGTCACTATTGTACAAGTAGTTACTGGCTGTGTTTCATATTTGCTACCTGCATTCTGATGGTTCTGACCGTGGCCAGATTGGCCTGGTCCTGTATATAATCCCCTGTGAATATTGCCCAGTGCCATTTGGCACAGTGTATATTGTGTGATTATGATTCTATTGTGTTTTGGATAATACAAAGGCTATTTTTTTACATAACCTTTTGTGGAGTTCCTTTTGTGGTGTGCCTAGTGTGTTGATGCTGTGTGTGTGTGTTGCACAAACGCTTTACACATTGCCGCTAGGATCAGCCTGACTGCTCGTGCCAAGCTACCAAGGGGGGAGCAGGGGTTATTTTCACAATGTAACTCGCTTTCCCTGACTAGAGTGGTGGTTTCCGCCTGGCCTTGGCGCAAGTCCTAGCTAACCAGAAATCCCATTTCTAACATTCGGAAGTAGAACAAATGGCACTAGAAGATTAGAAATTGGCCCTGGAGGAAAAGAGGGCCAGGCTGGGTTTGATTCCCAGTGATGTTGGTAGCAACAATGCTGAGGTGTCAAAGGGAGGCCACATATCCCATTGTTGCTCAAGCGTATGGTGCATAGCTTTGTCGTGGAGGATGACATTAGCAAATAACTTGCCTCCCATGAAAGGGCATTACGACTTTGCAGGGAGGGTCTACAGCACTTAGGAGCATCACAGTGGGAGTTGGTACCAATGTAGAGAAGGTATACACTCCTGACTCTAGAAGATAGAGTAACTGACTCCTACACTCACATTAAAGATGTAATTGAGCAGAAGTGTGGTCATTCACCTTAAGAGAACTGGACAGAGGTCCTAGATGCACACAAAGACAAACAAGAGCCCTGGGATTACTTTGTAGATGTCTCACTAAAGGCACTAGAGGGCTAGGTAAAGGCAATACTGTCACTACATATTATAGACTATATAACCTGATCATGAAGGAACACATGTTGAGTAATTGGCAATCAGTTATACCATAATCTAATAGATCTGAAGTCATCAGACCTCAGGCAACTTTCCAACTGAGATTATGTGTGAGTGCAACCCCCTTCAGAGGACAGAAAGGAGCACAACAGAGAAAAGAGCTTGCAAAATGGCCCTAAAAGTCTACTCAAGAAGGAGAGTCCCACTTTTTTCTGAAATCAGGTGAGTAGGATACAAGGGGAAGAAACCTTTTGACCAAGTTAAGGCTGGAGTGTAGCTGGACTTTTACAAGCAGGGAGTCTCAATCTTTTTCAAGAAGCCCACCACAGATGGGCAATCCCAAGTGGTTGCTATTGTTGGAGTTGGGGTGGGCATTTTCCCAGGGGTTACCATGGGTGGACTGAAGTCACCTTTGTTGCTGTGGTGTGTTTGGTGTGAATGTTGTAGCCCTGGCAGCCTTACCACCCAGCCTGTTGAAGTACATGCAATGACCACTCTTCAAAGAGACCACGGTAGAGGCTCCAAGGGATACAGGAGCTATCATGACCAGAGTGGTGGACTGACTGATTCCCTCAGAGCAGATTATCCGAGATGTTCTCCATAAGTTAGACAATGCTGCTTTAGTTTACGTGCAAAGGAAGACTCATGCAGAAAAGTTGGGTCCGCCTGAGTTGATGTGTGTGGCCACAAAGGCCCAGACTGCCCAGCGGGGAAGTCAATGGAGCCTTGTGTCCAGCACAATGACCAAGGTCCAACAACTGAGATGCAGGACAAGATGTATGAAAAAAAAGCTTCAAAACCTCCCATGGCACAAGGGGAATCTAATAGCAGGTTGAAGATCTAAAGCCTAAAGGCATGGAAGAAGCTATCCTGACAGACCTGGCAGATGTCTCTGAGTTGCATGAGGCTAGTGGACCCCCATGGAGAAATACTGTTAAGCACAGAAAACATGCCCAACCCTTGAATGCCTAGGGCCAGCAGGATATAGTCCAGGAACAGAAGGATACTAGTAAAACCAATAGGACCTATTGGGAGGAAGGTATCCTGTACAATGAGGCTGGGGTGCCATAACCTAGGACAAGCAGAGATTGGTGGTACCCCAACAGTATAGGTCTTTCACTTTTGAACTTAGCCCATGATAACCTAATTTTAACTATCACAGATCCAGCCATTCTCTGAAGAGGGAACCAGGGGTTCCACATTTATACACAGTGCCAGTCTGTGGGTGGGGAAAAATCCTGGTGACTAATGAGGTAAACATTCCTTCCAAGTGTGCAGCATTGCTTACGTGTTCTACTGTACAACTATCTGACAGTGCCCCTCTCTGAATAAAAATAACACAGCTAACTATTCTTTCCCTGTGCCCAACCAAAGGTGTAGCTTTGCTTATTGACAAACCATCCCATGTGGTCTCCTAAAACCAGTGTGGGGTAGCTTACCCTCCCACTGGGTTTGGAGATAAGCCAGACAGGAAGACAAAAGGGAGAGGTACATCTGCCAGTAACCTAATAGGCATACATGGAAACAGGAAGGGGCTGGCACATCCCCTAGGCCATCCAGCTCGGGGAGAAAACATCCCTCCGCACTGAAACCCTTTGTCCACTGTCTGTGAGCAATTTGCATCTCACTACAGGGTATCTATCAACAGTCAGGTGGCATTGGCTGTGGGAGAAAGGCACATTTGGCTTAGGCAGGACAATTATAACTTTCTATAAGTGCAATTTTCACAAAACTATTATAAAACCTGGCATGACCAGTAGATTGTATTTTAAATTGCTATTAAAATGAGACATTGAATAATTGTCTAGCTACTCTCAAACTGAAGGTAAGCATTAAAAGGTGTTAAATACAACCAAGTGCTTTCATATGGGAGAGGCAGCCTTGCTACAGTGAAAAATGACTTTGAAGGTTTTACACTGACATGCCATGTAAAACATAAAATCTATATTCTCTACTTTTCAAATACCATTTAGGGCCTACCTTTAGGGTGTCTTTACATTATTAAAAAGGATTGTTTAAGCCTGGGAAAAAGTGCCTTTGACCCATTTGAAATAGCACTTTCAAAACTGCACACTGAGGCAGCAGGGGAAGGCCTGGAGACATGCTTTACATTGTCACTTTAGGGGTGGCAAAATATTTGTTGCAGCCCAATAGTGACATGTTACATATATGCCCTGGGTGCATTTTGTATCATATTCTAGGGACGTATAGGTATGTGCCAATTAGGACTATAGCCAATGTTGACATGTTTGAGGGGTCAGAGCTCATGCACTGGGACCTTGTTTCCAGAAGGTAGTCCAAATAAAATGGGAGTGATTATGCTGAAAAGGGGCATTTTCTTACATACAATATTCAACTAAGTCACATTACACAGAAAGGTCATGTAGCGCAATGGCAAATCACATATGCTATTTCCAAATAGTCCATGTCTTTTTCTGCTATATAACAATGAGAAGAAACTGAAAATAAATAGAAAGCTGAAGATCAAATTACTCACTCATAACTCATTCTGTCAACCACAACTGAACCCTTCTTTAAAACATTCAAAAGCCAAACCATAGCACATCCATTAAGCGTTTTGTCATATCTACATTGTTCAATAAATGTCTTTAGCAACAGCACGCCATTGAAAGTTTATATGGATGTTCCTTCATCGACATCATTGGCACATAAGTATACACAACATCATTTCAACCTGCAAACTATAAGAACTGCTTATTCAAGGTTACTTGCCACCCACTCGGACAAACAGTCCTGAACAATTGGGGTAGTCTATAAACACTGATGGACTAAGATGCACTTTTAAATTAGCTGAGCTCTTATACCAAATGACCCATAAAACAGTGATGCAGCTCAACTGTAAACTACGTACAATTTAAACCCATTTTATAAAATGTTAATATCTTTTATCTTCAGAAACAAGGAGAGAGAGAATATACTTTGGCATCGTTTGACAAATCTTTCTGAAATTCTCTCAAAAAAGTATATCCAGGTCAGCTCCTATCCTTAAAGTTTGGGGGTGATTTGTCAAGCCAGTTCTAAGAAAAAAGGGGGAATCCAAAAACTCGTTTTCTCCATATTAATTTCCATAGGAATTATTGCGACAAGCTACAGCCCGAACTGCTGACCAGAATTACCCCAAATTTGGCAGAAAGGTAGAGCTTGGTTCAGAAAGCGACCCTTTTTAAAATGGTGTAAATCCGTTCAGTAGTTTTCGAGAAATTAAAAAAATAAGAGTGTAAACATCATTTTCCCATAGGAATTTTTGTGCAAGGCTACAGCCGAAACTACTGAACGGAATTACTCCAAATGAGGCAGTAAGGTAGTGCTCCAGTCAGAAAGTGACCTTTTTTTAAATGATGCAAATCTGTTCAGTATTTGCTGAGAAATTAGAAAAATAAAACGGTCAATATCTGGGCGGAGCCTAAGTCCCGTGCACAAGCTCGTTTATGTTCGTTTTTATTTTTTATTCACCCTGATTTTAATTGGCAGCATTTTCGGGGCTCTCCCCTTACCTGCACCATAATTGTGAGAGCACCGCCGCTTGAGCGGGCCCGGTTCCGGGGTGGCTGAGGGTTTCTCTTGCTTCCCTAGTGGGCGCCATCTTGAGAAGGGCTTTGACGCTCTTCCAGCGCCATCTTGAGTGTACTGGAGGGTCGCTTTGCTACCCACCTGGAGGGACTACTTAAGGCGGTCCCTGTGTGTTGTGCACCTGATAGAATTTATTAGCCAGGTACTGGCAGCTTTAGCAGCTCTTGCGCAGCATGGTGAGCGCGTTCTGCTTTTAATACCATGTTTTGCATTTTTGTTCGTTTTTATTTTTTATTCACCCTGATTTTAATTGGCAGCATTTTCGGGGCTCTCCCCTTACCTGCACCATAATTGTGAGAGCACCGCCGCTTGAGCGGGCCGGGTTCCGGGGTGGCTGAGGGTTTCTCTTGCTTCCCTAGCGGGCGCCATCTTGAGAAGGGCTTTGACGCTCTTCCAGCGCCATCTTGAGTGTACTGGAGGGTCGTTTTGCTCCCCACCTGGATGGACTACTTAAGGCGGTACCTGTGTGTTGTGCACCTGATAGAATTTATTAGCCATGTACTGGCAGCTTTAGCAGCTCTTGCGCAGCGTGGTGAGCGCGTTCCGCTTTTAATACCCTGTTTTGCATTTTTGTTCGTTTTTATTTTTTATTCACCCTGATTTTAATTGGCAGCATTTTCGGGGCTCTCCCCTTACCTGCACCATAATTTTGAGAGCACCGCCGCTTGAGCGGGCCCGGTTCCGGGGTGGCTGAGGGTTTCTCTTGCTTCCCTAGCGGGCGCCATCTTGAGAAGGGCTTTGACGCTCTTCCAGCGCCATCTTGAGTGTACTGGAGGGTCGCTTTGCTCCCCACCTGGAGGGACTACTTAAACCAGTCCACCGAGCGCAGCAGGATCGCGCAGCGGGTCGGCCTCCGCTTTGCCGGAGTCTTGCCAGAGTCTTGCCAGAGTCTTGCCGGAGTCTTGCCAGAGTCTTGCCAGAGTCTTCCCAGAGTCTTGCCAGAGTCCTGCCCGTCAGCGTCTCAGCAGCGGACGGTGCTGGACGGCTATATGTCTTTTTATCGTCTGAACCTCTGTGCTGTTTCACAGATATGATTAGCTATACTTCGGCAGATTTACTTGCTTTGCGCCCCCCCGTGACCAATGCCATTATATCTTCCCTGGCGGTCGGGCCTCAAGGAAAGGGTGCTCGATCTGTGGTTGGCGTTTTCCGATGTCTACTGGAACTGCGCTGGACAATATCCCGGCTCCTTTTCAATGCCTTCTTTTTAATACCAGATCCCTTAACTGTCATTCTCTTGATATCTGGAATCTATTACAGAATTCCAACCTATCATGCTTATTCCTTACAGAGACCTGGCTAAGTGATTGCTCTGCACCTGATTTAGCCAACTCCATCCCTCCGGAATACAACATTTTCAGGAGGGATAGAATATCGGGCAGAGGAGGAGTAGCACTTGTTGTAAATAAAAACATTCCCTGCTCAACCTTTCCGGTAGAGAACATTCAGGGATGTGAAGCCCTTGGTTTCGCCCTTCATTTCTCTACCCTCCAGGCCTGTACTGGGATTCTTTTGTATAGAACCCCGGGACCTCCAGGGCTTTCCTTTGATGAACTACAAGTAGCGCTCTCTGTCCCCTGTCTTAGATCTGAGCACTGTGTTCTTCTTGGGGATCTCAATGTTCACATGGATAACATACTTGACCCCGATGCAATGAAACTTAGTGACATCACAGCCCCTTTAGGATTGTTTCCATTCCTGCAAGAACCGACACACAATAAAGGCCATACCCTGGATCAGGTTTTTTCGACGAAATCTATTTCTATAACTTCCATACAACCAGTACTGTGGTCTGATCATTTCTTGATTTCCTTTTCCGTGCCTGCCACCGCTCTTACTCGGGTGAGAGAATCAATAGAGACTACACAGACTTCGCGCCCTTTCCATCTACTTTCGGTGGATATGTTATCTGAGGCTCTTACCACCTTCCCATGTCCTCTTTTGGGCAATCTGGAAGAGAATCTTGCTCTCTTCCACAAATGGCATTGGCTGATAACCAGATTTGAGACCTTAATCCCCCAAAAAAAGCCTAAATCAGGTGAACGTAGAGCGTCGGCCCCATGGTTCACTCCCCAGTTAAAGATGCAACGGCAGGGATGTAAAAGGGCAGAGAGAGTCTGGAGACGGGCCTATGATCCGACTGAAAAATTGAAATTTCGAGCGATAACTAAAGCCTACCATCAGTCGATCTGGAATGAAAAAAAGGCTTATTTTGAGCGTCAAATTGATGAAGCAGAAAATGGTTGTAAAGAAATTTTTAAAGTTGTTCTGGACTTTACTTCTCCAGCCATCTGCACTCCATCTCATACTCATTCAGAAGTATGGATAAAACAGCTTGCAACTTTCTTCGTTAGTAAAATCACAACCATTCAAGCCTCTCTTTCCCACTCCAGCTCACAGTTGGTTTCGAGCCCTTCATCCCCCCCTTCATTTATGGAGGGTCAAGGCCCTTTTCTCTCAGAATTTCCCCACCTGTGTCTCGACACTTCTCTCGAGCTTCTGTCAAGTTTGAAATCAGGCTCTCCACTTGATCCGTGCCCGGCTAAACATCTGGGGAAGGTGGCACCTGCCTTAAATGCCCTGCTGAACCCCCTTCTGAATTCCTCCCTGTCAACAGGTGTGGTTTCGCAGGCATGGAAGCATGCTTTGATCCTGCCTCTGATCAAGAAGCCTACCTTGGACCCCCTTATCCATGCCAACTATAGTCCTATTTCCCTTCTCCCTGCTCTGGCGAAAGTGGCCGAGAGATTTGCTCATCGGACGATTTCCAATTTAATCGAAGGAAACGATCTGTTGCACGCCACGCAATCTGGGTTCCGTGCAAATTATAGCACGGAGTCGGCTCTTCTCGAGGTCACGGACGCCATCAGGGAAGTACTCGACTCTGGGGGAAGAGCCATGTTGGTAATGCTTGATTTGTTGGCGGCTTTCGACACCGTTCCTCACGATCGCCTCCTTGCAAGACTCTGGGAGAGTGAACTTCGGGGAACGGTGTGGAATTGGCTTAAATCATTTCTGGCCGACCGCCGGCAAACGATCTGGGCGCCCCCTTTCTCCGCTGATATGGCTCCGCTAGAGGTGGGGGTCCCGCAGGGTTCCATTCTCAGCCCCATGCTGTTTAACATCTTTATGGCCCCTCTGGCGGTAGTCGCGGAGTCCTTCGGCGCCCAGATCGTATCCTACGCCGATGACACCCAGCTCCTATTCACTTGTGATAGGGGCGGGTCATTCGACGGCATACAGATCAGGGATTGCCTTGGTGCGGTCTTTGAGTGGTTCAGGTGTAATGGCCTAAAGTGCAATTCCGATAAGTCGGAACTGCTCTTTTTTGGATGCGCCTGTGAACCAGACTGGAAAGCTTGGTGGCCACAAGATATGTTTCCCCCTGACAATGTGTCTCTCAAGGCTAAAAACTTGGGAGTGATTGTGGACAGTGAACTGTCCTTTGGGCCTCATATCTCGTGCCTTTCAGGTAAATGCTTCTGCATTTTACGGATGCTGAGGAAGTTTCTTCCTTTAGTGTCTTTCCAGCACAGGAAGATAATTGTTCAGGCCTTGATTGGATCTCGACTGGACTATGCAAACGTTCTCTTTTTGGGTCTACCAAAATATCTTTTGACCTGTTTGCAAGTAGTCCAGAACTCGGCAGCCCGTGCTATCTACGGGCTCCCGAGAAGAGCAGGTGCCCCTGTCCTACTGAACACCTTACACTGGTTACCGATCGCAAAGAGAATTCTTTTCAAAAGCCTGACTTTTGCCTTCAAAGCTTTACAAGGCACTGGCCCCAAGTACATAAGGAAACGTCTCTCCCGATATGTACCTAGCAGGTCTTTGAGATCATCTTGTTTATCCAAGATGAGAGTCCCGGCTATCAGGCGTGTAAGGATGGGAGGTCGATCATTCCGCTACCTAGCTCCGAAGGCTTGGAATGAATTACCACTTTCCCTTAGACAGGCTCCCAGTCTCCTTGCTTTTAGAAAAGATCTTAAAACGTGGCTTTTTACTAAATAATTTTGTTCCCCTCTCTTCTGTCTGCATTTTAGTTGTTATGTTGTTGTCTTACTTGCTGATATTCTTCGCCAAAGCGCCGGGATGCTCCTTGGAGTAGCCGAGCGCTATAGAAGAAATAAATTAACATAACATAACATAACATAACAAGCTTCACTGTGATTGGCTGCTACCACTCCAAACCAGGAAGTGTTGGCAGCCATCTTGTGGCTCGGTAGAAGCAAATCGCTAAAAAACAGAGAAGCAAAGGTAGAAAACAAGAGAAGGGGGCACAGTAGAAGCACCCTGAACCCCTAGGTCTGTCAGGGGGTCCCACAAGGACTCCCGAGGCCCCAATTTTTTTGATATAAATCGCCATAATTTGCGCTGGGGTCGAGGGTTCCTATGTTTTATTTTAATGAGACCCGGGGGTGGGTAGTTCCCGGGGCATGTCTTAAAAAATAATAGCGGGTGCCCGCTGGGTACCCCGCAGTCTTGGGGCTACATTCATGTTGAGAGGAGAGTTGCACGGCCCCCCTCCTGGAGCTCTCCATCCGCTTATAACTTTGGCGTCATTGACGATTCTTTAAGAAATTTTATAAAAAGTTTGTCTTTTTTAATCAGCTCCTATCTTTAAAGTTTAGGGGTGATTGGTCAAGGGGGGGGGCTGAGGAAAAAGGGGTGTGTGAAAACGTGTTTTCTCAATGGATTTTTCATAAGAAACTTTAGACAGGGCTACAAGTCAGACTGCTGAACGGAATTACACCAAATTTGGTAGGGAGAAAGTCGTAGTCTTGAAAGTGTGGTTTTTTGGAAATGGAGATATTAAAGGGAGTATGGATATATAGATATCTGGTCAGTGCCTTATTCCCGAGCACGAGCTTGCCTCTGATTGGCTGCTAACTCTTCAAAGCAGGAAGTGTCCTTTGATTGGCTACTAACACTTGAAACCAGGAAGTGTTAGCAGCCATCTTATGCCCCACATCGAGTGAAAATATAAAAGAAAGGTTCCTGGGGCAATTCAATATAGCGGAGCTCTGTGTAATGATGATTTGGATGCAGTTAAAATTGAAGATTTATTAACAATAAAGGAGAAACAGGTGAGCGCCAAGCAGTACGACTTCCACTCCAGGACACTACTAGGAAGATAACCCTTATGCTCCCTGTGCCCAACATCACTACTTCAGAGGTTTGTCTTTAGAAGCTAGTCCGTTGACTTGCAGCTCTCTACCTTTGCGAGCTAGTATGTTGCTGTGCCTGTATCTCTGTGAGCTACTACGCTGCTGTTCCTTTGGGAGCAGACAGCTCATAGTTCTGCCTCTGTGAGATGAGCGGATGGGCCGCAGTTGTCCCTCTGCAAGCCTGGGTATGAACTGTTCATAAGGCTCACTATTTGAGCATTGAAAAGCCATTTTGCGATTCAGTCTGTCAGCTGGCATCTGTCCGAGGCATTATTGAAACATACCGGAGCTTTTTCTGTGAGAGATACCCCTTTCACGCTGCTTCTCCCCACATCAGCAGGTAATGCACCCTCTTCCCACATCACCAGCATATCGTCAAAAACCTTCTTGGGCGCGCAAGTCTCCCTCTGCGAACCACTGGTGGGCTCGCAGCTCTTCCGGTCCGTCTTGTCAAGCCCACACTTTTACGAGCAGCCTGCTTGACGCTGTCCTTTCCCCTCCTTCCTTAAAGTAGCAATATTGGGCTTCTTTGGGCTACTTTTTGGTTGGCTTTGAACTATAGAAAGCTTAAGAAATCTGACATGAAGGATGCGGGTGTCCGTGTTGGAGTGCCACTGTCACCCGGGTTGCAAAAGCTAGTGTCACTCTGTGAGCAAAGTCCAACAATATGGCCAACATGTAAGGTACAGAGAATCACTAATCCTATATTCATCCATAGTTCCACAGAAGAAAGATGGTGGACATGAGATATCTGTGTAGATTTGAATGTTTATTGCACATTCAGTGTAGTGTTGCAGGTGTACCAATACAGGACCATGGAAAGTTGAAGTTTCAGTTTCAGTTTTTGACACATGTAGGGCAGCCAATTAGAGACTAGGTTGTTGTCGGAGTTAGGCTGCATCAACATATTTGCTTAGCCAATCACTGCAACGATCTTCACGCACTTATACATTCAGTATACACTCTCCTTGCAGTACTCTAATGATGCAGTCTCTACGTACGTACTTGTACAATGACAGAGACAAAGTTACATAACTAAAGTTTTTCCCCACTGTCAAAAGTAAGATGGTTGCATACGCTGTCCTGAGCACTATGTAATGTGGTAGGGCCCAGGTACAGCATGTTGCATACATAATGAACACACTGTCACAGATAGTTAGTGGAACTGGGTATGGGCACTTGCGTTCAACTCCTTTTTATTACCAGGGTCACGTGTGCATTGATGTCTGTGGTGGATGTGTGTGGGGTGATTGTAAGCTAACCCTCTGGGAATGGTTGGTGCTGGCAAGAAGTACAACAGTATTCATTCGATCAGACACAGAGATTCAATCATAAAGGGTCAATGATTTTTGCTGCACTAAGGAACAAGCACCAAATATGAAATAATACAGAAAAGATTCTATTGTAAAGGGTTCATGACTTGTGGTACAGTGAGGTAGGACAGCAGATGTGAAATTATATTATAAAGGGTTGTAGTGACCACTGGACAGACATATTTATAATTTCAGTGATAATTTATTTGTAACTTTGTCCAGCTATAAAGAAAGATGCAAGTACAATCTCTGCCACATCACATCTGGAATCGTAACATTCTCCACCTCTTGGGTGCAGTACTCAGCAGAGACATCGAGGAATGTTTTTAGTCACTTCCTCTTGACAAAGCTCAAGGAGATGGAGTACAATTCTCTCTATAGTAAAACAAACATTTCTCAATTTAAATTGTGAGCTCTTCTGACCGTAGCGTAGGTGTATGGAACAAAAGATGAA